>NW_019640861.1:45254-419461 GCF_000599845.2 Trichogramma pretiosum | reverse complement strand
TTCAAGTCAATAAAATTATTATTTCTTTCATTAAGGCCAAAATAAACTTTTTATTTATTTAAATTTGTTAATTTATAATAAATGATAATAATAAAAATTATTATTAAAAATGCACTCTAATATTGTGATCCTTTGATATTTAATTAATATGCAATTCTAATGAGTGTTCACTAGCACAATAATGCATGCAGAATCGATATTTAACCATTATTAATAATTTGTTTATAACAATTGCTTAAGCAATTATCGTCGAATGTTAAATTGATATGCTTATTGCCTGTAAATACAGTGACAATGCATAATCGTAACGAAAACCACATATTGCACGTTAATTTTCCATTTGTTTATCAACAAAATAAAAAAATTATCAACAAATATTATTGTTGAATGTTTATGATTCGTTGGAAAAAAATTTAAGCTATAATCAAATTCGATATGTGTAAAAAAGTATAAGAAATCAAAATTTCACAATTGTTTAAAATTTGTTTATAACAATCGTTTGTTATAACAATTGTCGTTAAAAATTAGAATGATATGATTATTTCCCATCAATCCAATTAAAATGCTTAATTGTGATGAGAACAACATATTGCACGTTAACTTTTCATTTGTTTATTAACGAAACAATTATTATTATTAACAAATATTAATTTTGAATTTTCATACTATTTTAGTGATTGTAAAAATAACCAATGAGCTGAGATAGCTTTCGGCTCACAAAAATTGCAATGATAATTCAATAAATGAATAATTAGGAAATTTTATGTTATAACAAATTGATAATGAGAGACTTCAATTAGCTGTATAATGTTTAAACAAATAGCTAATTAAAAAAGGGAAACGGCATTGGATTCCTCATGATCTCCCGAATCTGACACTATTTTTGGATTTTTTTTCCGTGCTAAAATCCCTTGACACTTTAATTTAGATCATTTTTTTTCAGTTTGGTACCACTGTGCGCCACGACAAGGAATACTTGCTGCATCACTGCATCTCGCCTCATACGCGCACGCGACAAATCGTTAATTTCGATAAACGTAATCGCTTGAGATAATCGCTCGATAAATCGCACTTTACATAAAAATAGGTCCACTCATCGAGATGCGCGATAACAACGGATATAAGGCAAAGCTCGCGCCGTGCTTTCAGACAGATGACGTCTCATGATTTCGTTGTGCAGTCGAACTCGAGCAACGACGAAATGAATCAAAGCTCGAGAGTAGCGTCGAGCAGCGGCAGTGGCAAGGATGCTGCGGGAGTTTACGGACACAGAGAGCGAAGACCGCGAGATTATCAAAGTAAGTTTATACTCTTGTCGAAAGTATTTTTTGTACGACGAGACAATGTTTGTTTACAGTTGCGAAAGCTGACCTGGAACTCCGTCAAAAAAATATCAACTTCTACCAACTCGTCCAAGCTTATCGTGAATTCGGCCACAAGCAGGCCGACGTAGATCCGATACGACTGTCGAAATTGATTCCCGTGGCCGAGCTCGAGCCCTCGAGGTACGGATTGAAGGACAGCGACCGAGTCACCTTGAGAGGTTTACTGAATTACGCGAACGATGACGAGTCGAGCGAGATCGGTCTCGCCGAGGCCGTGGACATCTTGCGCAGCCTCTACTGCGGCAGCATGTCCGCCGAGTTCAGCTACCTCGAGACGGAAGAGGAGCGCGAGTGGTTCGCGCGCACCTACGAGGCCGTCCATCGCGAGCCGATCGCCGACGAGACCAGACGCGCCGTGGCCCGAGAGATGCTCGAGAGCCAGGCGTTCGATCGATTTCTCGCCCGCAACTTTCCCGACGTCATACGCTGCAGCGGCGAGGGCGCCGAGAGCATGCTGGCCTTCTTTCACGAGCTCTTCGAGCTGAGCTCGGGCCCCGAGAGTTCGCTTCGCGAGCTGGTACTCTGCATGCCCCACCGTGGCCGGCTGAACTTCATCACGGGCATGATGGGCTTTCCGCTGGAGCCACCGGCGACATCTCCTTCCACATGATCGGCCGGACCGAGCTCGGCAACGGTCGAGTGAGCGTCGGCATGCTGCACAATCCGTCTCACCTGGACTCGGTCAACGCCGTCGCGATGGGCCGGACTCGCGCCCTTCAACGGCTCCACCGTGACGGCGATTACTCCGCGGAGGACGACGCTGCAGAGGCCACTAACCGGTGGGCCGACAAAGTGCTGAACGTGCAGATCCACGGCGACGCTGCGTACACGGGCCAAGGAGTGAATCAGGAGTGCCTCGCGATGTCGCGCGTGCCGCACTACGAGATCGGCGGCTCCGTGCACGTGGTGCTGAACAATCAGCTGGGCTACACTCAGCCCGCGGCGAGGGGCAGATCGTCGAGGTACTGCACGGATCTGGCCAAGTTCGTAGCGGCACCCGTGGTGCACGTGAACGCGGACGATCCGGAGGTAACGTATAGACGAGCCCCGCGATGAAAATATCGAGCTTGCGTAAAATCGTAAGCAAGATGTTAGGTGTATTGTCGACAGTGAAAGTTCTTACGTAACTTTGTATGTGAAGGGTAAAATCTAGACAAAATACTCCAGTATCGTGAAACTTAATTAATCCTGTTACAAGAAATATTGCAGAATAAATTTTTAATAAGAAATTACTAACATTTCTAGGACTTTCAAGATGATCACGCATAAGATTTTATGAAAATTCTTCTTATTCCGTATATTCATCGAGTATATATTGTAAAATTGTGGATTGTATTTTTTTTTGTCGAGCGCAGATGGTCCTCAGAGCCGCGCGCATCGCCTTCGATTATCAGAGAAAATTCCGCAAGGACGTGTTCGTCGATCTGAATTGCTTCCGATACCGGGGACACCACGAGCTCGACGATCCGACCTTTACCAATCCGCTCATGTACAAAATCATAAACAACAGACCGTAAGTGTGCGTGTGTGTGCGTGGGGACTCTTTGCGAGATCACCGCCGACGGTATAATTTTTTTTCTCGTCCGCAGATCGATACCCGATCGCTACGTCGAATGACTGATCGGGGCCAAAGTTCTGAGCGCCGATGCAGCCACGAGGATGACGGACGAGTACACGTCGAAGCTCGAGGAGTGCCTGAAACGCGCCGACGATTACGAGCCGCAGGCCGCGTACCTTCGGGGCCGATGGTCGAAGATCGAACGAGCCGGTGCCAACGTGACCACTTGGGACACGGGCTGCGATCTCGATCTTCTGAGGTACGTCGGTAGAAAGAGCGTCGAGTATCCCGAAACGTTCGGCGTTCATCCCGAGCTGCGAGAGGGTCACGTCGCGGCCAGACTGAGGCAGATCGAGACGGGCAGGGGCCTGGACTGGTCGAGCGCCGAGGCCGTGGCCTTCGGCAGTCTGCTGCTGCAGGGCTACGACGCGAGGCTCAGCGGCGAGGACGTCGAGCGGGGCACCTTCGTCCAGAGACACGCCGTGCTGATCGATCGGTTCACGGGCCGGTCGTACGTGCCTCTCAACGCCGTGACGTCGGTGGGTAATAATAACGACGACGATGAGATCGGCAAAATCGAGGTGGCCAACAGCGTCCTTTCGGAGGAGGCCGTGCTGGGCTACGAGTACGGCTGGAGCGTGACCCTGCCCGACTGTCTGACCATCTGGGAGGCGCAGTTCGGCGACTTCTGCAACGGCGCCCAGTCGATGATCGACACCTACGTGAGCGCCGGCGAGACCAAGTGGCGCCAGAGCAGCGGCCTGGTGATTCTGCTGCCGCACGGCTACGACGGGCCCGGACCCGAGCACAGCTCCGGCAGATTGGAGCGATTTTTGCAGATGACCGACAGTCGAGAGGACAAGGTCGACGGCGACGATGTCAATATGCACGTGGTCAATCCGTCGACTCCTGCCCAGTATTTTCATTTGCTGAGAAGACAGGTACGACGAGAAAAAACATATTTGAAACGATTCGTTTATTTATCATATTTGTTTTTTCATTCGAAGGTGGTGAGAAACTTTAGGAAGCCGTTGATAGTGATCACACCGAAGGCACCGATGCTCCGAAATCCCGCGGTAACTTCGACTATCGACGAGTTAGCTACCGGCACGACATTTAAATCTGTTATCGGTTTGTGTACTTTTTTTGTTCCTTTTTCGATCAACCGATTTAATAATCATCATTAATAATGTGATCAATTATAAATAGGTGACGACAAAGCAATCGACGAGAACGTCACGAAAGTCATACTGACATGCGGCATGTACAAAAATGCACAAAGTTGGTATCGAACATGAAGAAAAAAATGAGTAACAACTTCGAGCGCTTCTTACAAATAATTTTTAATATTGCAGCTTACGTTTGGAGTCAAGAGGAGCCACGAAACATGGGAGCTTGGAGTTTCATAAAGCCACGATTCGAAAATCTGTGCGGTCGAAAGGTACGTATCCATACGCTAGATTTACGAATGCGAGAACGATTATCGAAAAACAATTTGACGTTTTTACAGTTACGTTATTCCGGTCGAGAGCCGCTCGCAACGCCGAACGTTGGTATTGGAAAATTGTTCGAAAAACAAAGTAGAGATGTCATCGTTCAGCCGTTTGCCATGACATGAAAGTTAATATGCATTGTAGCCAATATCTATGATAAAAATAACTAATCTGGTCGAAATTAAAAACACTCGATCGCGTACAAGTAAGATTTATTTTAAAAAAAGTCGGAAAAATAAATTAAAATTCTAAAAATCCATGAATCCTTAACTGAAATCTTATTCAATACTCCAAGAAAAATACACCATAGATGGTCAGAAAAAAAAGGACAGAGTAACAAAAGTTATACTCGGCTGCTGGCCTGCAGCGAATCGCCAACTGTATATCAATATACGTGTATACGAATGTCGGCTATAGCTGTAGGTAGGAAAAAAACGAGTCCGCCGCGCGATCCGCTCTTTTAACATCTCTCCGCGCGTAATTTATAAATCGAGCTGCGCAGACTGACTATTATATATTTATTACGAGACTCTGTACATACACGCACACACACATACGCACTTATAAATATCGAACAGCTGAAAAGAGAAAGAGAGAGATGAATAATCGATTTCGATGTGTATATGCCTCTGTTGCAATTATGCAAATACATATATCGCGGAAAAATAAAGAGGGGAGTACAAGGTATGTATACGCAAGGCTGCTGTTGGGGCCCGATATAGAGATAATATTTATAATGGAAGTGCGCTGCACCGAGCGCGCAAGACAATGCTTTTGTGCGGTTTCGAGTGAAACGACGGCGGTGGAACAAAAAAAAAAATATATATATATACACGGGAGATTGACGTTCGATTATGGCCACCGATTGATCGTTGCTGCTATTACCGCTGCGGGCCATTTTAATATAACAATCGGAGAAAAGAGTGAAAATCTCTCTCTATGCGGTTTTTCGATCAAAGCTCTCGACCGGTGTACCACTATGCTATACGTTTGAAGTATAATACGCGAAAAATAAAAAGAGCAGCAGCGTCAGCGAACAGCGAGTCTGCAATTTTTCTCTCTCTCTCTCTACCATCTCCACGATACATCGGGACGAGAAAAGAGAGAAAAAAAAGGAAAAACACAGCCGCGACGATCCGGCGGCGGCGTCGGCGTGCACTCGACAACGGAATTTCCGAAGCAATCGATGAGCTACTACTTTATATCGTATATACATCGTACGTCGAGACGACAACAACGCTAAACGCACATCGAGCGCGCCATAAAACGTAGAGAGCGAACGAGACCGAAAAAGAGAGAAAAGAAAGAAGAGACCGCGCGCACTATCGCGTACGTATAGTATACACACATTCATAATATACAAAGTGCGCGTAAAAGCTTTCTCTCCCTCGTGCGTCGCGTCGCGTCGCAGCTGGACCATCCCTCACAAGAGAGAGAGAGAGAGAGAGAGAGACGCAGAGAGACGAAAGGCAAAAACCTTCAGTTTTTTTTTTACTCTCACTCTCGACGCGAGATATAATAACGAGAACGAGAGTGGCGCGCGCGCGCGCGTGTAATAGTATATTGCACACAGCCAAGCGGCCAGGCGTTTATAATAAAGAGCTAAAATATCAATTACTTCGTACTGAATATAACGCGCGTATACGAGGCGATCGAGTGACGAAAGGCCCCGTGGCGTATAATACATTATTATCGTCGCCTCGCATAAAATGCAACACCGCGTCGTCGTCGTCGTCGACGCGAGGCGGAGGAGGAATTAAGAGCGAGAGAGAGAGAGAGAGAGAGAAAGCGGTATGTAACACAGAACGTTAGGTTCTTTTGTGTCGACAAGTGTATTATGTGCGAGAGAGAGAATGACGCGATCGATAAGTGTATAAGTGTATACAAGTGCCTTCGCCTCGCGACGATAGCCTCGGAAACAATATAACGTATCAGGTATATATGTATGTGAAAAAGCTCTATGGCGTTGGTCGAAACGTAACGACACGTTTTGGATGTATCTTTTTTTGACCACACGCAGCACACATAGGAGAACGAAAGCTTGTATCTCTCTGTCGAGCGAGGCCCCCCCTTATACATACGTATTAATACATCCCTGACCCCCAACGCGAGCGCGTTGAAACGAAAGAGAGAGAGAGCTGGCGAGCTTTAGCATCAGCAGCAGCCACCGCTGCCGCCGATGAGTCATCCGTTTTCTCCGGCGGGGCGAGGGTACATATACTATACCATATAGGTAGAGTAGAACCGGAGCTTGGAAAAGCGAGGGATGTCGAGAGGAGAGAGAGCGAAAGCGAGGAACCCCTTTTCAAATCGCAGACAAACTATGGGGGAGTGTACATGGGGAGGCTGCTGCTGCTGCGAACTCGACTCGAGCTCTTGCTGTACGAGGGAGGCTCGTGATGCTGCTGCTGCTGCAATGCTGCCTATACTCGTGTTTTACGCGAAAAATTTACATAGGACGACGACGAGGCTTTAATACATTTTTTTAAGATAAAATTTATGCGCTCGCGTATACGCTCGGCAGTTTGTTCCTGTTCTCTCTGTGCAGCAGCAGAGTCGTCGGCGTCACGCGTAATATTTTTTCGATTGCACAAAAGTATCTAACGCAGCCATTTCGAGCTCGAGCAAAAGCCGTGAGCTTTATTTTTCCCGTTCTTAGGATAGGGAGCCTCTTATTATTAATATTTCAGGTTGGCTATGGTATATAATACGTTTGATACGAACTCGAGGCGGCCGTAACGCAATCTTTCGAAGCGAAAAGAAGTTTTTTTTTCTGCGAGCTTTTAACCTGACGCGCGAAACGTAAAGAAAGGAAAAAAAAAGCGTGTAACTAATGAGCTAACGCAATTTGCCGCCAGGTTCGGGTCAGAGATTCTCGCGACACTTTATTTTGCATATTTTATTATTATGCAGGCGAGCGAACTCGAGTATACGCGGCGGCGTAGTGTGCCTTTTTCCAGAATCGCGAATTCACCGTATAAACTTTTTTCTGCTCTTTTTTCGTACCCTCGTTATACTTGAGCGTGAATTTTAATAATTTCACCGCACCACGCGATTTTTTAAATATTTTATGGGTGTACGTGTTGTAATATACATTTCGAATCGAGCGGTCGGATTTTCTCGGCACGAGCGCGAGCTCGCGCGCCTGTGCATATTATACAGCCTTGAATCGATCAATTGTTTCGAGCTTCGTACGCTGCGAATGAGAATTATGATAAATTGATATTACGACTTTGTCGAGAGACGCACGCGCTAGATCCATGACGTTTTCGTAATGGAGATAAAAACGCGGGCAAAAAAATATACCTCGCGCGCTATAAGCGCCATAAAATTTATCCAATTCGTCAACTATGGAAAATCCATCGTAACCCGATTAAAAAGCTCGTTACAAGAAGCTATGAAATTCTCTCGGGTGCTCGTCCGTCGGTGCGCGGGCTGCTGATTACGTGGTTTATGCAGTACCCACTTATGTATGCGGCGGCGGCGACGGCGGCAACGATCGAGTTCGATCAAAGAATGGCTGCTGCTTGAAAAGTCACTTTTGGTTGGCCTTAATAAGATCCGACGCGTGTTCGTGTGTGCACGCCACCGTTTCGTCGAGCCCGAAAAATCCAACACGGGGGATATCGCTGCGTATTCCGCAGAAATTCCACGACGTCATTCGATCCCTTTAAAGGATGTCGTCCGTGTCCGTGTGTTTACGGCCAGTCTCGACGAAAAACAAGCGCAGGAGACGAGCTCGAGCTTGTAACTGACCGGGTCCGTTTGACACGAACACGATCTGATTTTTATTTTGATTGCGTTTAAACCGTTTTAAAGAATTATTGTCACACTTTGAGATGATATTTATAAATCGTGATGTATGTGTAGGCAGCAGCAGCAGCAGCAGCAGCACACGAGATCGATGCGAATAAAAACAGACGAGACCTCGACTCATCGACCTTGATAAACTCGTATATTATACACTCGGTCGAGCTCGCAAAAATCTTCTTCTTCTTTTTATCATTACTTTTTTCTCGCTCCGATCCTCTCGCCGCGATGAAATATCCTTTTTCCCCCCTTCGGCTATATTCGTCTCGCCGTACGGCGGCGATAGCGGCGACGACGGTGTGGAGCAGCAGTTCGTATTAATCAATGGGCGATCTAAAAGTGGCTTTAATGATAAAATATCAATAGAATACAACACCTGATATCGATCGGAGAGGCATTGGAAAACCTGTTGTGCGTCCACACACACATATCTCGCAAAGTTGCACTGTAGCTCGTTTTTTGCCAAGAGTATATCTTTATACACAAAAGATCGACTGCAGAGAGAGAACAATTTCTCCCGTTGAGCGACTGAGGAGGAAAATAAGGAAATCGTGACGCCGAGAAAAGACGCCGCCGACGATTTCACGCTGCAGAAAACCGAGAAGCTGCCGAGGATGTATAAGTGGCAGTAGTAGTAGTGGGAGGAGAAATAATGGTGCAGTTCGCGAGTGATTCGTGACATTTTTATATTGTTCGCCGATGATTATACACACCGCTAAATCGTTTAATATAAAAAAAAAAATTGTACAAAGACCACGAGAGATGATCGTGGATTTCGGTGCACGTCGTAAACGAGTCGAGCCACGGACTTTCACGAAAAAAAAAAAAAGATCGAGCGAGTGCAACGATCATATTATTGTATGTGTAAAAGAGTCATTGCCACCCACGTAACGACGAGCGAAAAGAAAGTGTCGCCCTGCAGCGAGCTTGTGTTATATATACACGTCATTGCGAGCGCCTTCCTTTTGTGCGCGATGCGCTCTTTTTTTTTATATACGCAACAACAACGATACAGACGCTTCCGAGATGAATTTCCTCGAATCGGCTTGAATTAGTTTATGACTTTTCGCGACGACGAAGATGACACTGATCATCGACGCCCGCGATTTTTATCGCTCCTTACGCGCGCTGGAGAAAATATATGATACTAGCGCGTGTGTGTGCGTGCGATGTGTACCAATTTCGCGCGCGAGACACGTAATCGTCCAACTTTCATTCGTACATAAACTACTAGTCTTGGCGCCGGAATAATAATAATTATATGGTAATTAATAATATACAACTTAATGCCTCACCGTGTATATTTATTTTATAATGGGCGATCGAGAATAATTTTTTTATTTACTTTTAAACGGTCCCCTAATCTAAACACGCATCGTTTATACATTACATACGAGATCTGTATATTTTATTGCGCTAATAAAAAAAAAAAGCAAGAGCGACCGAGAGAAAGCAATAATATATATAATGTACGCGCGCGATCTCGAACTTTTCACTCGCAAATCAATCGTATATACGTATATGATATAGCGACTTTCGCACTTTACCGCAGAAATCTCGCGTATTATTAATACGAGATCGCGTGTACGGTAAGTATAGGTAAACAAACACAACGATTGTATATATCTTATCGATTTTGCGCGCTGCTGCTTTGCGCAATTTTATATACGGCCATCGATCCGAGAGCGATTGTTTTCATTTTAAATACAGCACGCACTTGTCGCGTATATACAGACCAAGAGCGCACCGTAGCTATGATACACTCGCCTTCGGGAAATATATATTATATCGTACGCTTTATACACAGCACACACACACGCACACACGTAAGCACAGATGTGTATAAATGTGAAAATGCGAAATGGGTCAAGTACCTCGGAGGCCTCGTCTCTTTCTCGGCTTTCTGCCGTGCCAGAGATAGAAAGAGAGAGAGAGAGAGAAGAGATTTCCGCAATTGAAGTAAGAGCCGCAGCGAGGATTGGATCCTGCGAGAGGTTATCAGTGTAATAGGTAGTACACTGCAGCTATATAGATATTTTTTGCCCTATACCTCCTTTTTCCCTACTTTTTTTATGTATAATAAATATTGCGGAATATAGCAAGACACAGTGAGAGAAAGAGAGAGAAAGATGAAAGGCACTATTTCCACGAGACGCCGGTTCAACGGCCAATCAATTATGTTTATAGTTCCGCAAAATGTAGGCCTTTCTTTTTTATCGACACCACACGGGTTCGCGCGCGTATATGTTTGTATAAATGACATTTGGACGCTTTCCAAGTCACGTCTACGTAGTATATAAAAAAAAAAAAAAACATGTGTGCGCATATGCGCACAGATCAGCTAGTTCCCCGATTGCGTAATATATATCGTAAGTGCAAAGAAAAAGGAAAACAGCCAAACCCCAAAAAATCACAGCGAAGTATCAAGAAAAAATAGAGCAAGAGTGGTATAAAAAGCCAAAAAAACTATTATACACACGAAAGAGCTTCGGGTTTTATGATAGCTGCACGCCGGTTCGTTGACCCCCGTCGTCGTCGTCGGACTGATTCACGGATCGTCTGGTCGACGTACATCGGGTTGTGTGTGGGGCGGAGGGAGGGGGCGACAATTTTGACGTACTCGTGCGTGCAATAAGCCACCACACATGCCAGCACGCGGAGAGATTATCCACGTACGTACGAAGCTCGCACGCGTGTGTGATCTGCTGCTGCAAAAAAGCTCGACGCTGAGAGAGAAAGAGAGAGCTTTTTTCTTGCCTCCGGTGCGGGGGTTAGAGAGCTTGGCGCAAAGTACCTTTTAAGGGTGGAAGAGAAAAACGAGAGAGAGCAGGGAATCGGGCAGGATATTATTTTTAAATTATATATATTGTTCGCGAGACGGCGTGTGACGAAGTGCCTATTGTTGTATATATGATTTGCGTGACTTTTCGAGTACGAAAAACAGGCTAACTTCGTTTCGATGTACATACACACACACACACCCACTTGCTCACTCAAAGAGGAAGCAAACGAGATATACACATAACGTATGGGGAGAAAAAAAAAGAAAAATGAAAAAGAAGCTCCAAGCCAAGCCGAGCGTGAGTCGAAAAGTAAGTATACTATATCCCCGACGAGTCGAGTTGAAATGAAAGCTCGCGAAAAAAAAAAGAAAAGGAGAAATAGAAAGAGGAAAAAATGCGCACACGGTAGTAGGAGCAGTAGCGAAGGAGGAATCTCCCGTGGGAGGAGGGAATTTATATACGTATATAGAGATATAGTAGTAGTAGCTGAGCAGCAGCAGCAGCAGCTTGTGTGCCATATAGACTGCCTGAAAACTGCTGCAGCGCGCAATGCGGCAAAACGTTCGCTGCGATCGTGTCGTGTCGCGCGGAAGGAGCTGCTGCTGCGACACACATACACACACACATATATAATATAGCAAAACGTTGCGACAAAAAATTGTCTTTTTTATATATTTTTTTAAATAATAATCGTTGTCTTGGATCGTAAAATCTATGCGTATTATTGCGTGTATTATAGCAATGTTTACACAAGCAATCTCGAAGCTATTATTATATCACACACGGGTCGTTATGCCGGGGCTCGAATGAACATCCTGACAAATGAGTCACGAGTCGCCGCGGCGACACAATTACGCAGCCACCGACCGCCGTGGCGCTGTTACAATAATAATACCACCGGCAGCGGCGGCGACTGTACTGTGGCAAAAGAGAAGAAAAATTTTTTTTTCTCCACAATGTCGCGTACGCATATACACTCGACACACAATAGACGCGCGTTAAAACGCGCCTCTCTCTCTCTCTTCTCTGTCCCGTTTCCTCCGCGTGTATATCATATGCACTTTGAAAAGCTTCTTGCCCGTTTAAACAAACACACAGACGCACACTCGAACTTGCGCGCCGCACTTGCACAACAACGAAATGAATATACACGTAATACGTATCGTTTTAAAGTCTGACAACTACGTTTTGGACGATTCGCTTTGTACGTTATGTATTGTATCGCACGTACACCTCTTTCTTGTGCGTAACAGGCGCTTTTGTTTTTACAAAGCTCTCTCTACCTCTCTTTGCGCACTTCCTCCTTTTCTTCGGCTCGAGAAGCTATATATATAAAGGTGCGTCGTTCGTAATAATGCACCGCAGTTTACATCGAAAAAAAGATAAAAAAAAAGAGCCTTTGATAAACATCGAATTGTATACAATACCAACTCCAAAAACTTGAAAAATCAATGCGATGTATTTCTGTCTTTCTCTCGCTGCTGCGCGCGTACAAAACGTTAATAGCAATTCTTGTATTTTTTTTAGCCTCGCCCACCAGTTTTCTCAAAACTCTATATATAGACGGTAGTAGCCCTACGAGGATAGTCAGTACATGTAACGACGCCGCCGTGTGTAGAGCAAAAAATTCGGCTCGTATAGATGAAAAAAATCAATAAGTGACTGTGCGTTGTGTGTGTGTGAACTGTGATAGTGCAAAAAGATGTCCTCGTTCGATGACGAATCCGATATAATTTTTGATAAAGAAGTCGAAGGTGGGGTCGACGAAATCGATAATCATGTGAACCGACAAAAATTAGACAGATTGAAGAGTATGCGAGAAAAGCTCAATTGGGAGATCGATGACGAGCGAAAAGAATTCATGCGTCAACTTTACTTCTTGATCAGCGATTGGAAGGGCAAACTACGTTCGGATCTTTGGGGCCTTTTTCGAGGCGAGGAAATCGATTGGCTTTTTGCGGGGTCGGAAAATAGCAGCGAAGTAATCCCCTGTTTTCAACGACAACAAATTATCGAGTTCGTGGCTCGCACCGGCTACAAAGACAAGCCCGACGTCGGTCAAGACGGCAAACCGATTTTGCGTCGCACCACACCGGTGCATCTCGAGGCTCGAAGCTGGTGCTGTAACCGAGAACACGTGATCCGCGAGCTTTTTACAATCTACGACAGATTCGACGTGAACTACACAGACGAGGAAGGATTGACGCATTTTCATGTGGCCTGCCAGTTCGGCTTCGAAGACGTCGTCGAAAAATTTCTCGAGCTCGGCCTGGATCCCAATTGCCTCGCGCAAGAAGTCGATCCGCCTCTACATTTAGCTCTGATCGGTTATCACGAGGAAATAGTCGAAACTCTGATGAAGCACGGCGCCGACCTCAATATGCCTAATAAGGACGGATCGACATCTCTTCATCTCATGAGCAGGACGTACTACGGCAACGTCGACTTAGTGGAGACATTGTTCGAGCTCGGCGAAAAAAATCATCGTCCGGTGCTGATCGATGCCCGAGACAATTTCGGTAACACACCGTTGCACGTGGCCCTGGAATACGAGAACACGACGATGGTCAAATGGCTGCTGAGCAGAAATGCCGATCCGAATTTGGCCAACGAGGAGGGATCGACATTTTTGCACGTTATTTGCAAAAAGTGCTGCAACGTCGACTTGGCCAAGATGATATTCGAGCGCAGCGACGACGGACACCCAGAGGTGCAGGTCAACGCTCGAGACAATCGGGGTCGGACACCGCTACACTTGGCTCTGGCTCGTGGCAGAAGGCAATTGGCCAAGTTGCTGCTGAGGAACGGTGCGGATCCCAATTCGGTCAACGAGGATGGATCGACTCCTTTGCATGTTATGTGCGAGGGCGAGTGCGACGACGAATTGGCTGAGTTATTTTTCAAGATCAGTGACGATATGCAGCAGAGAGTGCACGTCGATGTTCGGGATAAAAAGGGTAACACGGCTTTACACTACGTTTTGACTGGTAAACAAATAAAACTGTTCGAATTGCTGCTGAGAAGAGGTGCGGATCCTAATCTCACCAATGCGGAGGGATCGACAGTTCTGCACGTTCTTTGCAAGTACGAATACGACGTCTACGATTTGATGGTGTTGTTATTCGAAATAAGCAGAGAAAAACATCAGCCGGTGCAGATCGACGCGCAGGACGATTTGGGTCGGACACCTCTGCAATGGGCCGTGGCGAATCTCCAGCCGGACTCGGTCGACTTACTCTTGGACAATGGCGCCGATTTGTCCAACTTCGTTTTCCCCAACGAGACATACTTCGCCAAGAAATTCGAAGCGGAGCAGTACACGTTATTGCTCGTCTATAAATTGAGACTGGCGTGTCAAGTTCTGGCCATCGTGAAAAGTCTCGAAAAAAGCGGCTACGAGCTGATCCGAGACGACGCCCTGACGATCATGAAATTTTTCGACGACGACGGTTTCTTCGAGGCGTCGGCGTACCACGAGAGACGTCATCGCCTGGACGCGGACCAAGAGTTCGCGAGAAAAGCCAAGGAGATAATGGTGAATCCCGGTCTGACGCTCTACGACTTGACGCGGCTGCGACCGAGAGAGGCGGCGAAACGAGTCACGTGCCAGGATTACTTCGAGTTTCCGCGCGAGGAGACGCGTTGGTACGAGCTCGCGGCGGGACATCGAGAGGCTTGCGCTCTGCATCTGTGCGAGAGCATGTGGAGGGGATTCTTTCGCGGATGGGCGCTGGATCCTTTCTGGGAGCTGATAAGGTATCGGCTGCCGATCGAGATGTGCGAGATGATCATCGACCAGCTGACGAATAAAGATTTGTGTCATATAGCCTTGGCGGCTGCGGGGCATAGCTCGAACAATTGTAAATAGGATCGATTATGAATGTATTTGTATAAAAACAGTAATCTAAAATCGCTTTGTATAAGTGTTAAAGTCGAAATAAATCATTAATTTTCTTGTACCCTCCATTCTTTTCATTTTTCTTTAAAATAAAATTGCCACTACAACCCCATTTTTTCTCTTAAAAAAAAATCAATAAGTACGCAACACCGAACGAGTCGATGAACCGTGCCACGATCGCACCCAATTTTTTTCCACGAAAAAACCGAACGAAATTCGCGTACTGCACCTGCTGCAGCACACGACACGTGGAAAACTCACACCCACACGCACCTATTGTGCAGCTACATGTGCTCTTTAATCTCTCTCTCGCTCTTCCGTTTGCGCTTTACTTTCCTCGAAGTCATCCTGAGCGCGCATAGCGCACGGCTTTTTAATTATACATATACGCGTCCATCGCGAGCAGTGTATAATACACTATGCTGTACAACGGTATAATATACACACACACGCGCGCACGAGATGTATATAATTGGTTTCGCGCACACACATCTATACACACAAGTGCGGGAGAGAAAGTCTCGGTGCTGCGAGCTGACGCATCGTAGTACGCCGCGCGCTTCTCGTGTGTCGATCATTAGCCTGTCATCCGAATATAGGGGAGCACGATGTTTTTCGGAGCTTTTCCATGCGCGAAAATTGACTTATAAACTTGGACGTACGCGAGCGAGTATTGCGTGATAATAAACGTGTATCGATTACGACGAAGCTCGCGGTTTTTGGCGCGCGGCTGCTCGTTTTAACGCTAGACACACGCGGCGCAAACTAGAATATAACGTATTATATTATAAATATGACTCGACACGCGAGAAAGAGAGAGAAGATTTCCGAGCCTAGCAACTTTCTCTTTCGTCGCGTGCTTATCATCGTGCCGCTGCTCCGAGCCTCGTAGCAGGTAGCAGTAAGTTTTAGCAGGAATCGCGAGTGATAATTATACTCGCGCCGTTATGTACCAATATTTATCCGTCTCTCGAGTTTCGAAGAGATGATTTTCGTTTGCGAAAAAAAAACTAATGTTTGTCCCCCGCGACCGGTAAGCGATATCGATATAACTAAACAATATAGCCATTGGCACCTCTTCTTTCCGCGCGGATAGAGGAAGGAAAAGACAAGACAGAGAGAGAGAGAGAGAAGAGGATCAACAAGCAGCGGAAGCGCAATTTCCTTTGTGTGCGCGTGAAAAGAAAGCGTGTTATATTAACCGGACAACGCGCAGAGAGTCGCGGCAACGGCAAACAAAAAAAAAAAAGACATTATAAACCGCATTCTTATCGCCCTTTCGTGGCTCTTTCTCTCTCGAGCACGCAGCAGCATCGTGCGCGCGTTGCGGCCGCTGTGTCTGCGTTGATATAAAATAAATATAAAAATCTAAAAGGTTTGTCCGGCTGACCTGGAAACTGACCTGGAAGCGGCTGCGGTGTGTAAGAGGCGGACAACAACACTTCTACCCACGAGGAGGCAGTACCGTTACGAATCGCATTGTCCTCTCGCGCCACAGCTGCTCAGCTATATACACGTATATGTATAAAGTATTATACAAACGCGTCGTCGTTGCTGTTGCAGTTGGAAAAACGAAGCAATGGAGTCGATAATAGGAATTTTTTTTCGCGACGATCGTTATCCGCCTGCAGAGAAACGCGTTTCGAAGTCGCGCAAAAGTGTAGCCGAGTTATTATTTACGGTTTATCGAGTCGTAGATCAAAGCGATTCGCTTCCGCCCTCCGCGCGCAACAACAGCAACACCGATTTTCGATGATATATTTACGACGACGTAAAACTGCCGAATGCGCGAGTATAATCGATGATGGCGTTGCTCTCTAAAGTGTTATAAACAATCGATGTACGAGCTGTTTATTAGCCGATCGATCGACGACGAGTCGAGCATTCGCGTAAGGATGCGTTTCGCAATGGAATTGGGTTAGATGATTCTCGTTCCAATATCGTCGAGAGAGAGATTGATTTTCCTTTGCTGATCGCGATATAAGAAACTGTTTGAAAGTATTTAAAATTTATTTATTCACATTATCTACGTGTGCGATCGGTAAAATCTATTCGATATTCTCTGCCGTGCTCCCGCGTGATTTATGAAAGATTATCGCGCGAAAAGTAGTTAAATTTTGAATGGGAAATTTTCCCGCGCGCGCGCGCCAGTTATAAGAAAGCTGCAGCAGTTGCTGCAATACTTATGACGATCGTGTGCCGCGCGCGCACACACACACAAAATCGATTCAAATAGAAATTCTGCATTTTCCGTGAAACGAAGGCTCCTTTCGCACGGCGAGTTTATTGCCTGCGTTCGAGTTCGCAAAAATAAAATAATTCATAATAATGATAATAACAACGACGATGACGACGAAAATGAAGAAACGTACAAAGATTCGTGGACCAATGAATCATTCTTGAATCATGCGTACGAGTTTTGATCGTATCGTTGCCTATACAATAATCGAGTAAAAATTTGAGCGCGTCACCTTTCACTCACGCACATATAGAAGCGACAAAAGTAAAGGTTCCGATCTTCATCGCGTCGTATATAATCAGCGCGTACACAACAAAAAAATGAACTAAACACAAAGGAATTACACGAGCTGTTTTTCGAGGATCATAAGGTGACGAGGAATTTGAATAATACGTATCGAGCCGTGTTTCAAAACAAACGCAAAGTTTGCGCGCGTCGGTCGATCCAAGAGACGCAGTGCATAAATTAATCTACTCTAATTCATCGGCCCATTGTCTGTGTTAAATTACGGTTCACAAAACTTTTCGAACGTAATAAAATATATAGGACAACGACCGCGATTTGATTCTCCCTTCTCTCTCTCTCTCTAGCGTCTTTTGGAATCTCGCCCGCAATATAAAACGACAAACAAGAGGAAAAGTTTTTTGCTTCCGATGTTATACGAAAATTTGGGTTTCCACGCCAACTTTGCTCAATTTCTGCTGACAGATGGACGTTAGATATATTTATATCTATTGCAAAATATTTTAAACTGCTTTATCGTCGTTAACTCATTGTGGCGCGTTTCGCAAGTTTTTTTTCTCTCTCTCTCACTCGAACGGACGGTAAACTAAACTAAACTCGCGAGCCTGAAACGAGTTAAAATGCAGCCGCGGCACAGTCCGCAACATCGCGAGGCAATATATATTTAAAGAGTAAGCTATATCTCGATCTGCAAGTGAAAGGAGGAATATACATAAATTTTTTGCTCGCATGCGCGCGCGCTTAGGTGTATAATATAATACATGCAGTAGTGGCAGTAGGTACCTGCTGCGCTCGAAGAATTCACTCCCTTTGCTCGAAACCTCGAGCTTATATATACTCTCTCGCGCATAAATGCATTATAATTGGTCGCGGCTAATTTCATATACCCTCTCGTACTGGGACTTGTAAATATTCATTGGTCGTGCGTATACGCACACGCACACTGAAACAGATAATAGATGGGCGATAATTGACTGTCCGCTTCGCAAGTTTTTGCTGCGCTGCGCTGCTCTGCCCCCCTGCATCGTGCTGGTGTATTGTGCAACGACGACAACCGAAATATTAGGAGCTTACTCAATTTACAGTTTTATCTCGGCTCGTTCATCACCTTCTCCTATACGGCCTATACCCTAAGCTCGTGTGGCGCTTTTCATCTGTCAGTTCCACGGAGAATCTGTCTTCTGGCAGTTCTCTCAAAGTTCTCTTATAATACCGATCTCTCTCTATGTGTATATAACTTTACGAGCACAACTCGAGAGCCGATATTACCATATAGGTGCCTTGGCTGCTGCCGATGCATTTATGCATGCAGGTACCCTCATTACGTAGCGAGAGAGAGGCCCGTCTCGACTTTGCGCACGAAAATATCTCCCGCGAGAGCACATGGCAGGTAGCAGCCACAGCAGCAACGGTAGCTTTTCAGGAAGTCAAACTCTAATTAAGTTCAGAGAGAGACGGAGAGAGACCTGCGCACGATAATTCGATTAGTCTCCGTGCCTATAGTATCCGCACAGAATCCAGGAGCTTCTCTTACGTGTGTGTTGTACCTGGCCGCATTGTGCGAGCGCGTGTATTGTTGGCGGTACGAGAGACGCGCATCGAATAATCGATGAGACTTTTTCCTTTCCTCGCGAGAGGATTACGTGCAATATGCTCACGCCGATACTTTTTTCTCTCCCTCTTCATTTTCCGCAGAAGATTTATAAATGAAATACGCTCTGTTACGTTGCACTTGGAAATTCGATCCTCGGATCATCGGTCGCAACTTTTTTTTTTATTCTCCTCGATGCTGTGCGGACTTCGCTTCGAGGCAATCAGCAGAAAGTCGAATTTCTGTTATTAACGTCGAGGACAGCTGGCGTAAAACTCTTCTGAACGAGAGCGATCGCGTGGCAACTTTTCCGACTCGAGGGCAATTTTAACAGGCTCTCGAGCCTCCACGGTGAATCACACACAGCAACGAGACGACGACGACGAGAAGCGCAAGAAAATTATGAGAGCCGAGTGGCAAACTGAATTTTCACGTAATTATCCTCGCGGGTTGCAGTTTATAAATGGGGGTCGGGAAAACTCTCCGCGGCCACTCGCACAACTTCCAGCGTCGAGAGGCCGAGCCGACAACTTACAAGTTTTTAATAGATATAAAAGTGAGGAAAGTCAGAACGGTAAAGTATTAATGAATTTTTTTTCTCGATGCAGTTGAGACTCGATTTAAAAATCATTAGATAGAGTAGCGTTGATAAAATTTATTTTACTGAATCAAGAGTAATATTGAAATTACCGATACAATACAAATTTATCTTTGTACATAATTAAGTAAAGTACAATTACATGATTCTCAACTGTTTGAGAAACATATATTTACACGGCTCGACTTCCGAAATATTAATTTTAGGTCGATCAAGAAACCTACTCAATAACAGCCAGATAAGTCTGAAAAAATATCTGAATCAGCGAGATGCATCGAAATTACGTGATTTTGTAGATCGTCGAAACTACGGAACTCCATATTACAGATAGTGCATGTTTTGGGCAAACTGAAATTATTATCGATGAACGCAGAAGTATTTTCGCAAGGCATTTCAAATTTCGAGCTTTCACTTTGCTGAAGTTGTAATTCTTGGAACATGTCTTTGACATGCTGGACGTTTGTCTGTGATGTTTCGATTTGCTGAACTTGAATCGATTGTTGCAATTTTTCATTATGCTGGACCGGTGGTTGTGGTTGAGATGGATTTACATTTTGTTGAAATACAGTTGGTGGTTTTGAATTTACATTTGACTGGAGTAAGTATGCCCATGGTGCATTTCCATTATGTTGCATTGGTTGTGCTTGTGGTGAAGTTACATTTTGTTCAAGTAGGGTTGATTGCTGTAAATTTCCATTATGTTGCATTGGTCGTGATTGTGGTGAATTTACATTTTGCTGAACTTCCATTGGCTGAGGTACTATTTTTTCATACTGGGCTTGAGCTGAATGCTGTGGACTTATATTTTGCTGTGATTGTTTTGGGATTGGTTGTGACGAATTTCCACTATGTTGAATTAATTGTGGTAAATTCCCTTCATACTGGGCTGGAGATGGTTGCTGAACATTTCCGTTCTGCAGAAGTGGAAGCGACTGCGTTGAATTTCCATTTTGCTGCACTGTAATTAACTGCATTGGTGACGAAGCTGGCCGTGGTGCATTTCCGCTTTGCTGAATTAGATTTTGTTGTGGCGAGTTTTCATTGTGTTGCATTGGACTGAATCGCGGTGAGTTTTTAATTAACGGAAATGAATTTGGCCGTGGTGAAGTTCCGTTGCATTGAATAGGACTTGGTTGTGGCGAATTTCTATTTGGCTGCATAGAACTCGAATGTGGTAAATTTACATTCTGCTGAAGTGGAATTGGTTGTGGCGAATTTCCAATATGTTGCATTGGACTTGGTCCGGGTGAATTTACATGTGACTGCAATGAAATTGTAGGTGGTGAATTTCGAATATGTTGCATAGTACGTGACTGTGGTATATTTACATTGTATTGCACAGGACTTGGTGAATTTCCATTTAGTTGCAAAGAATTTCGCCGAGGTGAATTTCTATTTGGCTGCATAGGACTCGAATGTGGTAAATGTACATTCTGCTGAAGTGGAGTTGGTTGTGGCGAATTTCCAATATGTTGCATTGGACTTGGTCGGGGTGAATTTACATGTGACTGCAATGAAAATGTAGGCGGTGAATTTCGAATATGTTGCATAGTACGCGACTGTGGTATATTTACAATGTATTGCACAGGGCTTGGTTGCGGTGAATTTCCATTTAGTTGCAAAGAATTTCGCCGTGGTGAATTTCTATTTTGCTGCATAGGACTTGAGTGTGGTAAATTACCATTCGGTGGAAGTGGAAGTGGTTGCGGCAAATTTTCACTATTGTTGATAGGACTTCGATGGGGTGAGTTTCTATGACATCCCATAGGATTGGATTGTGGTGAATTTCCATTCTGCTGGGCTAGAATTGGTTGTGGCGAATTTCCGTTATGCTGCATAAAACTTGTCTGTAATAAATTTCCGTTTGGATTCAATGAAACAGGCCCTGGTAAATTTCTATTTTGCTGGATCAAAACTGGCCGTGGTGGATTTTCATTTGGATGTAATGAACCTGGCCCTGGTAAATTTCCATTTTGCTGGATCAAAACTGGCCTTGGTAAATTTTCATTAGGCTGCATAGGTCTTGGAAAATTTCCGTTTTGATTCAATGAAACTGGCACTGGTGAATTTCCATTTTGCTGGATTAAAACTGGCCGTGGTGGATTTCCATTTGGATGTAATGAACCTGGCCCTGGGAAATTTCCATTTTGCTGGATCAAAACTGGCCTTGGTGAATTTTCATCAGGCTGCATAGGTTCTGGAAAATTTCCGTTTGGATTCAATGAAACTGGCCGTGGAGAATTTCCATTTTGATGCATAAGGATTGGGGAACTTCCATTACGTTGCATAAACTGCAGTAATTTTCCTTTCGACTTGATTAAAATTGGCCGTGGCGAATTTCCATTTTGTTGCATAGGCTGTGGTAAATTTCGATTTTGCCGATATGTAATCGGTTGCGACGAGTATCCATTGTGCTGGGCAGCAATCGTTCGTGGCGAATTTTCATCGCACACCCGCGTGAACGAATTTTTTCGCACGATCGTAGCGTATCCTTTGCTCTCGTTTCTGTACTGTGCCGCGACTTGATACGGCTCGATCTTCAATCTCAGCTGCGAGCAGTCGTTTCGCATGACTCGAGCAGTCGATTGTTGCTGCGGCGTTGATAGTGGTGCATTTGGCACTCTCTGATGATCTAAAACCGGTGGCAGTCGATCCAGATATTGGCCAGGCGGCAAAAAGACACTCGACGCATAATTGTTCGTCGTCCCCGGTAAGGATTGTATCGCCTGCATTTTCGGGCCTAGTAGTTATACGCGATAAATATGTACCTATACGGACGACTGACATCTGAGCCCCACGAGGTACTTCGTTAAATTCTTTTTGTAAAGTCTGGCAACGAGTAATAGAAAAAAAAACACACACGATCGGTTTAATGAATGGCCTATGAAAAATTGTCGTTGTAAATCGCTGCGTACACTCACCAAATTTCAAAATCACTCATTCATCGTTCGTCAGTTGTGTTGGCTTCGGAAAATCGAACTAAACGACGACTCGATCGCTCGCGTACGCGTATCTGTCGAGCTCACGTCTTGTTTACATTCTTGTAATACAGCAGAGTAGCCTCGAAAATCTACCTCGACACCAACGGTATAATACACGCTCAAAAGTTCCTAATTAAACGTAACAAATTATTTTCTCGTACACCTGCAGTTTTATTTACGATGCTCGGCCGACGCCGCTGCACGCGATCCTCTCGCGAAAAAACCGGCTGCGTTCGGATATCATCTCTCTCATCCTCCTCTCCTCTTTCGTGCGCATTATCGAACTCTGCGAAGCTCCGGAGTTAAACGACCCTTTGCTCCAAAGCCGGAGAGATACTCGTGTATCGTGTATCGTACATACATACGTGTGCGCGTCTACGCGCGTGTATTGCTTTCACTGATTTGCGTAAGTTTATATTATAAACGCTCGTCGAAGAAAACAACTTTACACATACGCACATACGTTGGTGTTTATAATCTGCGGTCTTTTTTTTTTTTTTTTGGTGCTCTCACGATTACATTCATCGCGCCTCTATCTATCGTAATATAATTGCATTTCCTCGATATCGTGTGCGCGCCCGGCCGGCAGCTCTTATCGTTCCGAGTTCTTTTCTACAAAGCGCATTCGCCGCCGCTGAGCGATAAAAAAGCTTCGCGCATTTACATCGGGCATCATAACGTATACCACCGAAAAATAAGCCGCACTCCACTGCGCCCTGATTGATACAGCACGAGGTTGTTCTCCTTTGTTCGCGTTGCTGCTGCTGCTCCGCACAAGTCTCGCGTTACATTTTTTTTTGCTTTGCTCCTGTATATACGAATATACAAATAAACGCAGCATGGTGTTTCCGCGGAGCGATTAGATCAAATCTAAATCATCGTTTATAAGCAAACAACGCGCGTCCGTGTATACGTGTGCTTTATACGCCGTACTTTCGTTTTTATAATTAATTGCTCCGCTGCTCGCGACTCGGCCTGGTAGTGGTATATAGTAAACTTTATAACAAATTCGAGAGGAAAACATGGCTCAAAACGCGAAGAAAGTCATTCGACGAGACACGCTTACATTACACACGCACACGCGTGTGATTCATGTGCGCCGAAAATAATTTTCCAATTGCTATATGCGCAACAGCGTTCGTGCGTATGTTCGTATACTATCCTGCGGTCAAGCTTATTATCGAGTTAGCGCGGCCCGATGAGCGCTACGAGAGATGTATACATATATTCCAGCCTCTATCTCCGCGGCTCGTACATATTAGGGACCCGATAAGGAGAAACAAGACTGATTGCGCGCGACGATAAGTCGAGAGCGCGTGTTTGGATATATACGTTGTGTGTTTTGGGTGTCGAGCGAAAGTCACACGAGCAAGACCGTATGGACCGACGATCGGAAAGAAACAAAAAAAAAAAAAACGAAGGTGCGAAAATCGAAGAGAGGCAACGAGAACAGTTATAATTTCTCGGGCGCGTCGCAGTGTCACTGTACGAGAGGCGTCGAAAATTCCTGACGGGTGACACCTACGCGCTATATGATGCACGCGCGTGTTCCGACATACGTACGAGGCACTTGTGTGTAAAGTACTTGACATATTTGTATCCCAAACGCCGATTGACTGCGTTGCGGTTTTTACAATCAAAAAAGTCCGCGATGGGCGTATCACAAAAAAACAATACCTGCCCCGCGGTGTGCTTCTCGCGTTCGTTTATAATAATAATAATAACAATGAAGAAATAATAATGAAATAATAATGCCGGCTCATTCGCGCTGACGACGTTGCACAAGAAGGCAGTTATATGATATGCAGACAAGTG
Organism: Trichogramma pretiosum; assembly: GCF_000599845.2. Lineage (NCBI taxonomy): Eukaryota > Metazoa > Arthropoda > Insecta > Hymenoptera > Trichogrammatidae > Trichogramma > Trichogramma pretiosum. The sequence goes on along the minus strand of NW_019640861.1, from coordinate 395,067 downwards.
CATATACATGAAATATATATAATAATAATAAAATGTGTATTGGCAACGATCGGCAGAACACGTGCTCCAGATAATCTCTCTCTCTCTCCCTCACTCGTTTAATGGACTCTCCTTTAAAGATGAAAGCCGCTGGTTCTGTTGCGGCTGCATTTTTATAACAACAACAACAACGGACGATGTGTACTTACATAAATCCACGGCTAATTACACAAGGATGACACGGGCGCGCGCAACATTATTATACATATAAATAACGTCGCAGGCAGTCCCCATTGTGCAGTTACGCAACGCGAGGTTAACATTTAGCGCGAACAAATTTGGAGCTTCGTTTATGTATGCGTGTGATCTGCCGATGTAGGAGTGTACATACATACACAGGTACATGTATAATATTCGATAATCGTTCATTTGCATATGGGCTTGCACATTAGTATAAGAGGCTGCACATACAAGGCACACACGGGACAAGTAGTAGTGTAGGCTTTCTCTTCTCTTCTCTCTCTCAGCAATTTTGCTTCTAACATCTACGTTCTGTATTGCAGACATTAATCTTTGGCCTCGTTGTGCGTATTTGTAATATATATGTGCAAGTGCAGCACATTATGTAGTCGCGCAAACAACAAACTCTATATACGATACACATTCATCTCTTTTATGCGTCTGTGTATACGTGTGTGTGTGCGCGCGCGCAATGTTTTGCAAAACCTTATCGCTCGCGAGGAGACGAGAGTACATTGCGAGCGTAAGTTTCCAGACGATGTGTTTTCGATCGCGAGCATAATTACGATTTTGCGTTTTCATCGTCGCAGCGCGTATATAATATGTATCACGTGAAAGCCGTGAGGGATTCTCTTTCTCTCTATCTCGCCGACGTTGATTTTATTCCGACCGATCATCATCGACGTCGATTATGATTGAAGCCGAGAAGTAAACGGGGAAAAAAGGTATATATAGGGAAGAGAGAGAGGAAAAAAATCGCGACAGACTATAAAAACCGGAAACGAGCCGATTACGCTCACTTTCACAAGTTGTATATTTTATAAAACGATATCGTTCTTGTACGGTGTGTGTATGCTTGCATTATTATCCCGTGCCGAAACGAATCGATTCTTCGTCGTTTTCCCCGATACAATAATATCGGGACGCTACTATATATCCAAGGTAAAAGAAAAAAGAGGAAAAAATTACCGAGTCCACGCGCTCGATCGCCATCGCCGCAGTAGCCACCGCACTGTATACAGTGGTGGCTGCTGCGCTTCATTGATCAAAGGCACTTTTCCTCTCACTCTCGACCGCCGCCGCCGCGCGCACGTGTATGTGTGTTAATGTTCCCAAGACGAGGAGGAGAGCAACAGCAAAAAAACAAGAGAAAAAAAAATCAGCAGACAAGCAACTTTACACGCTTGTCTATCTATCTCGTCGAGTCTCTCGGATATATTGTATATTACTTTCCGATCGGAGCAGCAGCAGCAGCAGCGACCAAATGACTTTTTTTCTCTCCGGTCTCTTTCTCTCCACCGAGAGAGACATTTTATTTTCTTCTAAGGTAAATTATGAAACACAAAGTTGCGGCGCGCAAAAGACGACTTTCTCTTTCTTCGATCCGTCGATATATATTTCTATTTTATAATAAATAATAAATAAATGTATACACGCGCAGCTCGTGATGCATCGCTCTCGAGACGAGTGATACAAGTATATAATATCCGATATGTATGGATCGCGATTTGTGCGCACGCGCACATTTTTCCTTTCGGAGAAATGTATATGTTATTTTTATAGCGCTACGAGACTGATAAAATTCGTCGATTGTTCGTTCGATGAGCTTTTGTTCGATCGCATAACGACTCTTTCTCTCTCTCGGCAATTCCCGGCAACGCGTGTACGATGACGTATATAGTCGGGATGTGGTTTGTGAGCTGCGGGTTTTTTTTTGGCAACTTTGCTCTTCCTAAGCAATAATCGGAAGATGAATACGTACGATACTTTTCAATAAAGCGACTTGGCAGAGATCGTCCCACGCGATCCGAAACTCACACACACGTATTAACCAAAAGCTGCGCTCGATTGATAAGAAACGCGCGGCGCAATTAAAAAAGAGACGTCCGCGCGTGGGCGCGATAAAGAAGGCGATTTTTAAATACATCCTACAATATCTGCAAGCGCTGCATTCGAACTCGGCTGTATATATAATGCGACACTCTCGTATAAGGGGGTAATGACATTGAACTCGCGCGCGCGCGCGTTTATTTATACGAGTGCGTGGAGCCGGGGAGCGTCCGAGTGAAAACCGGTCACCGTTGAGGAGAGACGTTGCACACATACACAAACACACACGGTCATTTTTTGTTGTTGCAGAGGATCGTGCGCGTGCACACGAGATCCTCTTTTGCAGCGCGAGCTGGTGAGCTATATAAAAGTAAAAAATGGTCTAGGGAGGTCTATGGCTAATTTTATACGTCCTTGTGCGACTGATAACGCGTCGAGCGTATCTATTTTTATACGGAATAAAATGTCACTTGAAAAATTAAATTAGAATTACCCAACATTCTCTGCATTTATACAGACGCGTCAATTATTGCAAGTGAAGAGACAAAAGATTCTTGACAATGAAGAAAGAATCGCACGTTTTTTACTTTAATTCAAATGTAGACCGTACCGAAAGGAAAAAAATCAATGACAACATTTTGTTTTCTCTCTCACCCCGGTATAAAAAATATGAATTTCTATTTGGACAGGTAGACGCTGACTTTAGGCAGTCGAAAACTCGTTTCGATATATAATAAACAAAGCAAACGATCGAAGAGTATAAACTTTTGTATTACCGTGTATAACTTTCGACGTTTATAATATATAATTTATATAACTCGATTGGATTTAATTACACAGAATCAAGATTTCGGATTACACGCGAAACGCTATATCGTGCTAATTCGAAAAAAGAGAATGCACGCGATCGTGTGCGTGTAGCAATAATTAAAACGGGCGTACGCCGGTGAAATTTCAGTCGATTTCAATTTTGAATTTCGACGCAAATGAAAAAAAAAATCGTTGCACGCGCAGCAGAAAACTCATCGACTACAATCAATTTTCGTTGTTCGTCTACATATACCGCTATGCGCACTTGGATAATCAAAAAAAAAAAACAACACAATATTCTTTCAACCCCGATTCAATCATCCTCTGTCTTTCTCGACACGCGAAACCACCGATTGCGGTGTTGTCGTCGTCGTCGTCGTCAATTTTGAAACGGTACACGCGGCCGAAGCCGCAAGTCTCCGCGCGCAGAGAGATCACGAAGAGGCGTGTTTCGCTAGATGGTTAAAACCTGTCCACGCCGAGCTGTCTCCCCGCGTGCGCGCTGTCTCCCGCAATAATAATAATAATAATGATAATAATAATAGTGACAATGATAATACCTCAACCTGACGCACTGCACTGCACTGCACGTCGTCTCCGTCGCGTCTAGTTTATATATGCGGTGTACAAGAGTCACGTGCCGCGCGACAGCCGAGAAATAGAGAGAGAGAGCGAGAGAGCTTTCTTTCGCGAAAATGAAATATCTCTCTCGAGCTTATGCCAGTATAAAAACGAGGTTATCCGCGTGCTTCATTATTATTATTATTATTATTATTATTATTATTATTATTATTATTTTCTGTAGCGCGCACCCCTACTCGACTGCGTGCGGCTGATTATCAATCGCTCGCTCGAGACCGAGACGTGTTTCTCTCTCTCTCTCTCTCTCTCTCGACGCCCGCAACGATCTCTGCCCGGCCGTGTTAATGAGCTCACGACAACGACGGCGACGACGACCAGACGCCTATATATAATAACTGCACGCGTTGCTATACGGAGATCTGCGGTCGAGAGCAGAGAGCTTTATGATGCACGTCGAGCTTATTTATTCGAACCGGATTCAAGCGTGAAAACGAGAAAAGACCGGGTACACCAAGCGTGCTTCGATGCATCGAAAGCCGCATCGTATACGATCTCGCTTTTGTCTTGTCTCGCGCAGTCTCGAATTTTATGTATCATTATTATTATTATTATTATTGTATATGCGGGTAAACGCATCATTCGGTCCTCGTCGTCGTTATTCTCTCTGCGCACGTATGTGTATAAAGAGATATAAGAGATATGTATATCGACGAGCGATAGCTTAGCATTTCTCTCGCCCTTTCGTCGTGCGAAATTATTCGCGAATTTACGGCCGCTACGGCAGGAGAATACAACGATATTGTAATAATAAGAAAATATCAAGGGGGAAAAGCGCATAAATTTTCGTCTCGTGTTAATCCAAGTCTTGACGGAGGCACAGGTGCGCCGTAACGTGTGTTTTTCATCGTATGTAAAATCCAAAAAAGAAGCGATAAATATAATCGTAATGCACGCGAAGCGGCAGTTGTAATGGAAGGTTTTTTCCTTTTCTTTTTTGCCAATGTCCACGTCGCAGCTGATATCTCTCTTTCTAATGCTCTCGCGACCGCAGACTCGACCGATTTCTCTCGTTCTTCATTCGAATATCTGCATTTAAACGCTACTGTACATTCAATCGCGTGCTTAGAATTAAGTTGTAATGCCTCCGATATGTTTTTATGTATGCATATGGGCAGGCCAGGCTTGGGTCCCTCTTTCTCTCTCTCTCTCAACTCTCGCGCGCGGGTGCACTGCTTGAATTCAATTTATGTATTACATTATATGTTTTGCTGGGAGAGTGACTTTGTATATATATGTAATAAAAACAATTAAAGCGAAACGTATCAGCAGTGCAGCGCAAGAAGAGAGCAGTAGTAGTGGTAGTGGCAGTGTCGGTGCAGCAACAGGCCTGTGACCCAGATTTCGTCAGCATTTTGCAAAATGCAATTTAAGAAAAATGCAAAGTCAAACGGAAGCTAAATTAGACGCCGCGCGCCTCACGGAGCGTTTGATAATTCTACACGACGAGAAAGTTTTGTTTACGACGTATGAAAATCTCCCTTTTTGCTTTTTCATCCGCTCTTTTTTCTTCGATAAATGTAAAAAAAAAAAAAAAAACAAAAATAAACCGTACACGCCCTCATGATTAATTCGATCCAAGAGCTCGTCTCTTGTTTCTCACGGCTCGTATGGAAAAAATAAAGGATGCAAAAAAGCAAAAAGAAGAGGATGAAGAAGAGAGAATAATGTACCTATACGAGCACGCGGGACCTGCTGCTGCGAAAACAATGAGGCAAGCTCCGCGCTGCGTGTGCATCTTTCTCCGTGCTCGTTCAGCAATTGCCGCTGCTGCTGCTGCATGCGTGCAAAAGACGATCATCCGCAGCCGTCAACAAGTGGGCGCGAGACCGTGCAGATATACTCGCGCCGAATATCGCACGCAGCGACGCGAAACAAAAAAAAAGGAACGAGAACAAAAGCGAGGGAGTAGATAATAACTGCTACAGTTTCGAGATAAAGGGAAGGATTAAAGCTCTCGACTCGTTCGAGGGTGAGAAAAATGACGACGACGACGACTCGATCGATCGATCGACGCGCATTACCGACGCACGACGAAGCTTTAAAAAGGACTCAATTTTCTTAGTATATTTAGTATCAAAAGTGCACTACTTCTCGAAGGAGCATCGTCGAGCATCCTGAGTGCACACGCGAGAGAGAGAGAGAGAGAGAAAAAGAAGCCAATGTACTGTGCGGAGATGAAGAGCGAGCTAAGCGAGCTGTATACGAGTATATCCTAACGCGTTTCCGAGCTTATGCCCCTGACACACGCTGAGCAATAAGACAGAAAGAAGAGAGAGAAAGTAATGTGTGCAATGTGCAATGTGCATGTGTGTGTCAGCTCGGGGTAATGCTGCTGCGGATGATCCAAGTATTCTGTGAATATAAATACCCGTTCTTCGCGCGCGAAGTGCTGCAATAAAAAAAAAGAAGCAAATCGAGAAGTGATGAACGAGACAATGAGAAATCTATACATTTGCTATATTGTCTTTGCCAAGCTAGGTAGTTTTTAAGAAGGTGATACTCGTTAAAAATGATCTAGTTTTTCCAGATTTTTTTTGGTGTTTTCTTTTTATTTTAATTACAATCCAAGCAAATTAATGAATGACATTTTTTCATGAATTTTTTTAAATTTTACTATCCATTTTCATCTATTTCCATCAACGAATATTATTATAGATTCTATTTCAACCAATCATTCATTTCTAACAAAAATTTTTACGGTTTATATAAATGCCTAATATACAAACATAAATATCTAACCCTAGGTTTATTAGATTTATAATTATTTTGATGCGCAGTTACTTTTACGAAAACGAAACGAAACTTTTACGAAAAATAACAAGCCATCAAGAGTGTTAGTCTTCAGCTGCCAAGCAAATGTTCCGTAAATCTCGGTTTGATAGGTTCTTCATGATCATTTCGCAGCAGAGAATGGGCAGCCGAAAATGCGTCAACTCCATAAAAAAATCCAGTTCCCACTCTCGGAAAAATTTCCTTAATACTATCTCGCACATATACACAAAACAAGACTCCCGATACTCCGAGGGCAGCTCCCACGATCTGATTCTGCGTGCGATCTCGAAAAAGTCAGAACGTGTGATTCGTTTTTCCGCCTCATCGAGTCGTAATCGGGACAGGCCGTAGAGCGACAGACTCGGATTTATCATCATCGTTTTTGCTTTCTTTGTTAACTCTTTGACATCGTACCAATGTTCTTTGTGATCGGTCGCCGATATCTTGAATAATCCTTTGTTATCGAAAAATTTCATGATCGTTAAGACTTCGCTTCGGTCCAGTTCGTATCCTCTTTTTTCTAAGCGCTCGATAATGGACAAAGCACCGGATGTTAGGCGAAATTTAAAATTAATAACAGATTCATGACGAATTTTAAAATTAATTTTTTCACCAAAGTAACTCGAATCGGGAAAAACGAAGCTCGACAGATCGGCACCACGATATAAGAGTACATCGACGGTTTTCGGCAAGAGACTCGCCACGGCCAACTGAAGTGGTGTCCGGCCCAACTTGTCTCGAGCGTCGACCTCGACCAGCTGATGCTTTTCGTCGTTGATCTGGAAAAATAACTCGACAAAGTCATCGTCGAGGTGGTTCTGACAGATATAGTGCAGAGGGGTCGATCCCTCTGCATCAGCTAGATTAGGATTGGCGCCTCTCCTCAGCAGCAACTCGGCCACCTCCTTTTTTCCATCTTTTAAAGCCAAGTGCAGCGGTGTGTTACACGATTTGTCACAAGCATTGATTTGCACCGGCTGATTTTTATTGTCGATGAACTCGAGTAACATGTCCGCCAACTTATTATCGTATATTTTCCGACCGATAATAATGTGCAGAGGTGTTAGGCCATCCTCATTAGCTAAATTTATATCGGCGCCCATCTTCAGCAGAATTCGATGCAAAGTGTCGTCGTACAACTTCAGAGCCAAATGTAGCGGAGTGTTGCCAGACTTATCTTGAACATTGACTTGCAAAGTTAGATTGAATTCATTCTTAAACTTTGAGAATATCCTAATTATTGCCTCATTACTAAAGTGGAACTTTTTGAAAAGGATGTGCAGAGCTGTCGATCCCTCGTTGTTGGCCAAATTGGGATTGGCGCCATTACGCAGCAACAATTCGACCAACCACCTGCGATTGTATTTAGATCTTAATACCAAGTGCAAAGGTGTGTCGCCCGACTTGTCCTGAGCATTGACTTGCACCGGCTGGTGTTTAACGTCGCCAAGCTTGAATAATATCTTTGCCAAATCGTCGCGTTCGTTGTCTCTGCTGCAAATAATGTGTAATGGCGTCGATCCGTCTTTGTTGGTTCGATTCACCAGCTGATGTTTTTCCTCGCTCAACTCGAATAACATCATCACCACGTCAATATCTCCTCCTCTTTTGGGAGTACTGACCCAAGACGTCTGTTCATCCTCGTTCAAAAAAATCCAATTCTTATCGGGGCCTCTTCTCAGCAACGATTCTATCGCCTCTTTGTGACCGTTGTCCACGGCATAGCACAGCGGGGACATACCTAATATGTCTCGAGCGTCGACCTCCACCAACTGATTTAATTCGTCGTTGATATTTAAAAAAATTTCCGTCAAGCCGACATCGAATTTTCTCTTGCAAATCATGTGCAAAGGAGTCAGTCCTTCTGCATTGGCCGCATTCGGGTCGGCGCCGTTTCTCAGCAGTAATTCCATCGCCTTATCGTTACCGAATCCCGAAGCAAAATGCAACGGTGTGTTGCCCATTTTGTCACGGGCGTTGACCTGTGCTGCCCGATGTTTTTCGTCAATGAGCTCGAGTATCATCTTCGTCAAATCATAACCCCAGAGACATTTACAAATTAAGTGCAGAGCAGTCAATCCGTCTTCGTTGGCCAAATTCAGATTTGCGCCTCGTCTCAACAGTAATTCAACTAGTTTTTTGTTACTGCTGCTCCGCAGAGCCAAGTGCAATGGCGTGTTACCTTTTTTGTCCCGTGCGTTGACCTCCACCCGCTGATTTAACTCATCGTTAATCCTAAAAAGTAGCTCCATTGCGTCATAGTAAATGACTCTCTCGGAAACCACGTGCAAAGGAGTCAATCCTTCTGCATTCGCCAAGTTCGGATTGGCTCCTCTCCTTAGCAGAAATTCGGCTTTGACCCTAAAGTGGCGCCCCAGAGCCAAATGCAACGGTGTATTGCCTTTCTTGTCCCGAGCATCGACTTGCACTGGGTGAAATTTTTCGTGGCTGAGGTCGAATAACATCTCGCCTACTGTCACTAATCTGTCCCCTCGGCTGAGCTCCTCGTAAAAAAGATGAAGAATCGTTGATCCGTCCTTGTTAGCCGAATTCGGGTCGGCGCCGCTTTTTAGTAACAATTTCATTATTTCCATCGACCCACTACTAAATAGAGTCACATGTAGAGGCGGGTCGACTGAGCTTGCGACTGATTTTTGCCCGAGGCAATTGGGATCCTGGCTGAGATCGAGGAATTTTTGTACAACTTCGTAAAGGCCGAATTGGCAGGCCACATGGAAATGTGTCAATCCATCCTCGTCGGTGTAATTCACGTCAAATTTGTCGTAGATTTTAAAAAGTTCAGGAATCACGTCAAGCCCGACATCATATCCTTTCGTAGCTGCATGATGTACTGCAGTTGTGCGACGCGACGATGGCTTACCGTCTGCATCAATGACAGGCTTGTCTTTATAGCCGGTGCTAGCCACAAAACTGATGAAGCGTAGTTCTATCCTATAATTGTTTCTATCACAATAACTTATGGAATCCGAGAGAAGCAAATCGATTTCTTCGGGCCGAAAAATGTCGTGGAGATCAGGAAGTTGACCCTTCCAATGACTAATGATGCTGAAAAGTTGATGCAGAAATTCACGTCGTTCATTGTCAATCTGCCAGTTGAGCTTTTCTCGCATACTCTTCAATTTTTCTAATTTTTTTTGGTTAATATAATTCATTTTTTCTTCACCTTCACTTTGGTCACAGAGACTACTGTCATCGAATTCGTCATTGAACAAGTGCCACATTTTCTCGCTCACACAAAACACAATTACAATTTGATATATATTTTTTATATTTTCCACGAGAATCACTCGATGCGATGTTTTTTTTTTGCTTCGCACACCGCTACGTCTTTACGTGTACTGACTCTATCTTCGTATGGCTAATTTCTATATATAAAGTGTAAAGGAAGTTCGATGGTCGAAGCTAAAAAAAGTACAAGATGCTACATGCGTGTCGTACTGAACACTACCCATGCGATCAAGCAGCTGAACGAGAGATTCGATTAGAATATCTATTAGGCCATGGAGACCTGTATAGCACACAGGCTAATACTTAAGGTATAAGCGTTACATATTTAATAGACATGAGTAAAAAATTACAGTAAGAGGTAGAGAAAGAGAGAGAGAGAGAGAGAGAGAGAGAGAGACAGGAATATACAACATTTTGACTTGTGCGGCCGATGCGCAGGTCACGTTGCGCATTGACTGTATAACAACTCTGAATCGACTCTCGTATTTATTAGCTTATAACGTTCAAGTGTTTCAAGTTATTTTAGAAGGATGGGTAGTTAAATTGCATTTCAAAAACAAATAGTCCAATTAATGGAACATTTTTACACAGTAAAGTTTAATCATTAAAGAAGTTGTAAAAAAATTTCAGTTAAAAATATTGAAAATTGTCTATTTTTCATTAATTGATTTCTGTCAATGATTTGACACGAGTTTGAATCATTTTTTTGCTCTGCAGTTCAACACAGATAGATCGAAAAATCTCGCGGTTTTATTTCGGTATTGATTTTATGAAAAGTATAGGTGTTTGCGATTTTCACGAGCTGTGTAAAGGATAAGAGCATGACTTCGTCTGATTCCAATCATCGCGCCGTAGCACCCAGAGTGAGCAGAGACTCTGGTCGCATAGTTTATGCGTTAAATCTCATCCACAAGATTAAGTAATTATTCCTATGTATTTATCCTGATGATATTATTTAATTTCGGGAAAATGAAGTTTTCATTGAGTAAAAAAAAATCATTTAACCAAGACTTTCCTCTGTATTTTCTACATATTTATTCATTTATTTTTTATTAATTTTTTATTTTTTTTTAATTTATTTTTTATTTTAATATCAACTTTATTACATAACTAGGAGATTTGTTGGAGAGTTACAAACTAAATTTATTACAGTCAATAACAAATATAAATATTAAGCCCTAGGTTTTTCATATATTTGATTATTTTGATCCACAGCAGCTTTTTTGCAACGTTTATTATAATTACATGTTTACGAAATAGAACGAGCTTTCGTCTTCAGCTGCCAAGCAAATATTTCTTAAATCTTCGTTCGATAGCTTCTTGATGATCATTTCGCAGGAGAGAATCGACAGCCGGTATTGCGTCAACTCCATAAAAGGATCTAGTGCCCAGCGTCGGAAAAATCTCGACATTATCTCGCACAGACGAGGAGAATAAATAGGATTAAGACGATGCTCTCCAAAAATGTCCGCCGAAATCTCGAATCCTTTAACAAAAAAGTTCATGATCGTCATGGCTCCGACTCGGTCCAGTTCGTATCCCCTTCTTTCTAGGTGCTCAACGACGACAAAAGCACCGGGTGCTTTCAATTGAAAATTGAATTTAGACAAGTAACGAGTCTCTGTATATCTCGAATCGACGCCAAAGTAACTCGAATCGGGAAAAACGAAGCTCGACAGATCGGCACCACGATCCAAGAGTACATCGACGGTTTTCGGCAAGAGATTCGCCACGGCCAACTGAAGTGGTGTCCGGCCCAACTTGTCTCGGGCGTCGACCTCGACCAGCTGATGTTTTTCGTCGTTGATCTGGAAAAACAGCTCGACTAAGTCATCGTCGAGGTATCTCTGGCAGATATAGTGCAGAGCTGTCGATCCTTCTTCGTTGGCTAGATTAGGGTCGGCGCCTCTCCTCAGCAGCAACTCGGCCACCTTCTTCTTTTCCTCTTTCAAAGCCAAGTGCAGCGGTGTGTTGCCCGATTTGTCACGAGAATCGATTTGCACCCGCTGGTGTTTAACGTCGCCAAGCTTGAATAATAACTTCGCCAATTCACAATTGTCCACTTGCGTCGTGCATATGTTGTGCAGAGGCGTGTATCCGTTATTGTTGGGCAAGTTCGGGTCGGCGCCTTGACGCAGCAACAATTCGACCACCCACCTGCGATCGTATTGACATACAGCCAAGTGCAACGGCGTGTCGCCCGACTTGTTCTGAGCATTGACTCGAACTGGCCGACGTTTATCGATGCCGAGCTCGAATAACATCTCCGCGACATCGACATCGATGCGTTCCTTGGATATGATGTGCAGAGGAGTCATACCCTCTGCATTGGTCGAGTTCGGATTGGCACCTTTACTCATCAGAAATTTGGCCACCTCACTCTTCCCCTTACTCAGAGCTAAAAGCAACGGTGTATTGCCCTTCTTGTCTAGGGCATCGACCTGCACCGTCCGATGCTTCTCGTCGCTGAGCTCGAAGAAAACCTTCACCACGTCTTCGTCCCAGCCACTCGAACAAATCGAGTGCAGAGGTGTCGATCCGTCCTCCCGAATCAAATTCATATCGGCGCCTCTCCTCAGCAGAAATACGCTCGCCTTTGTGTTGTTACAGTCCAGAGCATATCTGAGCGGTGACCTACCCAACGCGTCCACAGCGTCGATCGCCACCGGCCGGTTTAACTCGTCATTAATCTTAAAAAAAAGCTCCACCAAATCTAAATGATACTCATTCTTGCAGAGCTCGTGCAGAGGAGTCATTCCTTCTGCATTGGCCGCATACGGACTGGCGCCATTTCTCAGCAGTAATTCGATCAGCTTTTTGTTACCGAATTTCGAAGCAAAATGCAACGGTGTGTTGCCCCTTTGGCTACGGGCGTTGACCTTCACCCGCTGATTTAACTCGTCGTTGATCTTAAAAAATAGCTCCATCGAATCGAAATGACACTCATTCAGGCAGAGCTCGTGCAGTGGAGTCATTCCTTTTGCATTGGCCAAGTTCGGAATGGCGCCTCTCCTCAGCAGCAGTTCGAACATCTTCACGCAGTTCGATCTCGCAGCTAAATGCAAAGGTGTGTCGCCCTCATTGTCCTGAGCATTTACTCTCACCGGGCGATGTTTCTTTTCGCCAACCTCGAATAACATCTTCGCCACGTCGCTGTAATCCTTCCTACTGGCTGCAAGATGTAGGGGTGTGACACCGTCTTGGCCAGCCAAGGTCGGGTCGGCGCCGTATCCCAGCAGCAATCGCGTTACCTCTTTTTGGCCCCATTTCAGAGCCATGTGCAGAGGTGATTCACCCGTCGATTCCAGAAGGAGGTTGGGATCCTGATCGTGCTTGAGAAATTTTTCAACGACATCGTAAAGGCCGAATTGGCAGGCCACATGGAAATGCGTCAATCCATCCTTGTCGATGTAGTTCACGTCAAATCTGTCGTAGATTTTAAAAAGCTCGCGGATCACGATTTCTATGTCGCAGCACCAGCTTTTAGCCGCGAGATGCACCGGTGTGGTACGATGCAACTTTCCGCCTTTATTGATGTCGGGTCTGTCCTTGAAGCCGCTGCGAGCCACGAAATCGATGAATCGAGCTCTTTGTCCTTTTCCTGTTATCAAAAATTCTACTTCAGGCCACTTTACGGACTCCGTAAGAAGACAGTCAATTTCTTCGGTCCGAAAAATGACCCGGAGATAAGGCGATCGTCCCGTCCAATCTTTGATCAAGGGATGAAGTTGACGTAGAAATTGACGTCGTTCTTTTTCGATCTCCAATTTGACATTTTTTCTTAATGCCTTCAATTTCTTTGATCTCTCTTGGTAAATATGCTTCATTTGTTTTATACGATGTGATTCAATACAACTTAATATACATAATAATATCACGGCGAATAAAGAGTACAATATTCTATAATATTCGTTGTTTTTATCATCTTCCCCTTCGCCTACGCGGGGATTAATTTTGAATAACTCGTTATTCATTCTCATTACATACACACACACAATACACAGTCACTAATAATTTTTTGAGATATTGCCTTTTTTCACTGCAATCACTCGATTTAGTCGATTCTTGGCTCTGTACACTGCGGCGTCGTTACGTGTACTGACTATCCACGTACGCTGCTGTTCTATATATAAAGCGTATATACGAAGGAAAATTCGTGGGTGAAGCTAAAAAAACATTGTGTCGTTGAACTGAACACACGCAGCTGCGAACGAGATAGATGCTCCGTTCTCGACGCTACCCTACGTGGGTTGTTTTGACAGCCTATGTATGAATTTTTTCCGACTTCTGACCTATACCGATTCGAGAAATTAAAAGATAATATAATTGTCTGTTTTATCATCGGTTGACATACGTGATACTTAAATTTTCAGTATAACTTCAACAGCTATATTATCGGTCTTAGAGTACTGGAAGGTTTTTTAAAAACCAAATGGATTCGAGTAATTTTAGCACGTGTAAAATGTAAAAAGCTGAAAAAGCTAACGCAAAGAAGAAACGCACACGCATGCGCAGCGTATAAATTAAAACAACGTTTTATCGTTGTTGTCGTTACAATCGCAGCGATAAAGAAAGTTTATAGTGCGCCATGCCCGGGCCTTTTTTTTTTATATATCGACGATCATTTATTAGCGTCTGCTCGGTGCATTATACACGAGCAAACAAAAATGGAAAAAAAGAAAAAAATTGCGAGAAAATTGGAATTTAATGAAAGTAACAACGATACGCGAGTACCGGCTGCAACGTGCGTCAATTGGTTGGACGAAAATAAATCCCCACACACTCACATATCCTGAACTTAATTTTATTATAAAAGTCGCGAGAAGAAAAGGTAAGTGATTCTCGCGAGGATACAGAGAGCCACGCGTATAATGTATATATTATTCAATTAAAGTCCGAAAGATAATGCATAAATTGCTCGGACGCGTTTTACATTTACGCACGCAGCGTTATAAATAATTTTTTTTTTTTTTCGAAACTTCGAATTATCGATCGACCGACGCGCATAAACGATAATACACTCACACACAAACGTTTTAGGAAAGTCCGCGGGTACACATAAATGCGCTATGCGCATTGTACACACAGAGAAAGTTAAAAAAAAAAAAGAAGAAAGAAAGAAATTTACGATCTAATTGCGCGAAGATTTCGCGCGCACAAGCGGCGCTCGTGCGCGCGTATATATCTATACACAACGACCGGGCCCCGGGGATGGGTCAATCGTCGGTGCAGCAGCAGCAGCAGCAAGAAAAGACATATACGAAGAAGAAGAAGTTATTATACGATACGAACGAGATACTTATTTGTGCTCGCGCACGCGAGTGTATGTATACACGAGAGGCTGTGCGCGCCGCGGATGTGCGTGCGTGACGCCACAATGCGCCAAAAGTGTTACAGAACTGACGTCACGAAAAAACGAATGTGCGTGCATACGTGCTATATATTATTATATATGGGTCAAAATAATACTTTTTTACAAAACCGTGCGCACGTATGTCACCGATCTTGACGCGCTTTTGGTATGTTATAGTACATGGTAAAAAGGTCCCAAAAAAAAATTTTTAGACCCCCTCCCCCCTCCTACCCCCCACTTCCGGTATAAACGTCCATTTTCGATCTATATTTTTTCTGAGGACATGAAGCAAGTAAAAAATCTGAA
Organism: Trichogramma pretiosum; assembly: GCF_000599845.2. NCBI lineage: Eukaryota > Metazoa > Arthropoda > Insecta > Hymenoptera > Trichogrammatidae > Trichogramma > Trichogramma pretiosum. Next base: position 379,886 of record NW_019640861.1, on the reverse strand, counting down.
AAAATTCATAAAAATACTTTTCCACAATCCAAACAACCTTGAATTTTTTCAGATTTTTTGAGTGCTTCAGGCCTTCAGATAAAATCATTGAAAATTTCAAAAATCGAGATACGGCGGTATGAGCCGATGTAGTACTCGGAAATTTTTTCAGTTATTTTTCGCATTAAAAAACATAACCTCAATTTTTTTCAGATTTTTTCAGATTACCTAACGCACCTTTTGAAGCCAAAAACCGATTTTTTTGACGAAAATAATTTTTTTAGGACAGTACGGAGCCTCGAAAAATCTGAAAAAAATTTTTTCTTGTTTTTTTCATCAAAATACGTAATCTCAAATTTTTTCAGATTTTTTAATTGAAGGCGATAGCTTCTAGGGCCGAAAAATGCTATTTTTAACAAAAAATGGTTCCTAGAACCCGATGGTTCCGGTGAAAAAATTTGAAAATATTTTTTTTGAATTCCTTGTCAAATTTTAATAAATTTTGACCGTTTCAAAAGTTCGATTGAAGCTTCCTAGCTCATTTTAGAGCAGGACAAAGATTAGTGCAAAATATCTGAAGACGTTTCTGAAGACATTAAGGAATGATAAAACTCGTTTGATGCTCTAAAATGAGCTAGGAAGCTTCAATCGAACTTTTGAAACGGTCAAAATTTATTAAAATTTGACAAGGAATTCAAAAAAAATATTTTCAAATTTTTTCACCGGAACCATCGGGTTCTAGGAACCATTTTTTGTTAAAAATAGCATTTTTCGGCCCTAGAAGCTATCGCCTTCAATTAAAAAATCTGAAAAAATTTGAGATTACGTATTTTGATGAAAAAAACAAGAAAAAATTTTTTTCAGATTTTTCGAGGCTCCGTACTGTCCTAAAAAAATTATTTTCGTCAAAAAAATCGGTTTTTGGCTTCAAAAGGTGCGTTAGGTAATCTGAAAAAATCTGAAAAAAATTGAGGTTATGTTTTTTAATGCGAAAAATAACTGAAAAAATTTCCGAGTACTACATCGGCTCATACCGCCGTATCTCGATTTTTGAAATTTTCAATGATTTTATCTGAAGGCCTGAAGCACTCAAAAAATCTGAAAAAATTCAAGGTTGTTTGGATTGTGGAAAAGTATTTTTATGAATTTTTTCAGATTTTTTACTTGCTTCATGTCCTCAGAAAAAATATAGATCGAAAATGGACGTTTATACCGGAAGTGGGGGGTAGGAGGGGGGAGGGGGTCTAAAAATTTTTTTTTGGGACCTTTTTACCATGTACTATAACATACCAAAAGCGCGTCAAGATCGGTGACATACGTGCGCACGGTTTTGTAAAAAAGTATTATTTTGACCCATATATATACGGTGTGCTTCCAAAGAGACGCTATACGCAAGCGGCAGCACTTTTTTGTCCATTTTCTTTCTTTCTTTCCTTCATTTTTTTGTTGCTGTTAATTTTGCCTCAACTCGGCCCCGTGAAAATGAGAGACGTTAAACTTACTTTTTTTTTTACTTACGGATGCGTGTACTCGCGCACAAAAGGTGTATGTAATATATACAATCAATTTCACCGAGCGCGCACCGCAGTGAGAATATAATAAAGTTGCTGAAATTTTACGAGCGATTACACACACACAGCTGAGAGAACCGATTTTTCCTTTTGTTGTTGCTGCTGTTACTGCTGGGCTCGAGCTCCGATTTTCCGACGCGCAAAATGAGAAAGCTCGCGTGTAGGTAGATGTAGGATATAGGTACGTGCACATATAAACCCAAAGCCAGCCGTAAAACGCACGCAATAAAATGTGTATACACGCGAAACACGTCATTGCAGGATAGCAGCAGTACAGTGTCTGAAAAACAGGTAAGGACCACTATACAGAGAGCCCATATAGTAGAAGTTAGTAGTAGTAGTAGTTGAGATACTGCACCGTAAGTCTTTGCTGCGGAGATCGGAAAGGAGGACAAGAGACGTCGTTGATACATAAATATAAGAAAAAAAAGGCAATAGAAAGACGAAGAAGAAGAGTAGAAACATATATCCAGTGTATAGGAGGGCAAGTGGCTATCTCGGGGTTTTACCTCTCGCACTCGGTGGTTCATTTTGCGTGGTATAGTTTTGATGAAAATAAAAAATAAAGCCACACGGGTAAATACATTAAAGGCGCAGTCGACGTCGCGGATATAATCCGGACGAATCGCTTCGTTTCCGGTTATACTTTTTTTTTGCTTTCCAAAAAAAAAAAAAAAAAAAAAGCAGAGAGAGAGATAGAGAAGACACTCGCCTTTTCTCGAGCTATTACTATCTACTGCAACGAGCCGCGAGATCGCGTCGTCAAAACGCATGTTACAACAAGATAAGAAAGTCGTCGTCGTCGACGACGAGGGGAAAACGAGAGAGAAAGAGAGGAAAATAACTCGTGTTTATTCGTAAATAACTCGCGTTAGCTGAAAATATATACGATACCGTGGCGCTATTGTACTGCAGCAGCTCGAAAGAGCGAGCCTCCACGCGGGAAAAGGCTAATTAGCCATTAAAGTGCCATTCCGCGCGAGTGCCGCGTTTATTATTATATACATACTTGCACAGTTGTGTATATGGTACACATGCCCGAGTGCGCGCAACAAATATCGTTAGACAAGTGTCACACGCGTATAAATATATACTACACTATACACATATATGTTGCAATGCGCTTTTGCGTCGAGAGCTGGGCAAAAGACACGCGTGCCTTTTAATTGGAGCGATCATCGCTGGTAACGAACGAGTTTATTTTCTCGCGCGCGAGGCATCCATATACTTTCTGCGTGTCTGTCGCGCGCGCATACAATCGGACAATGCGAGGGAGAGAAAAGCTCGACTATAAAATCGAAGTCGCGCTGCGTATTTTATATAAAAAGTATAATATACTTGAAAAACTCTCCAAGGCCGCGATACTACTGCTGCTGTGTGCACTTATAATTGCCGCTCGGCCGGCTGGCACGAGAGCAATCGACCGTTATTTTAACCCTTTGACACGGAACGAGTTTCGCGAAAGAGAAGAGAGAGAGAGAGTAAGTTTAAATCTATGTCTCTCTCTCTATCTCGATGTCTTGAGTGTGTGTGTGAGTTTGTGCATACGTGTGATTGTTCTTAGTGTGGGCCGGTCGCATTATAATTTATTAAACATTTTTCGCGCGCGCCCACGCGCTGCCGCGGCCTTAAAATCGTTTGGCTCGTTACACATACACACAAACACACGCGCGCGAGATCCATATAGAAAAGCTAGGCTTCGAGAGAGCAAAAGTTAAGAGCGCATCGCAGAGAGCCTCTTGAAATTCAATTCCTCCTCCTGCATATATAGACTCGTGTGTGTGTGTGTGTGTGTGTGTGTATATATAACGGCAGAAGCGCACTGCAGCAGTGCCGAAGGTGTTGGAGCGTCCACTTGCGCGTCACGATCTAGGTTTCCTCATACATATACACGGTACACACTGCTATACATGCAGTAGTGCGCGGCTGAATTCCAAACTACTGCAGCAGCAGCAGCACGAGATGCTGCGCAGTAGTATAGTAGTTGCAGCTGCACGGCCTATGGTCACGACTCCTCTCGTCGTCCTTCTTTCGCCGCGCGCGACGAGGGCCAGTATATATAGGATGTATGTATTTTATAAAATATATATGTGAGCCGCGAGGAGGCCTACCTGCGCACAAGTGCACGAAGCTACACACACACACATGCCTGCCAGTCTTGTAATATACACAGTTAGGATCGCCGCGTGCAGGGACGATTTAGAGATCGAGCAGCTACACACATACACGCGCGACGTACCCGAGTGTATAGCAATATAATAAAACGACGATAATAAATTATATCGAGAGGGGCATTATTATCGGTGCTTCGTGGCATAATGATGCACTCGTCGCGACGACGGAGCGAGCATCGGCCGTAGACAGAGACTTTGCGATAATAATTTTCCTCCGGAGAGCGCAAAAGAGAAGCAAAGCTCGTACACGACTCGATTGTGAACTTTTGTCGATGGACGAGGGAGAGATGTATCGACGCGTTGTGTCAAAACTACTTCGTTGACACTGCGACGCAATTGTTAAACGAGTTTGCTTTATTTATGCAACGTATTTATTGTACATTAAATAGTGCACTTGGGGAGAGATAACGAGTTGGCGATTAGCGAGTCGTTGCTCATTATAAATAAATGATGTACAAAGTACATAAAATATGTAAAGCTGATTTGACTTGTTTATTGACTTGTCTTATCGCGCCTCTGCGCCGATTATTATTATTACATACTATACACCTGTGCTCAGCTGCAAGAAGAAGTTAAGTAGAAGAAGAAGAAGAAGAAGAACCCGAGTAGTTAGAGAAATTGATTTATTATCATGGGATACGCGTAAAAACCAGTGCGTGCATCGGGGACGCCTCTATATTGACACTCCGATGAATAGGAATTCAGCCGAGAGACAGACACGCGCAGACGCTTTTCGAGAGAAACCCGCGGCTAAACGATGTCAGGCGGCGTTTAGCGCACGCCTAAATGTTATAATGTAAACAAGAGGTAAAAGATGGGTCGTATATCATACAGACGCGCACATACACACGAACGTCGAAAGGAATGTACAGGTACAAGTAGCTGTCGCGACGCACCGTGCCTCGTTACGTATGCGTAAATCGCGATCGGCATTATCATTATTATCGTTATTACTATCCGCTCGTTTGCGCGAGGTGTACCTACAGCAGCAGCTCCTGTATGGTATACATGAGCACAATCTTAATCCTCCTCCTCCTCGAAGGAACTATAAACGAACGTCGAGGCACCGCCACGCAGAGTTGGCTTAAACTTAAAATTGTCATTACACGCGCTGTGCACATGATGCTATGCAGCACGACGTTAGAGCAGTTTTATACAATCCTCGCACGTGCGTGTGCGAAAATCCGCGACGGACGCGGCTCTCGAACTCTTCTCTCTTCTCTCTCTACTCTCTATCTCTTTCTCTTTTCTGCGAGTCGGGAGAGATAGATAGAGACAGAGAGAGAGAACACAACACGCGGACATACACAATAACGGTGGTGTTTATTTATTTTTTTCCCCCTCGTTCTTTTTTATCTGGCCTTCGCCTTGAATACGAAATGAGCTGCGCGCACGGTAGCCCTCGCGTATACATGTGTATACACATTATTACACGCCGTGCTATAAACGCGAGAGAGAGAGAGAGGCGATTTTTGCAGGCGGTGTTGGCTGCGAACGGAGAAATAGAAAAATGCAAAAGAAATGACAACTAGCCGGATGTGCGCGTCTGTCGCGCGCGGCACGAGACCCCCTCGCACACGCGGGGAGGGTTTGACACTTGCTGCCCCCGAAGACGCGGAAATAACGATGCTTGATATTACGCGCACGAACCGAAGAGACGAAGGAAGAAAAGAAACATTTGTGTATCGTATACAAGGGACACGATTACTCACCGATCGAGGAAAAACAACGACGACGACGACAGACAGTCCTTTGGCACACTTGTGTCTCTTATCGCGCAGAGGAGTCCCCACGCAAGAAGAAGAAGAAGATGAAGATTATCACACGCGAGTTATGTTATATTCAGAGACGACGACGACGATTTCTTGTGCACTCGTTGACAACACACGCACACACACGCGCACACACTTCACAGCGTCGCGCTGCCGCTCGCGTGTATATCCTTTGGAAATAAACAAAACTGCGCTCGGGGACTATTCGCACTGCGGAATTTCTAGGTTATACAGGCGAGTCGAGCAGAGAGCGACAGCGAGCTCGATACGATCTCACGATGTAAAACAACAATTGCACTACTCAACAACAAGAAACTGCATGAACCATCGAGACCAAAACAACAACAACAGCAGCCAGCACACGCGTGAATTTGAATTTTTCGGTGGGGGCGGGCGCCGATAGAGACAGAAACTCGTGTTAGAAGAAAATCACACACCTCGCGCGACTTCCAAGATGTTGTTTTATTATTAATTCAGTAGTAGAAAGGTATCGGAGCTGCAAAAATTCACGAAACACGCGATAGTATCGTGTGTATATAATGCACAATGTATACAGTGCGGCTGAAAGGGGGGGACGGATCGACGAACAAACGAACGACGTTCGGGAGGCCTGTGCGTGCTCGCGGTTCGAGCGTTAGCGGGATACTGCCGAGTGCTGAGCCGAGTGTATCTGTCTGTGTCTCTCTGCGTGCGAAAGCAGCGGACAATATATATATAGGTATATGTGTTCGCGAAGTGACTCCGGGACTGTGCGGCGGCAGAGATGCGGGGGGAAAACGGGTGGGGGACGCCGAGTTTGCCGGTGCGCGAATTTGTGCACATATACCTATATATGATGCACAAGTGAGAGGCTTTGCCAGGGCTGCAGCTAGATTTGAGGCTTGCCCTCTTCTCCTTCGTAGTATAGCATTATGATAAAAGTCTAATTGAGCGCGCAGGTGGTGCAGCTACTGTAACTTCATAACTATTTACATGTGGCACGGGACATTTTCGTTACGATCCTTTTTGTTTTCTATCGCGGTGTATATGTTGCGCTCGAGCGATGCACTCGAGGCCCAACAAGCATACGTATATGCACTCGCACTCTCTGCTCGAGTACTCAAAATCATATGTATACTATATTATATTCTACTTGGCACTCGACGGCACTTCTGGTTCCTTTCATCGACTCGTATACATACGCACAATATGCAAGGCCAAAAATAAAATAATAATAATAATGATCGTCGCGCGACATAAAGCGACAATTGTGCAATTGCCAAATCGAAGCCGCTGCGGCGGCGTCGACGCGTGCAATAATGACGTATGGTTATTATCATATATAGTAAGGGGGCGACTCATGGGAAAAACTGTCGTCGTCGACTACACCTATATACCTATCTTTAAATCGTGTGTGTGTGCGTATATGCAGTGTCCCCATATCGCTTATGTGTGACATTTTTAAGGATTGCGCCGTGAGCGTCGAAAGGGGGTGTTCTTCTCCTCCCCTCTATTACTTATATAGCCAGTACACCTACCTATTATACAGTCACGATGGGCAAATCGCTAATAAACGACTCTTGTCTGTGTATACGTGTAGTGTGTTGCATCCTAGTGTGCGCATGGGGGGAGAAACGTTATAATCGGGATTAAGGATCGACAGTGTGGGACCCATGTAGTACACTGACAGAGAGAAAGAGAGAACACACATGTGACACGCGATGTTTTCATTATAATAGTGTCCCGGACGCTGTGACGAATGCTTTATTTTTTAGCTTCGCAGCAGCCATAGTGATCCAACTTGCGATTGTATTGCTAAATATTTTTCTTATTATTTAAAGTTAATTTCGTTGATTTGTACTCATTAAATAATTATTAAACACCTGTCCGAACGTTTATACTGGCTAAAATAAAAATATCCTATAATATTTTGTAGTGTCCGGGTACTGTTACACCCCAGAAGTGTAAGTAAAACTCGGCCCTAAAATAAAATAAACATATTATCACACTTTCACACATTTTCGATTACTTCTATAATGAATTTTGTGTGTAATTTATTTTCCAGATTTTTGCTTTATTCGAGAGTTGAACATGAAACAATTTTTTCTTCAAATTTGGCGTCCATATGTACTAGTATGTACTAGTTTTTCTCGTTTTAAACCTTCATTATTTTCTGCTCTTTTTTCTGAAAAATAATTAATTAAAATAATTTTCCGAGCTATTAAAAATAAACTAAAACTTCTACAATTCTCTTCTCTCTCTTTGAGCTATTTATCCCGTTACCGTAACATATAATATTACATTATTAATTATCATCACTCCTTCGCGTCACTCAATTGCTTCACAGCCTCCGCCTCGATCTTCTTCTTCTTCCTCGCGCTGTGATAGACCTCGCAGAGCAGCACCAGTCCGGCCGCCGATAAACCGATCAGCAGCACGTAGACCGCCACGACGAACTGATTCAAGCCGATGTAGCTGGACGAGCTGTAGGGCGGTTCCAAGTCGTACTCGCTGTAATTCGAGTAGTCCATGGCACCCGTCGCTGCGTTGTCTATGGCCAGCCGCTGCAGGTGACTGACGAATGGATGTCCCTTTTTCAGATAGAGCAGCAGCGGAAACGTGACGATCGGCTCCTCGATGTAGTAGAGATCGACGTCGGGCTCGCGCAACAGTCCCCTGGCGACGTTGTCGATCTGCATCTTGGACAGCGCGACGGTGACGTCGTGATCGAGCAGCTGCTCGATTATCTCGTCCGCGGCGATGATCTCGTACCTCTGATAGAGACCCAGCAGCACCTCGTTCTCCGTGTCGTTCAAGAACTCCTTGACGGCCTCGGGACCGCCCAGCACGTCCACGTCATCGAGCTCCAAATCGCCCAGGGTGCGATAATTCGTGCCGTGATCGGCGTTCATGAGCGACGTCTTGAAAGCCGCGTTGTAGAACAGTCCGCAGAGAAAGGCGAAGACGATCCACATGGCGAAGACGGCGCGTATGCCGCCGTGGCCCGGCAGTCGGGCGCCCTGCTCGAACAGCACCGCGTAGATGTCGAAGACGCGGCCGGACTCGCGCAGCAGCCGACGAGCTCGCAGATACGAGGTCATGAGCAGGAAGCAGGCGCAGAGGCCGGCCACGCCGAGGAAAGAGACCCAGATCGAGGCGTCGAACGGCTCGAGGAGAGCCCCGACGTTCGGTTTGAGATCCTCGAGCAGATCGGCGAAGTAGTACGAGTTTTCTCTGCGACAAACGCGATCGGTGACGATGAGTGCGAAAATTTTCAATCAATTCTTAACGCGAACTTTCATATGATCTTACGCTGGATCTTGAGTATGATTATCGACAATATCGATCTTACATAATTATTCACACGAGTTTTTAGTTAAAAGTTAGTTCTACTAAACTCTATGTATGGAAGTAAGATCTTAAGAACTTGAGAAATAACTTTCAGAAGATCTTAAGTAGTCTTATGTAAGATCTTAAAAATAAAAATCGTCAGAAAAACTATTTTTTTTAGCTTAAGAAACTAAATTAATCTTGCCGCAAGACATAATCTTCCTTTTCGTTCATACTTTTGTTCAAGATCTTACGTAAGATTTCATCTAAGAACTTCTCAAGTACATGCATATATTAAGTTATCATACAATGAACCAAATCTTCCGTAAGAATTTCTGTCCAAACTTCTACTGTCGATAATATTAATAATACGTAAGATTTTACGTAAGATCGAGCATAAGATCTTCTCTTCAAGAATTGTCATAAGATCTTGTTTAATATTTTTATTGAGGTAGTAAGTACTATTAGCTCACTTGAAGACGCAGACGACGTCGAAGAGCTCCGTGAAATTCGGCGGCGCCAGCAGATTCCCGAAGATCACGTCGATGCCGTTGAGCTCCTGGCTGAGCTGCTCCTCGAGCTGCCACCAGTACTCGGCCGGCTTCAGAGGATAATACACGTAATCGACGAGACGATTCAGATCGCAGAACGTGTCGAGCAGGTCGCGCACGGCCGTCTGGTACTCGCGCGCCCTGAAACGCGTCAGCACGATCTCCTCCTTCAAACTGTTGGCGTGCAGACGGCACTTCTTCACCGGACATATGGTTTGGGAGTAGGGCCTGACGTCGCGCACCACCTCGGCCCAGCTCAGCGGCTCCGCGATCGGTTTCTCCAGCACCGCGACCAGATGCTGCTCGCGATGCGGATAGATCGTGCTGTTCTGGCTGCGCAACTGATAGATCCGGCCCCGGGTCTCGTTCACCAGTCGCACGATCGTCACGTAGGCGTAGTCACGGGCCTCCAGGTGTCGCAGCAGCGCCCGGAAGTCCTCCTCGCGGTCCATCTGCGTGCCGATCAGGTACTTGGCGTACTTGTAGTGCAGCGCGTCGTCGAAGGCGCCCAGAAAGAAGTCCAAGGTCCGGGACATCACCAGGTAATTGACGTCCTCGTTGGCGAGGCCGACGTCCTCGGCGAAGAGCTCGAAGGCCAGATCGATGGTGCCGCGGCCGGCGCGTCGCTGTATCACCGTGGGCGCGTAATTGTTGAACGAGCCGCCGGCCCGATCGAACAGCACGGTGGTGCGATGGCTGTGCGCGAAGATGTGCTCCAGCAGTCGATACAGCCAGTCGTAGAGCTGGCCCTGATTGGCCTTGCTCTGGCGATAGGCCACCAGGTCGAGCAGTTCGCGGCGGATAGTTGTGTTGCCCGACGATGACGTCGACGAGGCTTGCGCCAGGAGACAGCACAAAATTAAGCGCAGAACGATCATACCGATGGTGACACTGCTTCGCGTGTGACACGGGGGTGAGAGAATGAAAAAAAAGTAGGACGAATGTCGTGGGTAGGCGATTACGTGTTTACAGCCGATTTCGGTATTATTTGCTCGAGGATGAGAAAATTATAATAGTTAGTAGTTAAAACAAACAAACAAATACAAACCCTCGATGCACGCGATGATGAACTTCGACGAAGGTGACGATGGCTTGTGCAATAATGCGAATTTTCTTTCATTTCATTTTCCTTACAAAAATGTTCTTTATTTTAATAATAATGGTCATGATTTGTCCATTCATTTATATATATTCGTGCAAGTTGTTGATACAATCCATTACAAATTATCTAGATTTTTTTCATAAATATATTGATACAAAAATTAAATAATAAATTTTACAATGTAATTTGTACATTTCTTTTTTTTTTTTCATCAACCATTCCGATTTTACCAATTATTTTTTCATTCCTAAATAATACTCTCGTGCTAATTTAGCACAGAGCGCAAAAAGAAAGTAGAAAAACTATTGGCATTGTTTTTACAGTACTATGATTACGTTGAAAATGACGATATCATGTCATACTTAAAAACTATTGGTAACATTATAAGATTATAAAATTTTGGTTTATAAAAATAGATTAAAAATAAAAGTATTATAATAAATAAGCGTTATAAAAATCTTGATCATAAAAAATAAAAAATTATAAAAAAATTTTTATAAAAAATGTACCCCAACTGCCTAATGGTGTGCTGCGCGCCCGATGCTGCTCGAGTCATCATCGTTGTCGCGGTGGTGGCTGCAGGTGTCTGCTGCTGGTGCGGATCGTTTAGTAAGTTTTTATTGGCATCATAGTTGGTATACATTGCCATACTGGTGCGTATCGACGATGGTGAGTTTGGTGGCGTCACCTATCCGTTGCTGCTTGAACTCGCACAACAGCGGCGGTGTGCCGACTGCCGCCGTCCGCGAGGCTCACGCGATTTTCGAACCACATGCGCCTCTCGTTGCGATTCTCCGCGATGGCCTGGTAGAGCATGCGCTAGTTTTCGTGCGACTTTCATAGTAAACATTAAATAAGATTCTATACACGTTAGCCATAGAAATGCGAGTATTTAAAAATGAATTAATATTGCTCTTGATAAAATTTTACTATCTCAACTTTGAATATGATATAATAGGTGCCATGAATGATCCGAAATAGAGTCACATACCCAGTGAATAAAAGGTTTCAAAAAAGTTAGTTTAAATTTAGCTCAAATCAACGTTTTAAATTAAAGGCTATTATTCAGATATATTATCATATAACTAGCAACTTTCAGGCGCGCTTTGGGCTCATAAATTTTTCAATAGGGTTTTAAGAAAGTTACTATTTTGACCGTAGGTGTCACTTTATTGCATTTCGTCTCGAGGCATAAGTAACTCGACCAATCACAGGCCGAATAGATTAAGAGAGGATTGGCTTCACTTTCAGGTCCATCATTATTTTAAGTGAGGATTATTTTAAGTGAGGATTTTAAGTGAGGATTTTAAGTGAGGAATGTCTTTCTCTACTGAATAGAATTTTTGAAGAATTCTGATTTTCACCTTTTATTAATAAAATGACAAATAACAAGGGAAATAATACACAATGCACCAGTGAATGAAACATTTATACCAGTAAGTAAACCATTATAGTAGTAGAAGTTTTATTGATTCGAGACTAGCATGACATCATTTAAAAACGTCGATTTTTAACGTCTGTCTAGTATATAGTAGCAATATTTTTGCTATCTTTTGTTAATTTTCTCAACATTTATTCTGTATTATTTATGGCTCACGGCAATACCTAGCATAATTTAGTTTAGGTTGGAGATTTTTTTGAATCTGTTTCGACTTGAAACTGCGAAGTCTTAAACCTTATGAGCTATAGAATATGAGAGTCAATTTATAAGTAGTAACTATAAGTCGATTCAGAGTTGTTTCACAGTCGATGCGCACCGTGAATAGCGCATCGGCCGCAGAAGTCAGAACGGATTCAAAAATGTCCCACTTAAGTCAAAATAAAATCAGCCTATTTAGCGGTATGTATTCGTGTCGGTCCCTCTCGTGCAGCTGCTTCATCGCATGGGTCGTGTTCAATACAACGACACGCACGTAGCATCTTGTACTTTTTTTAGCTTCGACCATCGAACTTCCTTTACACTTTATATATAGAAATTAGCCATAAGAGGATAGAGTCAGTACACGTAAAGACGTCGTGGTGTGCGAAGCTAAAAAAAAATATCGCATCGAGTGATTCTCGTGGAAAATATAAAAAATATATATCAAATTGTAATTGTGTGTTGTGTGTGAGCGAGAAAATGTGGCACTTGTTCAATGACGAATTCGATGACAGTAGTCTTTGTGACCGAAGTGAAGGTGAAGAAAAAATGAATTATATTAACCAAAAAAAATTAGAAAAATTGAAAAGTATGCAAGAAAAGCTCAACTGGCAGATTGACAATGAGCGACGTGAATTTCTGCATCAACTTTTCAGCATGATTAGTCATTGGAAGGGTCAACTTCCTGATCTCCACGACATTTTTCGGCCCAAAGAAATCGATTTGCTTCTTTCGGATTCAATAAGTTACTGTGATAGATGTCATAGAACTGGGGACGGAATAGGAGTTCGCTTCATCAGTTTCGTGGCTAGCACCGGCTATAAAGACAATCCTGTCATTGATGCAGACGGTAAGCCATCGTCACGTCGCACAACTGCAGTACATCATGCAGCTAGGAAAGGATATGGTGTCGGGTCTGACGTGATTCCTGAACTTTTTAAAATCTACGACAGATTTGACGTGAATTACACCGACGAGGATGGGTTGACACATTTCCATGCGGCCTGCCAATTCGGCCTTTACGAAGTTGTGCAAAAATTCCTCGAGCTCGGCCAGGATCCCAATTGCCTCGGGCAAAAATCGGTCGCGAGTTCAGTCGATCCGCCTCTACATTTGACTCTAGGTAGTTGTGGGTCGATGGAAATAATAAAATTGTTACTAAAAAGCGGCGCTGACCCGAATTCGGCTAACAAGGACGGATCAACGATTCTTCATCGTTTTCGCGAGGAGCTCCGCCGAGGGGACAGATTAGTGACAGTAGGGGAGATGTTATTCGATCTCAGTCACGAAAAATTTCACCCAGTGCAAGTCGATGCTCGGGACAAGAAAGGCAATACACCGTTGCATATGGCTCTGGGGCGCAACTTTAGGGTCAAAGCCGAATTTCTGCTGAGAAGAGGCGCCAATCCGAACTTGGCGAATGCAGAAGGGTTGACTCCTTTGCATGTGGTTTCCGAGAGAGTCATTTACTATGATGCAATGGAGCTAATTTTTAAGATCAGCGACGAGTTAAATCAGCGGGTGGAGGTCAACGCACGGGACAAAAAAGGTAACACGCCATTGCACTTGGCTCTGCAGAGCAGCAGTAGCAAAGAACTGGCTGAATTATTGTTGAGACGAGGCGCAAATCTGAATTTGGCCAACGAAGAGGGATTAACTGCTCTGCACTTAATTTGCAAGTCTCTCCGTTATTATGACTTGACGAAGATGATACTCGAGCTCATCGACGAAAAACATCGGTCAGCACAGGTCAACTCCCGTGACCAAATGGGCAACACACCGTTGCACTTTGCTTCGGGTGCTTTCGGTGACAACGAGGTAATCGAATTACTGCTAAGACATGGCGCCGATCCGAATGCGGCCAATGCAGAAGGATTGACTCCTTTGCACATGTTTTGCAAGAGAAAATACGACTCCAACTTGACGGAAATTTTCTTCAATATCAACGACGAATTAAATCAGTTGGTGGAGGTTGACGCTCGAGACATATTAGGTAGGTCCCCACTGAACTATGCTGTGGACAACGGTCACAAAAAGGCGATAGAATCGTTGCTGAGAAGAGGCCCCGATAAGAATTGGATTTTTTTGAACGACGATGAACGGACGTCTTGGGGCAGTACTCCCAAAAGAGGAGGAGATATTGACGTGGTGATGATGTTATTCGAGTTGAGCGAGGAAAAACATCAGCTGGTGAATCGAACCAACGAAGACGGATCGACGCCATTACACATTATTTGCAGCAGAGACAACGAACGCGACGATTTGGCAAAGATATTATTCAAGCTTGGCGACGTTAAACACCAGCCGGTGCAAATCAATGCTCAGGACAAGTCGGGCGACACACCTTTGCACTTGGTATTAAGATCTAAATACAATCGCAGGTGGTTGGTCGAATTGTTGCTGCGTAAGGGCGCCAATCCAAATTTGACCAACAACGAGGGATCGACAGCTCTGCATATTGTTTGCAAAAACTACTTCAGGATTAGTAGTGAGGAAATATTGAGGATGTTCTTGAAGTTTAAGGATGAATTGAATCAAACTTTGCAAGTCAATGTTCAAGATAAGTCGGGCAACACACCACTACACTTGGCTCTGCAGTGGTGCGACAACGCATTGCTTCGAATTCTCCTGAAGATGGGCGTCGATATAAATTTAGCTAATGAGGATGGCCTAACACCTCTGCACATTATTATCAGTCAGAAAATATACGACAATAAGTTGGTGGACATGTTACTCGAGTTCATCGACAATAAAAATCAGCCGGTGCAAATCGATTCTCGTGACAAATCGGGTAACACACCGCTGCACTTGGCTTTGAAAGAGGGAGAGAAGAAGGTGGCCGATTTGCTGCTGAGGAGAGGCGCCAATCCTAATCTAGCTAATGCAGAGGGATCGACGCCTCTGCACTATATCTGCCAGAGATACCTCGACGATGACTTTGCCGAGCTGTTTTTCCAGATCAACGACGAAAATCATCAGCTGGTCAAGGTCGACGCCCGAGACAAGTTGGGCCGGACACCACTTCAGTTGGCCGTGGCGAATCTCTTGCCGAAAACCGTCGATGTACTCTTAGATCGTGGTGCCGATCTGTCGAGCTTCATTTTTCCCGATTCGAGTTACTTTGGTGAAAAAATTAATTTTAAAATTCGTTATGAATCTGTTATTAATTTTAAATTTCGCCTAACATCCGGTGCTTTGTCCGTTGTTGAGTGCTTAGAAAAAAGAGGATACGAGTTGGACCGAAACGAAATCTTAACGATCATGAAATGTTTCGATAACAAAGGATTATTCAAGATATGGGCGACCGATCACAAAGAACATTGGTACGATGTCAAAGAGTTAACAAAGAAAGCAAAAACGATAATGATAAATCCGAGTCTGTCGCTCTACGGCCTGTCCCGATTACGACTCGATGAGGCGGAAAAACGAGTAACATATTCTGACTTTGAGTTCGCACACAGGATCAGATTCTGGTCTCTGCCCCCGAAGCATCAAGAGTCTTGTGTTGTATATCTGTGCGAGATAGTATCAAGGAGATTTTTTCGACGCTGGGCACTGGATCCTTTTATGGAGTTGACACATTTCCGGCTGCCAATTCTCTGCTGCGAAATGATCATCAAGAAACTATCGAACGAAGATTTAAGGAACATTTGCATGGCAGCTGCTGACCAAAGCTCTTGATGGCTCGTTCATGTACGTGAACATTGTTCCCGATTGCGAAAAAATTTCAATTGATACAAAAAAGATGCATATCAGAAAATCATTAATATACAAAACCTAGGGTTTGATGTTTATGTTTGCACATTATACTACATTGTAACTGTAATATCTTTTTTGTTGGAAATGGATAATAAAATTAAAAAAAATTGAACTCATTGATTTGCTTAAATTGTACTCGTAGGATAAAAACGCAAAATATCTTGCAAAAAAAAATAATATGCAAAATGGTCGCCTGCATAGACATTTACCAGAACTTAATCGGTTAATGAAGAACTACGCTTCAGGCTCCTGTAGCTGATCAATAATTTTTATCGTAATATTCATTATTATGAAAAAAGTGAAAAAAGATTATAAACGGGTCATTTGAGCTTGCATAAGAGCTTTTTTTTGGCCGACCAGCAGTACTAAAAAATTTTTTTTGACAAAAAATTAAGTCAATAATATTCTTAGCTATTTCGGACGGTAAAATGGGCTTGTTGGCACATACGCTACGGCTGCCGAATAGACATACTGAAAAAAAAGTAAAAACATGAAAATTTAATTGCTAGTGCTAAAATGGCAGAGCAAATACATCGATGTCTTATAAGCAAGTTCGACCTTTGAAATGAATTGGGTTCCGATTTCGATATTATTTGCGCGCGGACAAGTAAATTGTATAGTTTAATTTATTTCGTAGTTATAACAAACAAACAAATACAAACTAACAATGCATTAAACAAAAATGTTGTTTATTTTAATATTAATAATCATGATTTGTTCATTCTGTCAATATACAATCCATTACAAATTATCTAGATTTTTTTTCATTAATATAGTGATACAAAAATTAAATAATAAATTTTACAATGTAATTTGTACATTTCTTTTTTTTTTCATCAACCATTCTGGTTTTACCAATTATTTTTTTCATTCATAAATAATACTCTCGTGCTAATTTAGCACAGAACAGGCGGTGGCGGCAGCGTCTCGTCCGATTACCAAGCGAATAAAATTATTCTCTAAATATTTAAAGCGTGTTCAGCTGCTGTGCGAGTAAACGTAAATAAACAATATACATCAGGCACGGAATACTTTTTTCTTTCTTTCCTCTGTTCGATTAAAAGTATGCAACATTATTATATTATCGTACTAAATAACTATACTATGTCCTTCTAGTGCATCTTTTTCTCCAGATACCGATCTTCTTTTCCGGTGCTTTGGACTTCTCGGCCTTTTCCGGCTCGGCTGCTGCAGCTTCCGCCGCAGCCGCCGCCGCCGCCGCCTTTTTGCTAGTTTTAGTATTGGTATTAGTATTGGTATCACTTTTCCCTTCTTTTGCCGTGTCAGTTGCAGCGGCAGCGGTTGCAGCGTCTTTGGGTTCTTCCTCCGACGTAGACTTCTCCGTCGAGCTCTTGGTGGTGGGCTTTGTCGGCGCGGGGATCGGCTCCTCCACAATGTCCATGTCCAAATCTAAACGAACGAATTATCTCGATTACTCTTACGTTTTCCTTGTTTTTTTAGTAACAATCGCAGTTAATCCAACCAAAGAAAAACTCACCATCGTCGTATTCCATCTTTACGAATACTTTGTTCGTGGGTAGCGTGGCCGTCGTCGTCGTCGTCGTCGTCGCATTAGCGGGGCTGCTACTCGTCGCCGCTTGTTTCAACTTTCTCCGGTCGATTTTCGCGACGGTTCGAGTGACGACCTTGCTGAATTGCGGGGTCGTGGCGACGACGGGCGGCGTCTGCTTCACCACCTTGGCCACGGTCTGCACGACTTTCGGCTTCTGCGTTATCGCCGGCAACGCGTTCGTCTCGGAAACGATGCGATAGTCCTTGGAGCCGATCTCGATCGGACAGAGTTTTAGGGTCTTGGTAGCCGGCAGCTTGGTAATGTAGACCGGATTCATCTGCTGCTTGGAATCTAGGGAAAAAATTGGATTACCGACCTCTTCACGCGCAAGCAGGGGGTGGCGACGGCGACCGGTAAAAGTAAAGTATATAGAGTAAAAAAAAAGAGAAGAAAGGGAAAAAAAGTTCATAAGAGCAGAAAGAAGAAGAAAAGCTACCTAAACCGTCGTCGGCCTTGCGCTTGATATTGTAGATGATGTTCTTCTGGGCCGCGGGAGAGGAATCTGCCTTGACGATCTCCTGGCCGTTGTTGCTCAGATACACGACTTTGCTTCTGATCTGCTGCGGATTGATCTGCTGCAGTCTGTACGAGGCGCCGCCGCCAGCTGCATTAGCGACTGTGGTAACGCCACCGGCGGTCGTCAAGGTCGTCGTCGGCAGCGGAGCGCTGTGCCTGATGGTGTGCTGCGCGCCCGACGCCGACTTTACGATGAGGCCGCCGCCGCCACCCGGCGCCACTCGAGTCATCGTCGTCGTCGAGCTGGTGGCCGCGGATGTCTGCTGCTGCTGCTGCTGCTGCGAATCGACGACCGTGAGGGTGGTGGCGCCACCTAGGCGTTCCCGCTTGAGCTCGCGCAGCAGCGGTGGCGTGCCGCCGTCCGCGAGGCTCACGCGATTTTCGAACAGCATGCGCCTCTCGTTGCGATTCTCCGCGATGGCCTGATAGAGCATGCGCTGGTTCTCGTGCGACGCCTCGAGGGCCTTGGACAGGTCGCGAAACTCGGCCTGCAGCTCCTCCGCGCGCATCGAGTACAGCTTGGCACTGTCCGTCGGCATGATTTCGATCGTTCTGTACGAAGCTCTCCGCTCACTCTCGAAACTTCAAAATGTCTGATCGAAATATAATGTGTAGTATTTACACGCGCGCGCCAACGACGACACAACACAACACAACGCGGCCGCGAGAGCTGCTCTCACTGTTATGGTATTATACAGTCGCTCGACCGACTACTGTGCGCGTTTCGCGACTCTGCTGTTTCTCTCTCGCGCAGCGCACTGTGCACAGTGGCTCGAGTGGTGGCCGGATCCGTTACTTCAGTTACTTGTGGTGCTGCAGCGCACAGCGCCGCACACAGTCGGTGTTCGATTCAATGTTTATGTGTATAATGTGTACATGCACTATGCGCCGTCGACCACTGCGCGCCTTCGCAACGGTATCCCGAATTTCGTTAGTACGCTGCGTGAAAAATGGAGTCGCTGCTGCAACACTCCACTCGTAGGATAATCTGTTGCGCCTCCGTACGCGAACCAAGCCGTGTGTATGTATGTGTGGTATGAAAAAAGATGTCCGACCTGCCCGATGAAGCCTGAAGTTGGCTGTTTGTCGGGCGCGCGCGCGGGGGGCTTATCCGTACGATGCGTTTTCTTCGTTGAAATGGGAACGTTCAATGCACTACGCACTATCGTCGAATAGAATATCGCTGAAAGGGCGACGAATTTACAACTTTTATCTTCGAACGGCTGCGATACACGCGCACGAGCTTCGATCGGAGAAGTTATCGTTTTCGGACAGTCCGGACTTTTCGACAGCGCAGTATACTCGGTGCAACTGTGCCGCTGACGACTCCGGTAACTGTCGTGGCATCTCATAGGAGTCGCCACCGAGCACGACCAGTGCGCAACAGGCGCAAGTGTAAGTCGCACGCGAGAGACATTATTAGATTTGACGTTGGCTCTAATTCAAATTGCGCGTAGTCTGCAGGTGACAGCTAAGGGCGGTAATTTGAAAACACACCGTTCGATCATTTAAACTCGCTGAAAAAATCTTTGGATGCAATTTTCAATTTAGAACGTAAAAATTGTTCAAACGTCAAAAGCACACAACAGCACGTGTCGGCCGAGTCGCGCGCGCTTTGCTTCCATAATGATGTAGCTGTTTTTTCACAGTCTCTCTACTCAGTATTTACTTGCTCGCTCGTGCGGCGCTGATGTGCTCTATGCTGTCTCAGCCGTGCGAGTAAATTATCATCGGAGCAAAAGACCGTATACCGATTTTTTGAAAGCTCGCAAGCTTCAAGCAATGTTGAATGACGTCTGTGTATTTTCGGCGTTTCTTACGTTGTCTATGCAATTTGAATTATGCAAACACGAAAGAGATTAAAACGGCCAAAATGTGATGAGAATTTACCTCGGCGCGAATCGATTGATTCGTGCATTTTTTAAATTTTGATTCCCAAAATTTTTTCAAATTTGTCAAAACTAAAAATACGCACGAGATGCCAGCCACAAGAATCGATTAGCCAACGAAATGTATTCGACGAATGCGTGAACGCACGGGCTCACGATGGTGTTCTGTCCATTGTTCGTTTGTGCGTTATCAGGTGTAACTCAACTCCGTGTCCGCTCGTTCCTTTCTTGAAGGTCTCGAATTAAAATATTGCAAGCAAACTCGGGGGAAGTTACAAGGCGAGCCTACCACAGCGAGTCGCAGTCTCGAATTGACATTCGCTCGAGACACAAGTAGCCGATCGACGTCGGAACATATTTGCATCTTTTCAACTTGGATCTCCCAACGATTACAGTGAGTAGTGCGCATCTAAGCGATTGATAAACGTATGGCGCTTAATTTTAGGAAATTTTAATCAATTATATACATTTTTTAACGAATCTAAACTGTTCTCAAAAATTTTCGAATTTCTATTGGATGAAAGCAATGTATCAAAAAAATAATGTTTGGTATTATATATTTTTGCGATAAATTATATCAATTTTGTCAGCAGTAAAAAACGTCAACTCGATAATAGCAGAACTTGATAAATTACTAATATTTTTTGTTGTTTTCTACAGATGAATAAACAAAGAATGACACGTCGAGAAAGGGAGCAGATGTTGCAGCACATGGGTAAATTACAAGAAGCTGTGCATAGTGGAAAATGGGTCTATGTAGGAGATATGACAAAACATTCGCTTGAACAAAAAATTGCCCAAATAGATACCAAGTCTCAGAATCCAACACCTTCTAATAAATGAAAAAATGTTTCAATTTTTGTAAACGATTATAAAACTATCACAAGATGATTTTCTCAAATACAGGTAATTAGAATTATTTAACTTTGTATGAATTCATTCATTACACCTAATATTCCTCGTCTTTTATCGCAACAAAAATTTTAAGCTATTCTTAACTTCAAACTTGTTGGTTGCTCGGTAAATGAAATTGAGTAATTTATAAAAATAAACAAATCCATATAAACTTTTATTTAAAATCTAATTGCACAAGATATATTACAATAGCCCATCATATTTACGATCTAAAGAACGAAGTAACAATGAAATCGTATAAATAACAGGAAAAATCTTTTATAAAATCTATAAAATATGTTTTTTTTTACAAATTTTTTTACCATAAATCCATAACATGCACCAGCGCAATTACAAAATATGGAATGCCTTCAACCTATCCCAATTATAACCAAATGTCCATAATATAATGTAATAACGTCATGCTGATTAATGACGATTATCAGTGCCTCTCTATTTGTTCGTCATTAAAAATATAAAATTATCATATCCATGTAATTCGCATAAAAATACGAGGCATCATTGCCATTCAAAGGTGTATAGAAATTGCCCAATAACTCTACCAACAAATGCTTCGATTTTACAACTTGGAACGGATAGCCTCGATTTTCTTATGGGCGCGTCTCTGCAAATCGGGTAATTTCATAGCCATAGCCATATTTCCCTGAATCTTGACCTTTCCTTGGAAGAAAGCTTTTTGCGGATTCAACTTGCCAGATATAAAGTCAACTACGTCCGAGTCGCTTATGGTAAAAATGACATCGGGTTTTTCCGTGCCTCTATAGGTAACTTTACCTTTACCCGTTTTTGCATTGATTACCCAGTATCCAGTTGAGCCTCCTGGACCATTAGTAACACGCAGCCCGTAAATGCCTCTAACACGATCGATAAGACCGTCTTGATCTTCTTCCATAGCTACTTCGAGCGCTTGTAGGAGTACTGTTGCTTTAAATCCATCCGGAGTCGGAGCATATTCTTTCTTAGCCGCGATTTGGTTGCGATATGAGTAAGGTTTATCTTTTGGAAAACCTAGGCGATAGAGAGCTACTACTACTGCACCACCCAAACCAATGTTGTGCTGCAAAGCTGTAAGAGTAAATACATTTTATTATCTTCCTTGAGAGTTTAATAATATTAAATAAAATTGAAAAAAATGGAATCATTTTACCTAATTTAGCATTTGGAACCTGTCTTTTGCCTGCTTCACCTCTAAGCTGCCAACATAGCTCAGTACATTGTGCTAAGCCTGTTGCTCCTAACGGATGTCCTTTAGATATGAGACCTCCACTAGGATTCACCACAAATTTTCCACCATACGTATTATTTCCAGAATCAATGAGTTCACCAGCTTTGCCAGGTGCACATAAACCTAAGGCTTCATAAGTTATTAATTCATTTGTAGAGAAACAATCGTGCAATTCAATCACATCGACATCACTAGGCTGATAAGCTGTTTTTGTAAAGAGCTTTGCTGCTGCATCTTGTGTCATATCATAGCTGAAATATATAAAAAATTATTTATTCATATCAATTGTTTATTAAGGATGTTCAGAAATGAAGTTATTAAAAATGATAAATAAGATATTTTGATAACAACTGCATTGAATATTCAACAAAGATATGATTAAAATTATTGAGATTACTTTTGATTGATAAAATGAGATTAATTTAAATGATAAATGGATGTTTGATAAATTCATTAAACAATGATTTTAGTTATTTAAACAAAAACAACTTGAACAAATAACAACATTAGACAACGTACCCAATAATTTTTATGCAGCTTCTTTCAGAAAATGTAGATGGTAAATCAGTCGACATTTCCATTCCTACAATTTCAACAGCTTGATCTTCTAATTTGTGCTTTCTAACAAATTCTTCATTTGCAAGAACGACAGCAGCTGAGCCATCAGAGGTTGGACAACACTGCAGCTTTGTCAATGGTCCAAAAACTCTAGGAGAGTTCATAATTTGCTCCAAGGTATATTTATCTTGGAATTGAGAGTATGGATTGTTGACAGAATGCAAATGATTTTTGTACGCAATTTTTGCAAAGTGCTCTGGTTTGGTTCCATACTTCTTCATGTGTTCAATGCCAGCGTTGCCAAACATTTGAGCTGTTATAGGGCTAGCGTCCATACCTGTAGCAAAAAGTGCAACATTAGTTTGGTACAGAAAATCAAATCATACATCTTTAATATGTACAAACTACAAACCAGCAATGTCAGCCATCAATTCCACATGTTTATCCATGGGATTCGTCCTGTCATCAAATTTACTCATCAGCGAGCCCCTTTCCATCTTTTCAAAGCCAACAGCCAGAACGCAGTCTGCACCAGCCTCGATGATCTGCTTGCCCATCAAGAGAGCGGTGGAACCGGTGGAGCAGTTGTTATTGACATTGTAAATTGGACAACCGCTCAAGCCAATTTCGTACAGTGCTCTCTGTCCACAGGTGGAATCGCCGTACACCCAGCCAACGGTTGCTGCCTTGACATCAGCGTAGGAGATTCTGGCATCGGACAGAGCTTTGGTGACGGATTCCTTGGCCATTTGTGGATAATCAAAGTCCTCGCGTCTGCCAGGTTTTTCGAATTTGGTCATACCCACGCCGACCACGTAGACTTTCGTTCTTTGCGCCATTTTTGCGATCTGCAAAGGTGAAAAACACAGGCTATTAACTGTCGGCATTATCCTCGCGACGAATGCATCTATGACTCATGAAGCTGATAAAAACGAATACGACGACGACGACAGCGACTACGCGCGTTTATGTCTTCTCGGAGCAGAAGCATGTAAATCTCTCGCGGAGATGTAGAAAAAACGCCGTTATCAAGGACGTACTCTTTTACGTTGCAAATCGTTTATAGTGCAGCTCTCCACTGCAGCTGTGGCTTATCATATACAGAGCTATGCGGATTATTTAGCGATGATAGCTGCACCGCGTAAGTCGGACGGCGCACGAAACAAATCAACGACGGAAATTGGCCGTTGAAATTCGCGAAAAGCAGGGAAATTAATCAAACGAATTGTTGTCAGCGAGTGAAAGCGCCGTCGTAGTCGAGAGCAAAAATTGCATCTAAAATCGCGCGCGCGCCTGGTGAAAGTCTCTTAATAGCGGAAAGGACGATCTCGGAACTAATGATTGTTCGTTGCTGCAAGATTTTTTACGACACAATTAGAGCAAACGCGAAGGCACAAAGTAATGCATCATACCAACTATATGTACACAGTACACACACACACAATACAATCGCGAAGCGAGAGAGAGAGAGAGGATGACAAAGCTGAAAGCAGCAACCGGTTTGCTGCTGCAGCAACACAGTGAATTTCCATAATACCAAGCACGGACGAGCGAAATGTCACATCCTCTCGTCGGGCCTCTATTTACCTTTTACTGTATAACTAAATCACACTGATATACGAGTCTTCTGGCTGCTCGAGAAGTTTCTGCTAACTATACTGCTACTGCTTGTGTTGCTGCTGCTCTCGATCAAGCCTCGATGTCGATTATATTTCTTTCGCTATCTATTATCGGAGTCGTAGCGCGATAATAATGCGCGCTGCTCGCTATATAATGGCAATCGCTGGACTAATAACAAAATATCAGTTCTCCGCTGCTGCTGCTGTTCAGGCTGCTCGCTCGCAGCGCTCGATCATAATAAGCATATTAACGCAATGCCCGAGTGAATGGAGATTTTTGCACGCGATTATATACACGAGACTGCTCCGCGTTATCTGCCTGTCAGCCGCGTCAGCTGTACCGCGCGAGAAAACGGGTGAGTTCTCTCTACCAAGACTCACAAGATTTGTTTGTGCAAATAATCGAACGGTATTTCAAAAAAAAGTTCATCGAACCGTCACTGTGAAATGTGGCTTCGAATTTTGCGAAACCTTCTTTCAAATAGGACTTTTCACGAGAAAAAAGCGGTGTGCCGAATTCCGGCGATTTTTGCGCGCTAGCGGCAACTATGACCGAAGCCTAAAATACTCGCGGCTGCCTGCCGCTACCACCACCACCAGACCAGCGTCCTCCATCACCACCGCTACTACCGCCTCAGCAGCAGCAGCGGATCCCCTGCCGCGAGTGTCTGCCTGCCCTGCCGACAACACTGTGCAGACTGGCAGAAAGGCTCGATTCTCTCTTTTTTTTTTTTTTACGAAAAAAACACTCCTCGCACGTATGTAGGTACGTGTATGTGTGCGAGTAAGACTGCTGCCGCCGCCGCCGCCGCTGACTGAGAGGAGCGTGAAGAGCAGCAGCAGCCGCAATACCGAGCCAGTCGTCCATCTGATACGCCTGCGTGTGCACACACGACAACGGAGTTACAAGTGTGTTTATATCATTTGCTATACTCGTCGTCGTTGGCACTGTGTCTGTGTTGTATACATACAAAAGGAAGAAAGAAAGAAAGAAAAGGTTCGGAGAAAAGTGCAGCGAGTTTTCGAATTCGTAACGCGCTTGAACGTGTGTTTGTGTGCGCGGGTGGCAGCGCAGCGCAGTCCTATAGTGCTCTCGCGATCGTTGTCTTGTGTTGTACGACTTGTGACACAGTGAGGCATCATGATAATCTCAGCGGCATCCACTGCATCGCTCGTCGATCATCGTCGTCGGATCGTTGAAATAAACAGCAGCAGCACGACCGCACGTAAATAGACGACGACGGACAGGACGGCGAGACGCCATGTACAACGATACGAAAGCGGAGTACAGCGTATACACATACGTACAGTCCGCGGAGTCCGGCAACAATGAATCGCGTACTCCACCGTGTATGTTACATTAATACCGCTGATGCTGCTGTTGTAAATGCCACTACTGTCTCGTCGATTTGATGAAGAGAGAAGCTCCATTATTATTAGTGGACAGCTTGTTGTTTTTGTTTTGATTTATTATTGAATCGTCGATACACCACGTTGTGACGCGCACGAGACGACGACGACGACGACGACTCAAGTTTTTATTTATGCTGCTCCAACACAAGATAATGGGTATGTATAACATAATGAATCTCGACAGAAAGTACACATACAAAACACAGAAACACACTCACACACATGCAGTTGCACTAGCTACGTGAGAAGTTATAATAGTGGAGAGAATATTTAGTCTGGACGATGGAGCCGCATAAGAGCGTATACGTGCGTTTTGCACTTTTCTCAAAGCGAGAGAAACGAAAATACCATAAGGGAAAAGAGGAGCGAGCAAGCGAGTGAATTTATGTGTGTTTATAATATATCGTGTACGTGTGTGTTAATATCCGTGTCCGTGTGCGAGTGCCCATTGCCATGTAGTAGTCGCTCGAGGGGGTCGCGAGACACACGCAGCCATAAGAGAGAGAGAGAGAGCGAGAGAAGTGCCGGCTTCGTATATATACTACACCGCTCCTGTATGTGTGTGTGCGCGTGTGTCTTGGTGTGCACACGCATTATTATTATTACGGTAGTGGTGCGAGATTTGACAACGATTGACCCGCAGCGCGATGACGATGACGAGCGGCATCAGTAGCAGCGCACGCGGATAAGAAGATATTATCCGCGTGACATTTTTGTGATAAATAAGTGGACGATCGTCGTCGTCGAGGAGAGACATCTCGGCGCGTATAGTTCGTGTCTCTGAACGAGTGAGAAAATACATACGCTAAAAAAACTGTGCGAAACGGAGTGTGAGAAATAGAGAGTTGTGGCCCAACATCCTCGTGATTTGTGTTTTTTTGGTGTTAACATTTTTTTTTTTTTTTTTGTAGCGTCGTTGCCCTTTCGACGTATACACAGTACATATACATACAAACGCACACAAACTGGTCAGCGTAAGTCACGATTACTTCTTTTTTTTTCGTCTGTGATTTTTTTTTGCCTATACGTACGGTTTTCTGAAACTGTATCCTGTGTGTGCGTGAGCTTTTTTTTTTCATTCTACTCACAGGCGCTCTTCTCTCCGATCATCATACGTACGTACGTCGTGCGGTTTTTGTGCCTTTCCTTCCGCGCACGCCGTGCTGTGTGCTGGTATATAGCAATATCATATACATAGATGATAGATATTTGTGTATAACCGTACGCGTGTGTACGTGCGTCTATCTTACTTTTACCACTCTCGACGGCTATATATATAATAAGCGCGGACTTTAATACAACCGCTCAGCTGCGGCATGCGAGAGATTTTAGAGTGCTACAATTATACATTATATTATATCTATATAGATATCCGTGTACAGTAGTCATGCCCCGTATTGGCAGCATAAACAGCTCGATCTGACTCTCAACTTCTCTTTGTCCGCGTGCTGTGTTTTATTTCATTCTCTCTCTCTCTTATTTTTTTCGATTTCTACGTTTAGAAAGAAATTCTCATTTTGTATGAAATTCCTCGGTAGTGATACATGCGCGCGCGCGCGCCGCTCGTTTCTCGGAGACTTGTATACATTTTCATACAAAAAGTCAACTATTTGCATTGTGCCGCGTTATAATTGCGAGCTCGTGTGTGTGTGTGTGTGTCACTTTATATGCTCGCGCTTTATTTTTCGTTTTATAATATCGTAAAAATCGTGCCTATGTAAATCGTTCTACAATGATTTTTATCGCTCCGAGCAACTTGGCAGAAAAGTTTTTTCGAGATGTATGTAAGAGACACACGAAGTATTTTCGCGCGCGCACCACCCGCAGTGACGCGGCGATTTAAAACGTGTATGTCGCAGAGAGACAGAGAGACAGACAGGCCATGCAAGTCTACGTGTGCCTACGAGGAGAAAGAGAGTGAAATTTTAGATCTTTGAAGGCTCTTATCGATGAAGCAGCAGCAGCGGCATGAGCTGCAGCGCCGCAACCGCGTGGCTTTTGTCGCGCGCTGCACGTTCTCGTGTGTAATATGCTCTCTCGCATAGGACACTGTTCTCTCTCTGTCTCTCTCTCTACTCTGCGGCTTTTGCAGCAGCGTATAGGTACCTAGTGTATGTGCACACACTTACTTACTTATACTTGCTAGACGCGGTATACGTGTGTATGTGTGTGCTGTACATATTATAGCAGCGTAGCATAATGTGGGTCTCTCTCCCTTTGTCGTCGTCGTCGTCGTCGTCGTCGTCGTAGGCACACGTATATATACAGTTGCGGGGGAGAAAAAAAGAGAGAGAGACAGAGAGAAAGCTCCGTCTCTCTCTCTCTCTGTCTTAGTCGTGCGCCGCGAAAATCGATAAGAAAGTGAGATATAGACGTATACAGTGTATACGCTCTTATGTACGTGTTGCAAAGGCGCGCACGCGGTCGTCTTTCTCTCTCCTATAATACAACTGAAACTGACTTTTGGACTTAGAGAGAGAGAGAGAGAGAGAGAGAGAGAGAAAAAAAAATAAAATGTCGTCCAGAGCGTGTATAATAATAATAAAGAAGCATGCTGCTCGTGGGAATGTGCTCAAACTCGTATATGAGTTAGCGCGGCTTTTGCACGATTATTACCGTAGGTCGCTCGTGCCGCAGCATTAGTACAGGGCTATAAATGTATAATGTAATAATATCAAAAAAGACGAGCGCGCGCGCGACATGGATAAAATTAGACCGCGCGACGCTTCAAACGCAACCGTTTTGGACTTCGTATTATACGCGCGCGTTGCATATTACCGCAAGCTCGAACTTGGTGGTAATATTATATATTCGTCGGCTCCGTAATCGTTACGACGTACCCCTCCGGCTTATCATATGGTGAATATAATAAACGATACAACGACGAAAAAGTGAAAAAAAGAAAAGAGGAAAGAAAAGATTCGAGTGAGCTCCGTGGCATATAGAAATATGAAGAAAAACCGATATAATGTGTACGCATATACGATGTAGCAGCGTCGCGGCGCCCAAGAGCCCGCGCGACTGATAAAGCAAAGGCTCACTTTTGCCTTTTTAAAAGCACTTTATTTTAAGAGCTTCTCGTGTGCGTGTACGACGTAAGTGTGTGCATGTATTATAATAGACGCACGAGCCTGTGTGCGTCGGGGAATCGTCATCCCTGTCAGTACTGCGCTGCTCGAATTCTCTTCCTCTCTTTCTCTCCGTTCTATAGTATATATACGTACGAATGAATGAATGCATATCTCCGCGTGGAAAACTGACAATTAAAGGGCCAACTTCCGCGGAGCTATTTTCTTCCTGGGTTGACTCTCCCTGCGATACATATATAGAAAGTCCACGACACGCAGCGCGAGAATATGACTTTATCCATCTCGGATCACGCGCGCCTAAATTTAACTTTGTACAAGACAGAGAGAGAGAAAACTCGTCGCGGCGCTCCCCGTTTCTTTCTTTTTCTCTCGCACCTCCGCTTTTTTTCCTCAAAAAAAAATTTTTTTTCTCCTCCCTTTCGCATATATTTTCGCTTTATCAATTTGAAAACTCCGAGAGACTCCAGAGAGAGATATATTTACGTTTCTCATAATCGCTCGATCTTTAACTGCTCGAGCATACACACACAGAGTATAATATAGGATATGCAGTGCACAAGTGTGATGCGGCAGTAGCGACCTTCGACTATAGTACGCTCGGCGCACTCGATAGTGTGCATTGCACGTAAAAAAAGAAGAAAAAAAAACGATTCGTTTTATTCTCGAAGAGTAGGTACACAAACTGCAGTCGGCGAGCGCGTGTCAGGAATCTCGTTACACACACACACACATACACACACATAATATGCCGAAGCATTCGATATATAAATATACGCTTTAAATATATTTGAAAATCGTCTCTCTCTCTCCACACACGCGCGCCGTATTTCCGTTTATCTCGAGAGACGCAGAGAAAGAGAGAAGCTTTGCTGCTGCTGCAGCTGCGATGCTAACGCGAGCGTGTATTTATAGGTGCGCAAACACACGTACGTTTGTACGTGCATCATATATATACGCGAGTCTGCGAGACTCTTTTCTCTGTGTACGTCGTCGGGAGAGCCGTGCCCTCGCCTGAGACAGAGCCTAAATCATCGTCCATTTAAGGCCCTACTCGAGGCGTGCCACTTCCTTCTCGTCTTGTAGGTATATACACACACGAGCTTTACTCTCTTACGAAGCGTGTATGCATCGTGTGTGTGTGTGTGTGTGTGTGTGTGTGTGTGGGCGACCGACTACGACGATGATTGAGTTTCATCGATGCGATGCGATGCGATGCTCTTCTGCACACCACTGCTCCCGTTGTCGTCGTCGTCGTTGTTGTTAAATTTCATCTTTGCCCTTGTATCGTATGGCGTATGCACCTATGCAGAGTCCTCCTACGTGCGTTACGTATTATGATGCACGTCTGGCCTAATATATACGTAAAAGATATTTGCCAGTTTCCTGGGGAACAAAAATATCGATATCAGTGCTGGCTGCTGATGCTGCGGCGCACAAAGACGCGTTGGAAAAAATAACTTTGGCCGGAAGTCGTTTTGCGCTAGAAAAGTTGTGTGTGTGTGTATGCGTGCGCAGCAGCACATGGCTGTATTATATAGACACCCTATTGTGCCCGCTTGCTAACGCGTAACATATACACATATATATCGAACGCTACTACTGCTGCTGCTGCTGCACTGCAACTGCATCGCTAGAGAGAGATCGTATTTTATATACTATGTATATAATTAGAACGTAAACTTCTGCTAGATGTGTATGTATACATACCTCGAAAATAATCACGATCGGCGCGTCGCGACGTCGCGGCGGCGGGGCTGTGCAGTGCACGCAGGCGGCAAGCGAGCCAGCCACACAGCCGAGGAAAAATCGCGGAAATGAGAGATGTCTTATCTTCGATTATTATATATGTATATATGAAAAAAGAGGTATAGCGCGCGTACGCCTCGCGGGCTTTTCGATCGATATTATACACTGCTGCTGTTGCTGCCTTGTGTCCGCCGAGGAGTCCTTATCGGAGACCGATGCAAAATATATTTCGCGTTCCGCTAAGTATAATAATAATAATAATAGTAATAATAATGACGATGTCAATTATCGTCGCGATCGTCGCCGAGTCAGGCACGTTTGGGCCAATTATTTTTTCACGAACATGTATATTATTCGAGGAGAGCCAACTTGCGTGCAGTGTCCACACTCGGCGAGAGAGAGCGAGAGAGAGAAAGAAAAATAGACGAAAAATGAAAAAAAAAAAAAACAACAACAACTTTCACTCTTGAAGATCACTCGTCTTTCGGCCGGCGCTCGTCGTGTGTGTCTCAACGACCATCCACTTTTTGTCCGTCCCTCTTTGGCTCACGCGTGTACAAACTGAAAAACAATGCGGGCACTTTTTTTCTTGTTTTTGTTGTTGTTTTTTTTTCTCTCTTCTCTCATATGTACACACACACATGCACGCAAACACACTCATCGTGTCATTCGCCTCCTATTCGCTTTCGCGCGTGTAACGCGAGATTATTCACGCGCGCGCGCGTAAAGCTCCCGCGAAAAAAATCACGATTTATTTACCTATTTCGTTCGTATTCTTCCACCTCTGCTCTTCCTAAATTTATTTTCATCGACCATCAATTTCTGCGTACACGAGATACAAAATAAAAGTAAATAAATAAATAAAAAAGCTCGACTCCATACATCCACTCGTGCGTTTACTCGAGAAAGATAACATTATATCAATTTTACATTATCGGATCTGTGTCGCAGTGTCATTGTCGCGCGCGCTTACACTACCTTTGACTAATCTTCGCGCGCGCGGCTGCTGTGCATTGTAATGGATGTTGTTATATATATAACGGGTTTTACAAGCTACTGCTGCTGTGTATGTAGATGCTATACGGGCATGGTGGAAAACACGGGCACACGCACACAGGAGAGCCAGAGAGTCCGGAGAAACATTAATTGCGCTCTATTTATTCAGTGTCCATCGACCAACACAGAGAGAGACTCGTTGACTGCAAAACTCGTGAAGAGGAAGTTCGTGTCTCTCTCTCTCTCTCTTCTGCACGCGTGTATTAATCCCGTGCGCCCGGCAGTAGTATACATATACGTACACACGTATATAGGCACCAGTAGCAAACAACATCGCGCGCTGGCAGTAGTGTGCTCCGGAGTCGAGCGCGATCGACGAGAGCTGCTGCCTTTGCTGTGTTTTGCTCTCTCTCTCTTTCATCTCGTCTACATGTATGCATGTATGTATATATAAATACAACCGAGAGAGAAGCTGCTCTTGTTCTGTCATTGATAACGCGCTGATTTTTTTCTCTCTCTCTCTCTCTCTTTACGTGGGTGTACACGTGCCGCTGTATACACGTACAGGAGTACTGCACCTAACAGGTGTGCTGTTGTCAGAGTCGAGTGCTTTTACGAGTGCAATCGAACCGCCGCCCGTAATACGTATGTGTGTGTGTCTGTATGTATGCTTCTAACAGTACGTCTGTCTATCTCTCTCGAGAGAGCTTTTGTTCGTCCGTCGTTCGTGCGTAGGTGTTTTTCTCTTCTTCTTCTTCTTTTTTTTTTCTCTCTCTCTCTATCCGCGATCGTATTTCATCTTGTGCCGGCCTGCGAATAGTATACGTTTACGCCGTGAAAACACCGCACTCACACACATGTACACCCACACTCGTACAGTACACATACTTCGATCTGTATTATATATACAACTTCAACCCCTTCGTCTCATATTTTCTTTCTTTCTTTTTTTCCACTTGCAGACGCACAATTAGGGATGTCGCGTAACACGGGTCCCGGATTGTACGAGTTCCTCATGGAGGCCGAGCTCCAGCAGTATTATTCCGGCATCAGAGGTACGTATTTTTTTCTTTTCATTTCATATACATATGTCTAAAATGGGTAATTATGGCCGGTCTTTTAATTAAGTCTCGCATCCGGATTTTTATTCGTCATCTCTCCGTCTCTGACTCATCGCCCACCTATTTATTTTTTTTCTTCTGTTTACACTGACTAATCGTTCGCTCCCCTCAATATACATCGCACGTTTTGCTTTTTTATTTTTTCGTTTTATTTTATAGGCGACCTGAAGGTCCACAACCCCGCCCAGCTCAAGTACGTGACGGAGGACGATCTGGGCGGCATCGGCATGACCAAGCCCGAAATGCGCCGCCTCAAAAAGTACTTCCAGCGACACTTTCCCCAGAACTACCTGTCCAAGTTCAAGAAGATGCTGCTGCCGCGCAAGGACGACGCGCAGCAGCTCGCCGGCGCCCTGGGCCAGGGCCTGCCCGAGGAGAGACAGGACAGGCCGCCGGTGCGGGTGCCCAACAAGCACATGATACCCGCCGACGCCATCATCGTCAACAAAGAGCTCGGTAAGACGAGAGGAGAGAAAAAAAAATCGAGGCTAATTTCGTTACGTTATTATAATGCATGCATTATATGATAAAGTTCAATGTCGAAACCCCGCAGTAACACGTCGCGCCCTAGACATTTGCTGAGCTTCTCTTGGCACGCGAATGCCAATAAATCATAATCAATAATAAAATGTATTGAATTTAATTTCTTTTTTTTTAATTATACAATATTTATTTTTTCTTAGGAACCGGTGAGTTCGGGGTGGTGCAGCAGGGCGTATGGACGAACGACGGCGAGCGCATTCAGGTCGCCATCAAGTGTCTGTCGCGCGAGCGCATGCAGAACAATCCGATCGAGTTTCTGAAGGAGGCGGCGATCATGCACTCCATCGATCACGAGCACATCGTGCGGCTCTACGGCGTGGTGCTGGACACGAGCTCGCTGATGCTCGTGACGGAGCTGGCGCCGCTGCGCTCGCTCCTGGAGTGCCTCAAGGAACCTCAGCTCAGGTCGAGCTTCCCGGTGCCGTCGCTGTGCGACTTCGCCGTGCAGATCGCCGACGGCATGCAGTATCTCGAGGCCAAGCGGCTGATACATCGAGATCTCGCTGCGAGGAACATACTCGTCTTCTCCAAGAACAAGGTGAAGATCTCGGACTTCGGACTGTCGCGAGCTCTGGGCGTCGGCAAGGACTACTACCAGACGAACTTCAACGTCAATCTCAAGCTGCCGATCGCCTGGTGCGCGCCCGAGTGCATATCCTATCTCAAGTTCACGAGCGCCAGCGACGTCTGGGCGTACGGCGTCACGCTCTGGGAGATGTTCAGTTACGGCTTTCAGCCGTGGGCCGCTCTCACCGGCCACCAGATCCTCGAGGCCATCGACGAGCCGAATTATCAGCGACTCGAGCAGCCCGACTGCTGCCCCAAGGACTACTTCAATCTCATGCAGAAGTGCTGGCAGCACGAGCCCACCAAGCGGCCCAAATTCTCCGAGATCATCGCGCTGTTGCCCGACCTCAAGCCCGAACAGGTGCAGGCCGTGCAGGACACCAACGAGATCGGCATGCTCGTCTACAAGCAGAACGACGTCATCACCGTGCTGGACAAGGGCTGCAGCAACACCATGTGGAAGGGCGTGCTGGCCAACGGCAAGACGGGCTTCTTCAATCCCGCGCACACCATCGCCTACCTCGGCGGAAATCTGCCGAGCAACGTCAAGCCCGGCGAGTTCCAGCGAGGTGGCGGCGGTGGCACCGACGGCAAGAACGGCGGCATTTTCTCCTCGCAGAGGCGCAAGATACGCACGGACATGATCTCGTCGCCGCAGGGCGACTTGAAGCACACCGGCCACGTGGGCCTCGACGGGGCCTACTTCGGCGATCTGAGCTTCCTGGGCGGCAAGTATCCCCACTTGCCGCGCCAGGTCGTCACGCCGTATAAGCCCCAGGAGGACGCGACCGACAACAATTCTAGTCATCATCATCATCAACATCATCATCACGAAGCCGGTGGTAGTACGCTACGCGAGCGCACCAACGGCGACGGGAGCCACAACAATAGGGATTCATCGATCAGGGATAGCAGGAGCTTGCAGCACAGTAAGCGAACGGCGATGATTAGCTTTATTTAATTTTTTTGTCATCGTTTACGTTTCTTAATTTCGTTTGAGCAGACAGCTTGTGGTCGGACTCGTGCTCGGAGATCTCGCAGATGGGCTCGGTCAACACCATCAACAACATGCCCGCCAACATGGTCAGCAGCACGGACAGCAGCACCATCTGCGGCGACCACGAGTACCACGAGATCAGCGACGAGGAGAATCAGGAGAGCCCGCTGCGCTTCGACAAGCCGTTGAGCTTCGACTTTGGCCCCAGTCTGATGGACGAGATGGATCAGATGTTTCGCTCGCTGGGTACTTTCATTGATATTCCATACTCTAAGCCACGCTCCGACGCACACGCAGGCTCCATTGAAATCGTCATAACTGTTGAAATTAAGATTCTTTGAATTTAGGAGCGTCGCCGAATCCGCCGCCCGCGCCCGCGGGCCTCCAGCAGCAACAGTCCTCCATCGAGCAGCACGAGTCGAGCAACGCCCGCAACGAGCTGCGCGAGATCCAGTCCAAGCAGACCGGCAAGAGGAAGCAAGCGACCGTGAGTCCCATAAATGTAGCGTAAACTTGTTTATTGTTATTCGTTTTTTTTTTATTCATTCATTCATTCGTTCGTTCGACTCATTCTCGACTTTGATGACGTTACGTTGCTTTTGTTTTTTTATTAAAAAAATCATTGTTTTTCGAGTTTTCTCATCAATTATATATATTGTTTGACTTCATTTTGGATTGATACGATGTCTCGCATAAATATTTTATTCATTATGTGTACGTGTTTTTTTGTTCGCTTTTTTTCATACGATGGCAGTTCCTCTGAAAAAGTGTCGCAATATAGCCAAATATATTAATGAACGATGTCATAGAAAAATTAGTTCTGCGCTTAGCATACATAATTGTAGCTTTCGGACTCTTAGATGGAAAAATTAGCTCTTTTGGCATTGTGATGAATATTATATATTTTGTATTTGAATCGATGTTTACAACTACTTATCACAAAAAAAGACACAAAAAAGATCGTAACGCGGGTAAAAGAAGGAAAGAATTAAAGTCACTCGCCACCTCATTACTTACACTGAAACACTCGACTTTCAAAAAAAAAAAAAAAAGTAAATCTGTAATGTCGTCTCCCCTCCGCACCTCCCTCGTCGAATACAACTCACGCCAATCAGGTGAAGCCAATATCGGCGGCCGATCAAAAGACCCTCTATTCGGCGATCGCAATGGCCCAGGAGATAACGGCGCGCTCGATGACGGACCTCGAGACGCAGCACCACCAGGAGGTCGGCGGCGGCGGTAACAATGCCAACAACGGCGGCGGTGGCGGTGCTGGCGGTGCTGCCGGCTCGGCGGGCTCCATCTCCGGAAGCTCGTCCAGTCAGCAGCACGCCAGGCACGGCGGCCACTGTCAGGGTGGCGGTAGCGGTTCGGGACACTCGCCGCGTACACCCTCGTCGCCGACGACGACGCATAGGCGCAAATTTTCCTTTAAACTGCCGCATCAGCACAGTCCCAAACCCGACAGACGACACTTTTCCGAGGAGGCCGCCAGTATACCTGACATACAGGTACATTATGATTTTCCGTTTTTTTTTTCATTTTGGGTTATTGTTTTTTGTTTTCTTTTTTTTTTTGGACAAGTAAGACTATACACGGGACGCGGTGATGGGCTTTTACTTTCTCTTAATCTTTCATTATTTTCTAACATGCCATAACACTGCTTATTTTTTGCGCATATCATATAACGTTCATCATTTCATGGAAAAAAAAAACATTTACAGTCTGTCTGTCTCTCTCTCACTTTATACATATACAACATGTGTGTGTAAGTGTGTAATAAGTACAGCGATTATCGAACGAGTAATTACAGCCGAATGCAACGTGAAATCGTTGCGTAAAGCCGCCGACTCGTGTATATCTAGGTTGCGAATCGAAGACAGCTTCCTGACGCCGCTCGTCGACGATATACAACACACATTATATACATACACACTCGATTATAAAGCCTCTTATGCAAATTTAGCCTTGCTTCTGTCGGCTCCGAAGCGCGCCGAGAGTAGCCTCGGACAATTATATATGAAACATTATTATTATATACATTTTTCTGCATCGTCGTTATTATTTAATAATATAAAAATTAATGTTTTTTTTTTTTAAATTACATTTCTCAAATAGATGAATATAACTTTCAAGGGCATGATTTCTGATACACCTCTGACTCGTTCATACAGAATACACATAATTATATTTAATCTTGTTCTCTCTTTCTCTATTGAATACCTAAGAGAATTAGGGGTGATGAAATTTAGCCCTTCACTCAAATAAGTGCTTTATTAATTTTCATCGATATACTAACGCCAAGCGTTTTTTTCTTTCTCTCTCTCTTTCTCTCTTTTTCTCACCCGATCCCGTTTCGAACCGACTTCATTACTTCTTCTGGATTATTTTTCGGTTTTATATACCCTTATCTCTCTGTTTACTCTCTTGAATTCACCCCCTCGCTCTCTCTTGGCTTTCTATAATCCCTCTGGGCGATCCCTCCCTCTGCCTCCCATACCTCCTGCGCGTCAAAAAATCTCAGTGGCTGTGCACGAGCCTGCAATCACTATCATCTACCGTTTCGTCGATCGAGTCTCTGGGCGCTCCCTCGACGCTGAAACTGCCCCTATGGGACAAAGCCTCGGCCGAGTTCTGCTTCGCCAAGTCGCGCGAGCTGCTCACCAAGCCGAATCCGGCCTACTGGTCGTCCTACTGCTCCGACGACATGGATTACGATCCGCAGGATCTCATGAAGTCCACGGAATTCCTCGAGAACGGAAACGGTCATCATCATAATGATCATCATAATCATCGCAAGAGCATCGCCAGCTGTCTCGAGTTCGATCAACTGCAGCAGTTCCAGCAATTGCAGCAACAGCAGCAACCACCGCCCCCGCCGCAGCCGCAGCCGATCAAGCAAAACGGCGCCGGGAAAGTCACCGGAAACGGCGACTACGACTTTCCGAGGGATAATAGTAGCAGTGGAAGCAACAACAAGCGGGTGAGCACGAGCTACGTCGATCGCTACTTCGAGCAGCCCAAGTACGACGAGGGTGATCATCTGTCGTACGAGGACGAGCTCAGAATCAACGAGCTCGAGCAGACCTGCCGCAAGGCCTTCATGGCCAATTACGACAATAACCATCGGGCGGCTGGTGGTGGCTTGATCATGAACAACGACACCGCGGCCAAGATCGTGTCGCTCAACAAGTTCGATTTGGGCGCGAGGCCGAAGAACGAGCAACAGCAGCAGTTCATGGGCAGTCCCAGGCATCAGCTCAACGGTCACAGCAACGGTCACGCCGATCAGCAGCAGCAGCAACAGCAGCAGTATCCCTACGCGATCTCGAACAATCCCATATTCAACGACGACGGCAACAACGGCGGCAGGCCCGGACTCGTCGGCCTGCAGAGAAGAAAGTCCGACGCCGACTGCAATCAGCTGTACTCGTCCCACCAGAGTCGGGAGGTGTCGGGCCTCGAGAGCGTCAAGAATTATCTCGAGTCGAAGAAGGCCCAGCAGCAGCAGTCCGGCCTGAATCTGGGCTTCAGCAAGCTCACCCAGAACATGATACAGCTGGGCAAGAACATCGCCCAGAACACGAGGCATCTGGGTGGTGGAGGTGGTGGAGCTGGAATGAACGAGAACAGCAGCAGTAACAGCAATGGACATACTAAATCAGGTGGTGGTCCGGTGCTGCAGAAGCCCAATCATCTGGATCTGAAGCAGCAGTCGAACGGCGGCAGTCCGAGCTTGCAGAGGATTCTGGATCCGCCGAAGCTGTATCAAAACAACGATCGAAAGCTCGCCGAGATCGCCAAGACGGAGATCCTGGTGGAGCGCCTCCAAGCCTTCAGACCTCGCACCTCGTCGCTGTCGGAGAATCGTCGACCGCACGCCAAGAACTTCCGCAGGTCGTTCCATCAAACGAGCCAGCAGGAGCAGAACGACTCGAGCGACGACTCGGACTCGATCTCGCACTCGGAGACGGACATCAGAGGCCGACTGCGCATGAAGCGACGCCATCGGCGCGGCATGCGGCTGAACTTCAAGAATCAGAAGGCCGCGGCGGCTCGTCAGCAGCAGCAGCAGCTGGCCCAGAACAACTTCCTGCATCCGGACATGGCGCGTCGCTCGAACTTCGATCTGCACTGCGACAACAAATCGTCGACGTCCGCCGCGTCGAGCTTTCTGAGCTCGCTGCAGGCCATGTCGTCGAGGAGCAGCTTGACGACGACGACCTCGGCCACGCTGACGCCGCAGCACAACAATCTCCATCATCATCATCAGCACACGGCCAGCTGGCCCGAGAGCGCACCGAGCTCCAGCATCACCTTCACCAGCAACTCGGATCTGGATTCCGACTCGAGCTCCGAGTATCCGGAATTCTGCAACGACGTGCTCACCTTTCCTCCGTCCCCGGCCCCGTAGTGTGTTTGACGACGATCATCGTCGTCGTCGCCCCCTCTGAATCCGATCCCCCTCCACCCGCCCAACGAGCCCATGAGAATATTTTTTGATTCGATACCTTTTTAACGCTACGTATACATGAAAAAAAAATATAAGTAATTTTCACCCAGAGCTTGGCTTAATTATGGAACTGGAGACGAGTATGATACTGCTTCTCTCATTCACGTAAACTTGCACTGATAATAATACTGTCATTGATAAAAAATATACTCGCTGATATTTTCCTATCTCGTAGAAGTTACGTAGTTTGTGCGATATTTTCATATTTTATTAAGCGACTCGCATGCCGCTCGCATTCACTTTTCGACACAGCTCGTGTACGATATATATACGTGTGTAGTCGTGTGTGCGTGTACCACCGCATCTTTCGTGTACTTTCACGTGGAACGAGATTTTGATGAACGGCATTGAAGCGTTTTCAAGTATATAATATAAATATATACGTAAGAATTATGTACGATTTTTGTAACGCGCTAATCGACGATAATAAACTCTTTTTGATACTCGTTATATTTACTGGGAATTTTGTACCGATCGTATATACAACGTTGCGGGTATAAATGAGCATTTTTAAAGGCGTTAAATGTTAAGTATTAGCTTTTAATATACAATATGATATATATATCGACCGGACAACGATTCCGTATATTTTTATTATAAAGTTACTTTCTCGATCGATACCGACTATAAACTCACGTTTTATCGTTTCTTTTTAAGATTACAAAAATCGCATTAGTAATTAATCGCAAGCTATATGATACTATGCTATAAGTAAAAATAATCGTAGCTGTAAAACCTTTCTGTACATAGTTTTGGCAATAATTTTGGGCATTACCCGATCCGCATTTAGTTTTTTGGCTTCTCTGTAAGTAACGATTAGTGACACGTAGTGCGTAGAAAAAGTTTTTGGATACGACCAACTATACTCGAGAAACAACCGCCTTACCGAAAAAATAAAGTCCTGCATCATCCCGATTCTTTCACCAAAGTGACCAGACACGCATCGTTTATAAAAAAAAAAACATTCTGAATTGAACGCAATAATAAATTTCCAACGAATGTGCATATAATTAGCAAGTAGTCTGTATAACGATGTGTGCCTCTGTTTTTTACGGACAATCACTGCTCTACTTCGAAACACTCCATCGTATGTAACAATACAAATGTGTGTAAAACCCGCTTGCATGTGTAAAACAGTGTGTGCAAAACTACTCATCCGCTCTTGTTATAACTTTGTTTCTTCATCGTACTTTTTTAATTCACATCTTTCTTATTATTTTTATGATTTATCTCATCGATTATTTCGTTATTGTTATTATTATTATTTTTCTCTTCTCGCACCTTCCAAAATCGTTTCTGAAAAAAACAATACGTACCCAATTGTCCCGATCCCTCGGCTTATCACTACTACTACCACCAACCACCACCACCACCGCATTCACCACCGCTGCACAGGCGACGCTTTCGGAAGAAGCCAAGGAAGTCTACAACAGCCTCGTCGAGACCCCAGTGACCACCGTGATCACCGAGACGCCCGACACCAATCCGTTGCGCATGCTGAGATCGGGCTTTCCCGTCGTCAGGCCGAGGGTGCGCGGCAACAAGCACGTGACAACGACGACGACTTCCCATCACGATTCAGATCTGCACACTCAAGTAGGTGTTTTCAATTTTCGAGACGATGCGTTTTTACTTATTTACCTATTTTATCGATTTTCAGGGCTCGAGCAGGAGTTTTCACTTCGACAGCGCGCAGCGTCACAGCAGCGGCGCCTGCACCCTGCCGAAGCTGAAGATACCGGTGGCGCATCCGTCGCAGGCTCCGCCGCCGATCCCCAGCGCGGTACTGTTGAGGCATCGCTCCATGGAGATCGAGAACAATCAGAATCAGAGCAACACCTGCAACAACAGCGGCGACGAGAATCCGATCCCGCTGCCGCCCCGAGACAGGTCCAAGAGTCTCCAGCCAAAATCGAGCCTGCCGCGCCATCAGCGCAAACATCCGCTCATCATACCCGGCGACGGCGTCAGTCGGACTCTGGCCAAGATGCAGGCGGCCTCGAACGCCGCCATGGAGGATCAGGTCGACGGCGGCTGCGTTAGGATCGGCACGGAGAGCAGCAGCAGCCTGGACATCATGCTCGGCAACGAGCTCAATGCCAATACTGACGAATTCGAGCGTCGCATTGACTCAGACATAACGGCACTGGACTCGTTGTTGGGCTGCGACGAAGCCCCGACGACGACGCGCACGAATAGTCAGCAGCAGCGCTGCAGCGTCATCTCCGAGGATCTTCTGGAATTCTCGGAGAATCTGATCGACTGCGGCGGTGACGACGAAAGCGAGGACGACGACGTCGACGGCGGTAGCGTCACGCCGGTGCCCGAGCAGCAGCAGAACCAGCTCTCCAGACACAGCAGTGCGGATACTGCCACGGATACGAGCCGGAACACGACGCCGACGAACAAGCTGCCGAGCGAGACGCAGCAGCAGATCATCGACTTGAAGGGCGAGAGCATGACGAGGACCTCCGATCACGTGTCCTGCGAGGATCTACTGGAATTCGCCTGCGACAAGCCGAATTCCAGGAGAACGCGTGGTCCTCGCAACGGAGAGCAATCAGACGAGGTTAGTATGAGAAATACATATAGGCAATCGACCAAACCCCAATATATCGTTTCCTGTTTGCATTTTTCAGGTCAGAATAATGTTGAAAATTTTGCACGATCAGTCGACGCCTGAGTCGTGTATGGCAGCTCTCAACGTGACGAACTGGGAAATTTTGGCAGCTATCAAACTCGAACGATTGCAGGGCCTGCTGAGAAAGGAGAATCACTTCGTCAGTCTGGAGGACTGCAAGACGATGCTGAACCAGTGCGGCGGCGACGTCGTCAAGGCCGCCGCTCTGCTGAGAAACACCGACGACACGGCAGCCGTGTGAAGAAATGCGCGCGCGATCTTTTTCATCCTTCCTAAGAGAGAATATGATAATGTAGATGCCATGACGAACGAATAAGCGAAGCAATAAGAATGGCCATAATATTATAAATATAATACGCAGGGTTGTGAATGTCTCATTTAGTTTGAGAGAGTCTCGACGATTATTGACTGGATAACGTTTAAGCGCCATATACATAATTTTACCGTTATATTATTGTATAAAATGTATATTTTACTTTTTTCAAGCAACCAATAATTATAAAAAAAAAAAAAAACGAGGCAGCTGTCGGAATTTATTACCTTATGAGTATATAATATGGAAACTAAGTATTGTCAGCGAGATTGATTCTATTTTTTAGGATTATTTTTTGATTGCATCATGTTGAAATTTAAATGTTTCATTTCTCTTTACTATTGTACAAATTACGCACAATAATTACTAGAAAGCGCATAAATCGCGCACGGTGACAAATAAAAAAGAGATGTGTTTTTAAACGTGTATTTTTAGTGTCAGACCGATATAATGAAGTTACAAAGGTGTATTAGAAAACCAAATACTTTTAAAGTTAATATTGTGTTCACGCAGTGTTGGAATTAGTTCGTGTAGTTAATCGCAGAATATGAGGTATTGAGCTGAAAGAAAAGTATCGCTCGGATGATGCTTGAATAATCTAATCTGCCTTACGAAAAATTTTGTGCCAATATTTTGCTAATGAAAACTGCTTTTAAGTATAACATTTGGAAAAAAATTAACTATTTTGCATAAGATTGGATTTAAGGAGTCGATCGTTGCACTATTTTTAATAAAAAAAATTGAATACGGAATTTGGTGCATACATGATTTGACAGCCATTGGGAATTTTTATACAGAAAATTTACTGTAGGACTATTGAAAAAGATTTAAAAGTACACTGTAACGATTTAATAGCAAGTAGGTAAATTTCTCAAAAAATGATAAGAGCAGATGAAACCAAAACAAAAACTACGTAGAGAGTCACTCAGATTAGTTAGTTTTTTAGAATATTTTGCTAGTTTTAATGTATGTGTGAACTACTAACAAACGTGTACGCGGAAAAATTGAAATACTAAGAAACTATTTTTTCAGATTACGCAAAATGTTTGCGAACAAATAACCATTGAATTTGCCTTTATTGCGAAAAATTATTTGTTCCAAATATGTTTATTAGTTCGTAGAATCGATTGAAAACCAAAAATAAAATTGCAAGAGAGAGAGCATGAAATTGAATATCTGTTCCAAAGTAAGTTAATCCTGATTAGAACAAATACGATACAAAAAAAGTTTCTTTGTAAAATTTGTATTATAATAATGCGTACATTTGTTCATCCCCGCCGTCAATTAGATATGAAAATTGATTTATCTATTGTCCTAATTGTAGAGGTACGGTGGTGTGCCCCCGGTACCGATATGACATTTAGCGCGTATTGTTAGATTTTAATCGCATCTCTCGGCTCTGCGGGACACGCACGTGTGTCCGCGAGCCGAAATTCCTTTTGATACGCCTATGGAAAAACGTAGTTCATATTTTAATTTCGTAAGTTTATATATACACGCATACACAAGTCGAGTATGATTCTTAAAATAAGCATGTTTATACATATTATTATTACATTGTATTTATTGCTATACGAGCGACGAAAAGAAAAGAGTTGGAAACAATTTTTTATATCAAAAATGTATTTAAGAGTTGTATACACAATCACATTTAAACAAAAAAAATATATCCATAAGAATACAAAATCAATCGATTTATCGCTTATCTCAATATTATTATCCCTAAGAATCGTTCCACTTGCCTCATGCCATGCACCGCGATAATGATAGGAATTAATTCTTATTAAATTTTCAGGTGAATGTATTAATTAATTTAATTATGTAGTCGGTACACGAGACACGCAGGTGTCTCTAACGGTTTTCGCGCGCTATAAGCGTCGTTGTTACTCGTATACATATTACATACATTGTTTGCATACTTCGGGTTCATAGTACTGCTATATATCACGCACATGAGCCATACGTCGATCGTTAGTTTGAATATTCATCTGAAAGCAAAAAATAAAAAAACAATAAATTTCCGAATTCATATAGTTAATATAAAAATCTCAGAGTCGTTACGAACCTTGCTCCGCAGCGGCCAAGCAAATATGCCACAAATCTTGATTCATCAATAGCTTGATGATTTTCTCGCAACAAAGAATCGGCAACTGATGACCGGTCAGCTTCAGCAACGGATCCAGCGCCCATCGTCGAAAAAATCCTCTCGACGCCTTCTCGCACAGGTGCAGGGCGCAGGCGTCGATGGGCTCGTGCGGCAGGAACCACAGCTTTTGCGAGCGCGCGACCTTGAGGTAATCCTTGCAGGTAATCAGCTTGGCGGCCTCCTCGGCTCGCAGCCGGATCAGCTCGTACAGCGACAGACTCCGGCGTATCGTCAGCTTTTTGGCCGTTCTCGCGAACTCCTCGTCGTCGTACCAGTTTTCGACCTCCGGAGTCGTCTTCTCGAACAATCCGTAGCTCGCGAATAGACGCATGATCGTCAGGGCGTCACCGCGTTCCAGGGTGTATCCTCGACGCTCGAGATGCCCGACGACCAGCAGAGCGCCCACGGCCAGGCCGAGTTTGAAATTGAACTGGGTCTCGTCGAAGCGCGACTCGATCCTCTCGCGAAATTGACTCGAGGCGGGAAAGACGAAGCTGGACATGTCGGCGCCGCGATTCAGCAGCGAGTTGACGGTGTTCGGCAGGAATCTCGCCACGGCGAATTGCAGCGGTGTACGGCCCAGCTTGTCTTGGACATTGACTCGCACCTGCGTCCGCTTGATCTCGTCGTTGACCTTGAAGAACAGCTCGGCCAGATCGTCGTCGCGGTATCTCTGGCAATTGACGTGCAGCGGAGTCTCTCCGTCCTCG
Organism: Trichogramma pretiosum; assembly: GCF_000599845.2. NCBI lineage: Eukaryota > Metazoa > Arthropoda > Insecta > Hymenoptera > Trichogrammatidae > Trichogramma > Trichogramma pretiosum. Next base: position 334,940 of record NW_019640861.1, on the reverse strand, counting down.
TTGACGATATTCGGGTCGGCGCCTCTCGCGAGCAGCAGCTTCGTCAGGTTACGGTGTCCGTGGCGCAGCGCCAGGTGCAGCGGCGTGTTGCCCTCCTTGTCTCGGGCGTCTACGAGCACCGGGCCAAACTCGTCACTAACAAAATCGAACAGAATGTCCGCCAGGTCGTAGTCGATGTGCTCCTCGCACATGACGTGCAGAGCCGTCGATCCCTTGGCGTTGGCCAGATTGGGATCGGCGCCGTGTTTCAGTAACAATTTGGTCACTTCGCGCCTGTGATGCGTCAGAGCCAGGTGCAGAGGTGGATCGGCAGCCGCACTAGGCTGTAAGTTAGGATCCACCCGGCCGAGCTCGAGGAATCGTCTGACCGCCGCCTCGTAGCCGGCCACGCAGGCGGCATGAAAATGCGTGAGGCCCGACTCCTCGTCGACGTAATTCACGTCGTATCTGTCGTAGATCTGAAAGAGGCCACGCACGACGCAGAGAAATCTGTAACCGATGGCGTAGTGCAGTGCGGTGGTGCGACGCACCGAGACATCTTCGTCCGCTTCGTCCTTGTAGCCGCACCTGACGACGAAGTCGACGAGCGGCTCCGCGTCCATCTCTCGGTTCTCGTTTCTCACGGACTCCATGAGCAGCCAGTCGATCTCCTCGGGCCGAAAAATGTCGCGTAGATCCGGATAACGGCCCTCCCAGTCTCGGATCAACTCGTACAGCTGCTCGTAGAGTTCGTCGCGCTGCGCCTCGTTCTCCCAGTCGACGCTTTGGCGCAGACTTTTCAATTTTCTCGAGCAGGCTCGATCGTCTTGAGCCATCGCAGCGGTCACGCGCGCGCACTGAAAAACACTCGACGCGAGAATCACTCGGCTTTTTCTGTTTACGCCACGGAGTCGTGAGGTGTACTGCGAGTAGGACTGACCTAATATATATCTATTGTGTCGTTCGACCGAGCTACAGAAGCAACTCGAGCTAACACGCACGACAAAGAGGGGAGCGAAAAAGAGACAAAGACACGCACCACAACAACACTGCAAATGCTCGCGAGCGCCAAATTGTATGTCACGTGTTGTTGCTGTATATGCACGAGCGTCGACCGAACGCGTCGTACCTATGTATAGGAGTGTCGGTCAATCGCAGCGTGTCAAAAGGGACTCTGTCGACTGTCACTTCAGAGCACATGATTGTTGAACTCGCTCGTATTTCTTTGCGCACAACGAATTCAAATATGCACCGCGTGTCATTTTAGATTAACTTACAATTATGAAGTTTTCATCGCGACGATGATGGATTGGAATATAAAAATGAAATAAAATCGCAACGAATTAATTAATAATTTTTTTATTGAATGACAGAAATCTGCAAAATTTAATAACTCTGAACCAGAAAATGTTGCATGCTTAACGTCGTCACAGATTCTTCTATAAATTTCAAAGCAAGACTAAAATGGAACCTTCATCGTCTTCACCATACAATTTGCAGTCTTTGTGGAGCTTTTCTAGCCCTCGCAGGTCTTTTGTTATTGCATTGTCCTCCATTTGTTTCCAAAATTTTTTTACTGTCCTCGTGACTCTGATCTTCAGCCGCTAAACAAATGTGAAACAAATGTTCGTTCATTAAATTCCTGATGATTATATCACAGCAGACAATCGGCAGCCGATAGCGCGTCAGCTCCATGAAAGAATCCAGTGCCCATCGTCGACAAAATCTTCTCAACGTTATCTCGCACAGATGCAAGTTACAAACTTTTCCATATCCGTAGATTAACTCATTCAATTTTCCCGAGCCCGCCAACTTGTAGTAGTCCGCCACCGTGAATAGTTTCGCAGCCTCGTCGGATCTCATCCGAAATAGCTCGTAGAGCGACAGACTCGGGCGTATCTCTATATTTTTCAATCTGCTCTCGAACTCTTCATGGTTCGAACATTTTACCCAAATCGACGACTGATCGAACAATTTGTACTTGTCGAAAAAATGCATAATCGTGAGAGCGTCGGACCGGTCCAATTCATATCCTCTTTTCTCAAGATGTTCAACAACTAACAGAGCGTCAGATAATTGTTTCCATTCAAACCAACTGTAACGCTTGTCAAAATCACTCTCGGCTGGGAAAACGGAGCTGGCCAGATCAGCGCCACGATCCAAGAGCACATCGACGGTATTCGGTAAGAGTCTCGCCACGGCCAACTGAAGTGGTGTCCGACCAAACTTATCCTTAGCATCGACCTGCAAGGTCTGACTCGATTCATCGCAGATCTCGAATAACATCTTCAATAGCTTAACATCGTAATATCCATCGCATAAAAAGTGCAGAATGGTCGATCCCTCCTCGTTGGCCGAATTTGGATTGGCGCCATTTTTCAGCAGCAACAGTGCCACGTCCTTGTGACCTAAACGCACGGTCAAGCTTAGCGTCGATTCACCATAATAATTCTCGAAGAGATTGTGATCCTGACCTAGTTCGAGGAATTTCTGAACAACGTCATAAAGACCATACTCGCAGGCCACATGGAAATGCGTTACGCCATCGTCGGTGTAATTTACGTCGAATCTGTCGTAGATTTTAAACAGCTTGCGGGTTATCCTTTCCCACTTTGGATAATAGCCTTGAGTTCCATGTACTCCTGTGCTGCGATGCCAAAGTGGCTTGCCGTCTTTATCGACGTCGGGTTCGTCTTTGTAACCGGTTTCGATCATTAAGTCAATGAATGGTTCTGGATTTAACTTGAAGCTCATACCCTCTTCAAGAAGCCAATCGATTTCTTTGGGCCAAAAAATGTCCCGGAAATTTGGTCGTTGACCTTCCCAATGTTCGATTAGGTGGTAAAATTCATAGAGAAAATCTTCTCTCTGGTAGGGATTCTCCCAGTTGACCTGTGCACGCAATTTTTTCAATTCGTTCAAACTTTTCGCGTCGGCGGCCATTGTTTCACACACACAAGAAAAAAAACTATCACGATATGAAATAGAATTTCAACTTTTCTCGCTAAAATCGACTTGCTGCGTGCGTTCGATGCGATCACTCTCTGTTCGGTGTTCGCGCTGTGGCGTCGTAACTCGTACTGACTCAATTCAGCAGTTCACGCGCGCCAACTACCCATGCTTATAATATACGCTTTGATCGAGCAACAACATGAACGAACCTGCACGCCACCGACTGAAGCGAGCGCAACTGCACGATATATATAATTAAAAGACGTTACAAAGTGATACGAGCGTCGAGCAGTATAGTTGCCATCAAAAATATCGTTGCAAATGAAAGAGATTCTGCTATGTTCCTACTCTTCATTCCTATGCGCGTAAACTAGTTTCACTTCTTACCTAGCTTCACGCGTTAGATTTATACTAATATTTGCTTTAAAATTACGTCGAAAGGTAATAATAATCATCTTCTTATTTCTAGTCATCTGCAGCCGCAGCCGCCGTCGCTGCTGTTCTGCCGCGTGTGTATGTGTACACAAGCTCGCAGCTGTCACCGCAGATTTTCTCAAGAAATTCCGACCGATCTTCAGCGAAGATATAGAGTCGCGGTGCGGCGGCTCACTCAGCGCCTCTTTGGCTCTCTTTCTCTGCAAGCGCATTATATCCGTAAAAAAGTATGCACTATGCAGTGTGTTTATATATGTGTGTGCCTGAATTACATATAATATACGTGTATACTCGTTCTCTCTCTCTCTTCTCTCTCCCAGCGCACTGTCAATTATACGCCAAGTACATATCATACAGTGTATGTAGAAAGAGAAAGAGAAAAGCAGCGGCATCGAGGCTAAAATCTTAATCGCACGATGGTCATCGCGAAGTACAGCATAATATATCGACGCGGTATAATATGGCGAATGACGCTGGCAAGCTTCGCGAAAGAGGTCCGTTACGCGATCGACCTTGACTGTATAGTAGTGCGTGGCGAGCGACGCGCAGCCACGATGCAAAGGGACTAGAAGAAGCAACGGAATGAAAATATGATAAAAGTTTTATAAGATCATTCGATTGTTTTATTCGATCGCGTGGCGAAACTGCCGAGAGCCAAGATTGTCGGCATTTCATTGCGACGTCGAGAGATCGCCACTTACGTAAGCAAGCAATAATACCGTGTGTGTGCGTGTGCTCAATCGAATCGAACCAACTGCTTTGGCATTTTATTTTCTAATAAGGACATAATCGCTGCGAACTTACATAGTCGATATCGAGCCGCTAATGTTTACCGGCCGATTGCATCATTATATCGAAACGACCCTATGATAACGATGTATATTATGATTGTGTGCGTCTACTTTTTACCGAAGCTAATGTCACGTCGTTTTAATACTCGAGTCGTCAATAAATTACCTCATGTTGCGATTAAAAAGAAAATAGAGATCTTTTACTTCAAATGATTAAGTTTTATGTAATATCATAGAAAACAAAGCACAACTAATTTTTTTACTTATACATTTATTTCCATTATTTCAATACTAAGAAAAATCTTCAACATTGTAAAGCACTAAAATAAATTAAAAAGATTATCGACATCGTCAACTATCGACTGCTCGCCGCCAAGCAAATGCGCCACAAATCCTTGATCATCAGCTGCTCGATGACCATGTCGCAGCAGAGAATCGGCAGTCGCTGGCCGGTCAGCTCCAAGAGAGCATCCAGCGCCCATCGCTGGAAAAATCCTCTCGACAGTTTTTCGCAGAGGTGCGTGGCGCAAGCGTCGTAGAACCCTTTCGGCAGGGACCAAACAAGCTCTTCTTCCGCGAACGCCACGTAGTCCATGTAAGCGAGTCGTTTGGCCGCCTCTGCGGGTCGCAGCGGGATCAGGTCGTGGAGCGACAAGTCCGGCGTCAACATTTTCTTTTTGGCTTCTTTCGCGAACTTGTCGTCGTCGCGCCAATCGTCCTTGTCGAGATTCGACGACGTCTCGAACAGTCCGTATTTGGCGAAAAATGCCATGATCGTCGCGGCGTCGTCTCGGTCCAGCTGGTATCCTCGTCTCTCGAGACTCTCGACGCAGGCCAGCAGGCCCGATGCTTGTTGCACTTTGAAATTGATCGAACATTCGCCCTCCTTTTGCGATTCCTCGGGAAAGTGACACATGGCGGGAAAGGTGAATTTCGATAGATCGGCGCCGCGATCCAGGAGCACGTCGACGGTCACCGGCATGAGACTCGTCACGGCCAATTGAAGCGGCGTCCTGCTCATCTTGTCTCGCGCGTCGACCCTCACCGTCCGCCCGACGTCGTCGCAGCTCTCGAAGAACAGCTTCAATTCCTCGTGCGAGTAGTGGTCCGACCTGCACAGTCTGTGCAGAGGAGTCACATCGTTAAAGTTGGCCAAGTTCGGATCTGCGCCGCTTTTCAATAACAAGCGATAAATCGATTTCTCTTCGTCGAAAAAGCCACCAGCCACAGCCAAGTGTAGCGGCGAATCACCCGTCACGTACTCGAGGCAATTGGGATCCACGCGGCCTAGTTCGAGGAATTTCTGAACAACGTCGTAAAGACCGTACTCGCAGGCCACGTGAAAGTGCGTCAATCCAAACTCGTCGGTGTAGTTCACGTCGAATCTGTCGTATATTTCAAACAGCTCGATGATCATGCGACATGTCCAAAAGTCGCGCCGACTCGCCCGATGCAGCGCCGTGGTGCGACGCGTCAGTGGCTTGCCGCTGTCCTCGTCGAGGTCGGGCTCGTCCTTGTAGCCGCTGCGAGCCACGAATTTGACAAATTTACTGACCCCGAGTGGCTCGGCTATATTTTGCACGTTCGTCATCAGAAGCCAATCGATTTCTTCCTTGCGAAAAACGTCGAGGAGATTGGGAAACGAACCCGTCCACCAATCTATGGTCAAGGAACAGAGTTGTCGTAGAAGATCGTGTCGCTGCTCTTCGACGTCCCAATCGATGCGTTCGCGCATTCTCTTCAATTTGGCTGAATTCACGTAGCCGTCGTCGCTGTCGCCGTCGGATTCGCGATCGGACAACCCTTCGTGCTCTTCGTTCCCGTACATATTTTCGCGTTCAGTGGCTAGGAATTGAAAAACTTGCTGTAAAACTAGTCGATTCGATTCTTCTCGGTCGTTCATGCTGCACAGCGTCGAGCGTCGTAACGTGTACTGACATGCACGCGGCACGAACGAGCTGAGCGACGATTTACGAAGCGAGTGAGACAGACGAGTGTCGCGCCTCGCCTCGTGTTGCGTGTACGACAGTAGTGGGGAGGAATGAGCAGCGGCCAATATCACGTGTCAACTGTCAGTTCGCGCGAAGCGCACAAAATGCTCTATATTTACAACGATTACAAAATAATTTTCATCCAAGCTATCGACGTTTTTAATAAGAAAGATCAAAACTATTTTTTATTAAATTTCATTTATTTGAATTATATAGAAAATGTGCATCATTAAATAACATTAAAACATTGAAAAATACTGAAAATAAGTTCATGACAATTACGAGCTTTGACCCGTAGCCGCCAAGTAAATGCGCCACAAATCCTCGTTCATCAATGTTTCGAAGATTTTTTTACAGCATAAAATCAGCAACTGTCACCCAGGTTCGGTATAGTTGATAATGTCTTGTGAAGCGAAGTATAATCCTGAACGAGTTCATGCAATTCTCCTAATAATCGTTGCTCCCTAGCGATAGTTTCTTTCAGCTCACTCGACAAATGATCAAGTCGGTCAGTTTTTGCTTTTGAGCACTCATCGCTTAATTTGTCCTTCTCTCTGAATGCAAGATCTCGTTCAGAAGTCACCCGTTCCAACTCTTGGTGAAGCTACAGAAAGTAAATTAATTTAATTTAGGTGTTGTACATATTTGTAAAACCTGTATAAAGTTAAGCAATCGCTTAAGTTGCGGGTGATCAAGTCGGGGTTGTCTACAGACACGAGTGTCTCTACGGCAGGAGAGGGTCCGTGAGCACGGGGTCGACGGAGCTACTTTGGTGTGTCACGGCACTCACTGGATATCGCTTATCGCAAAACACACACTTCGCAGTTCACAGCAATACGGAAGGTCGTTGCGACTGTTCGCGCGCGTACATGGACTAGAAGTCTATATCTCTCCCGTCGATTATCGGCTCTCGCTCGGTCGCGTGCTCGTTGCTGTCGTCTGCTCGTCGTGCCTCTCGCACGGCGAGCTTCGCGCTTTGATTTTCTGTTAGGTTCGCGCTCGCGGCTTAACGCCGAGTGTTTTGATTCGTCACCGCTAGGTGGCGACGACGCCGATCATCGCTCGCACGCTAAGAAAAGGCGAGCTAGCCGCTTAAAGGAGCCTAGCGTCAACGTTATTTTTGATTTCGAGCACAGCAAAATTAGAAAAAAGGTTTTATTGTTTTTGGCCTTCTATTACAAAAAACACCGAGTTTTCTCTCGCGTTACAATATATTATTGTAGAAATAAACAACACTGGTAATCATTTATGTTAATGAAAACTTTTTAATTTATAAAACATTACAAAGAGATACTTATGCTCGCTTGCTTTATAAAAAAAATTTCAAATTTTGATTGTTTTAGTCTTCAAAAATGACGACTATCCCTGCCTCTCGGCAACGCTCTTCGAAAGTTCGGTTGTGGTAATTTCCAAAGTGGTGCGTATAATGGCACAGGTAGTCCATCCTGTATAGGTATTCCATGTTAACCCTCGATAACATTGCACACTTTTTTCGGCCTGCCCCAAGTTGCAATTGTAGATGGTTGTATTTTTTGCGAAGACCTTGCCACATATATTTTACAGTTAAAGCTGTAACAAAGAAAAGATAAAAAATGTTAGTTAATACAAATATAACGGCCAGAATAAAAATATGAGAGCGAGAGAGATTATAATTGGCGCATTTATGTGCGTTGATCTTGGTGCACGACAAAAAAGTTTGTCATGAGTTGCTGAGCAATTGTTTTTGGGCTCGCGTCGTATACTTGTTCTTATTTTTATGCACCTCAAAGTGGCAGCAAAAAAAGAAAGGAAAAAAGGGGGTTAGAGTAGATAAAGCAAGAGAGAGACAGAAAGAGAGAGAGAGAGAGAGATCGGCAGAAAAGGTAAGATAAAAAAGTATAAAATTACTTAAGGCTTAATACGTGCAAGCTTTGTGCATCGGTGTTGTATGCATCAAATTTGCGATTGGTGTTTTTGTAATCCGGGTGACGCTGGTCATATAAAATAACCGGCATTCGCACCTCCCTGCACAATTCTCGCTGTAAAGTCCTCATCCTTCGAAAAATTTTAAAACAAATAGTGGTGTCAGAGTGCGATGTGGTCTTCACGGCGGTCAAGCGTAAAAATAACGAATTCGTTTTTGCAACGAGCAGCCAAGTTCCCCTCCTTCGCGTCATTTGCACGACTTATCGTTTGCAGTTTAAAAATTTAGCAAATTCGCACTGCAGTTGCCCCCACCGCTAACTTGCGAATAAGCTGGGAAACCGTAAATCTTCTGCGCTAATGACCGATTATCATCGTCACAAGGCAGTCTAGATTGATCGCGCTTCGTGTCGGTTTCGTGAACAATAAAACGGTTTTTTTTTTTTTAACAATGCCGTTTCAGCCGAACGAGCCAAATCTCGCTGTATTGCGATATTTGATTACCGCAAATGTGGCTCGCAATGTGATAGCTGCCTATTTCCGTTGTTCGGAGAGAACCATCCGACGATGGACAACGAAATTGGAGTGGAGTTTTGGAGTGGAGATGGACCCAAGCCCTTGGTCGTGGTCTGTCTCACCCGTTATTTGAGGTACGAACGAGCCCTCATCACCAGTGAGAAAAAGTATCGCAGCTTCTCTCTACCATCAGCAATCGGTGTTGTTCGTGGACAGCTGCGGTAGAGGAGTTCGAAATAACCCCCGTCTCCCTTTTTCTTCAGTGTGTTAAGGTAGAAGACGTCCGCTCTACCGCTGGTTTGTCGTTCGACGGTTCCATCAACGAAGGCAAGAAATATCTCGATGGTCTTGTAACATCGATCGATTTCTTCCCTCGTTGGGATCGTCGTACCGCGTTCGAAGTTCGTTGACAGCAAATCAACCGCTTCCTTGGTTTTGGCGCGACAATATTTTGTCCACTCTGTCACCGACGAAGGCCCCCTTGAAGTATAACGTATGGAACAGTTGTAAAATGCACGTCGAGTAAGTAATACGGTGATTTTGAGTTTCACTCGACCAGACCCGGGAAAATTCGGAGACCGCCAACTCATCGACTTTGAAAAAAGTTTCCACAATTTCGATTCGAGTAACGGGTTCCTTCGCGATCGAATCTACATAACCCAATAGCTGATTGGGCAGCGTCACGATTTCATTTCTTCCATCCTTAAAAACGGCGCTATTTAAGCCATTTACCACAATGATGGAGATCAATTTCTGCTTGTAAACATCTTTACTGATCTTGTGCTGCTGCAGCTCGTACGTGATGATGTTGTCGATCTGGGGGAAGCGTGCTGTCCTTTTATTTGTAAAAAAGTGCCCTATCTTATTAAAATGGAACGCCTTCGGACGTTGGAAGTTATCGTGGCCAAGCACCTAGGACAAAAAGCAAGTAATTAAAAAAACGTATGTCATAGGTTGGTATATGAAATGGGGGTTAATTCCAAATAATCCCCGGGTAATATACCCAAGTGAAGGAATAAAAAATCGCAGACCTCTTCCACTTTGTCGTAGTCAAACAAAAACATTTCCTTCTGATCATTTCTTACGAAGCAGCCCGTGTGAATTTGATAGAAGAGAATGTCTTTCTGCCACGAGCTCATGGACTGACGGATCGCCTCATATGCCTTGTCGATATCAGCCTTGAGGTTGTGTCGGCATTTGTAAAAAAATGTCCGTATGACATACGGCTCAGTGTTGAGCCAACGTGCTTGGTTCTCTTCCAGCAGTTCAATAAAAACGAGCATATCTTCGCTGAAGATTCTCATGGGATTTTTATCCTTTTGGAAAATCAGGCCCGTCGTTGTGTCACCCGGCAAGGAGTCGAAAGCTTTCAGCACGACCTGCGATTTGGAACATTAATAAATTGGACTTTATCAGGATCCTTCAAGTAACCCCAAAGTAACCAAATGAAACGGAATCAACTTACCTTCTCCATGAAAACGCGCATTATGTTCGTTCCCGAGAGTAATAGGCAGTTGTCGACAGCAAAGAGCACAAAAATTTGCTCTGCGCCATAATTGGCCCAATGGCCCTCCATGAAAACCATCTTCTGGTATTTCTTGGTGCTAGATACTCTGTTAAGGTAATTCTGAACAAGCTTTGTAGCTTTGACGTTCTCGCAAGGTTCGTACCTCCACCTGGTTTCTCTACCTAGCAAGGACCATTCGGCGGATGTCGCAAATGCTCATAAGCTGTTGCTCAGGATAAGGTAGGAATCTATGTCTATGTCCGCCTGTAAGGTCTCTTCCACGACGTGCTCAAAATTAAAAGAATCTTCGGCGAACATGCCATTTTTTTTTCTGTAAATAACAAAAAATTGAAAAATCAAGAAAAAATCAATTCAATAAAAAAATCTAAAATCAAACAAGTAAAAAGTAAGGAAACAAAAAAAACAAAAAACATGAATCAAAAAAACGAGAAAATCAAGAAAAATCAAGAAAAAGAAAAGTCAGAAAATCAATCGTATAAAATAGACATTCTCTCAGATTTGATCTAATCAACTTTATGTGGGCGACTACCATAAGAAGCTCATTTATCGATTCAAATGCCATATTTTTAACTCTTGAAGTTTTAATATTTACTTTGAAAGTCCGAGATCTAAAAATTAAGTAATTACAATTAAATAAATCATTTGAATACCGGTAAAAAGATTATTATATTTAATTTTTGTTTCGTTACATCAATCTAAAATTAATTGCCTCTCTAGCTGCCATATAGTCAACTTAGCCCTCATGCGTATCAGTCAATTTTGTTTTGAGTCAGTCGACAATCGCTATTGACAGAGTACACATCGAATAAACTAAGGTAATTGGTGTACTTCATCGATTCATAATGATCCACTAGACGAATCCGTCAGTTCGTTAACTTTTTTTCGTCCCTCAGACAATGCTTATTCATTTCAAGCCGGAATTCATTTCTATCATCCTGTCGTCATGGACCTTTTACAAAATCCTCTACCCTCTCATCCTTCCCTATATCCCTATACCTACTACTACCTCCCTTGTCCAGTACAGCTATCCTGGCCGGAACCTGATATTCGACCGGTACTCCTATCACGAAGACACACGGGTGTTTGTCGTCTGCGACGAGGAGCCAATCCACCTGCAAGGGAATGGATCACAGAAATTCATCAAGTGCGAGATATACCACGACGATCAGGGGGGCCGCAAACACGAGTGTCCCATCACCCTAACGATGAGTCGTCGAGGCGCCGGTGTCATCAGGCCCGGTACGATGCAGGTCCGGCCCTTTGGTGAAGACAAGGCCATCCTCAGCTGGGTAGATCCGACCGTGTCGGTGACGTCGCCGAACAAGTGGCGACTTTTCGTCGTGCACTTGAGCGACTGTTCGCTGTACGAAGCACGAGCCAAACAGCTGAGGCATCTGCGGCCGGTGAATTTCGTCGTCTACGAGAATTGGTTCGTCGCCATAGTCGGCAGCGAGAAGCGTGGCACAAAGTGCTACCACGAGCCTTTGCAGATCTTCAACGTGCCCAGGTGCTGGGTCGGCTTCAACGATCGCCTCGACGTCAGCGCCGGGCCCTTCTTCTGGTTCAAACAGGACCTCGGGGACGACCGGATGATCGTGGCTCCGCTCCGGGACAACGATCCCGCGAGCGGCCATCTGCTCATCCAGGCCGTCGAACTGCTCGGTACCGTGCTCACTCGAGTCTGGATCGTCCCGCAGAGCGGCAAGGCAGTGCTGCTGCGCACGTACGAGTTACGGCCGAACACGACCGTCGCGATCGAGCGGCAGTTCGGACGGCACAACGAGCGCATCGTCGCCTACTCGACGAGCCACGGCCGCATCGGCGTCTGCGCCAAGATCACCTTCGCACCGGGCGAGGATCGGCTTCGATGCACCCAGTGGGATCATCGCGGTCGGCTGCTGGGGACCGACTTGATAATACCGGTGAAATACCGGCACCCGCGCGAGATGGCCCTGCTGAATCTGCCCGGCCAAGAGGGCATGCTGCTTCTCGAGGCCGAGTGCGGGGACGCCTCGTGCAGAGGCAGCGGCGGCGGCGGAGGAGGAGGAGGAAAAAGTCAATACTTCGTGTCGAAGATCTACGCCCGCCACATGGAGAACCGGTCCCACGTGTACGACAAGTACGAGTGCGACGGCAGGTACAATCGGGTCGACGCGCAGCTGTTTCAAAGGGGCCCGCCAGGACACTACTGCATCAGCCAGGTCTGCTACGAGGACTTGTTGGCGGTGGACGATTTCGGGAACCGATCGTACGAGGATAGGTCGAGGAAGTTGAAGTTCCATACGCAGTGCTTCTTCGATTTGCTTAGCAAAGATTCGTATTTTCTTTATTTCAAACGATTTTTCAGTAAATGGTTTATTGAATGATTTCGTTTAAATACATGCAACACACACTCACTGTGTTTGATTGAGATATTGTTCATGTCCCGTTTGATATATAATTTTATATACTCTGACGACAAGTTTTAAATTAATTGTATGTACAAGGTGTACAAACACATTTTTAACCTGACTTCGATTGGGATAAATAAATAACTTTCGACTATTCGAAAAAACGCAATATGATACGACAACTATTGTTCTTTTTTCTAGAACAAAATGGGGGTTTGCTGCATCAACCGAGGCTGCTGGCTGTTGACTGATTTTTGCTATGTCATGATCCTAGGGTAAAATTTTTTCTCAGTGCATAAGACGATCGCATCTACAATTAGTTATTATAATTAGGTCAAATCGATTTTTTTTATGTCAACTTGATGCTATCTGTCGAGAGTTAGTTTGTAAATACTCAATTACAGAAGTTAAAAAATTTCTTGAAGAAACTTTTGTCAAGTTATAGTTTTAGATTGGTTCAATTATTGTAAGGAGAATATGTATACAAAGATAAATCGGCAACTTGATTGTAAACAATATGATTATAAACTATTTTGACATATTCCCTCAACACGTGTAAATAGTATAATTAGTTTTAACATCAAGCCATAATACCAGAAGATCGAATTAACTCAATCAATTTCCGTGATATTAAATAGACTAAATTATCATTTAATTCAGGCACCAAAATGGATAAAAGTGAGAAGAATTCCGAAGAAGTTGGTTCAGGACATGATTTCATTAAACGTGACATTATTGTTTTAGGCGACAAAAAATACGTTTGTGATATTTGCCAGGAGGCATTTACATTGGAGTCAAGCATGATGACACACCGAGACAAAATTCACAATGAACGAAATAATTTTGCATGTGACAAGTGCGAAGAGAAATTTGAGTTCCGAAGTCATTTGAGTAGGCACCAAATATCGGTACACAGAGGCCGTAAAGATTTTGCATGCGACAAGTGCAACAAGAAATTTGTGAAAAAATCTAGTTTATTTAAACATCAAAAATTGGTACACAAAGATCGGAAAGATTTCTCATGCAACAAGTGCGAGAAAAAATTTGAAAATAAATCAAATTTAATCAAGCACAGAAAAATATTCCACGAAGTTTTAAAAGATTACTTATGTGAAAAGTGTGCGAAAAGATTTGGAAATAAACAAAGTTTGCTTTTGCATATAAAAACAGTCCATGAAGGTCCCAGAGATTTTTCATGCGAAAATTTTGAGCAAAAATTTGAACATAAATCAGATTTGTTAGAGGAACAAGGGACAATATACAAAGGTCGCAAAGATTATGCATGGAATAAGTGTGAAAAGAAATTTAATAATCCGAGAAATTTGCTAAGTCACCAAAAAACAGTCCATCAAGGAAGTAAACACTATGCATGCGACAAGTGCGAAAAAAAATACACACGAAAGCGGTGTTTGCTCGACCATCAAAGAACAGTCCACGAGGGTAGCAAAGGCTATCCATGCGACAGATGCGAGAAGAAATTTGGAAGTAAATCCAATGTATGGAAGCACCAGCAAACAGTCCACGAGGGTCGCAAAGATTATTTATGCAACAAATGTGAGAAAAAATATTCAAGCACATCAGATTTGTTTAGGCACCAAAGGACAGTACACGAAGGTCGCAAAGGTTACGCATGCGACAAGTGTGAAAAGAAATTTGCTCAAAAATCGCATTTGCTCTGCCATCAAAAGACAGTACACGACGGTCGCCAAGATTACGCATGTGACCAATGCGACAAGAAATTTGGGATTCACGGCAATTTAATAAAACATCAAAAAATTGTCCACGCAGGTAGCAAAGATTACGCATGTGACCAATGCGACAAGAAATTTGGGGTTCGCAGCAATTTGATAAAACATCAAAAAACTGTCCACGCGGGTATCAAAGATTTCGCATGTGAATATTGCGAGAAAAAATTCGGAACAAAAATAAGTTTGATTAGGCACCAAAAAACAGTACATGAAGGTTTCAAAGATTTCGAATGCGACAAATGTGATAAGAAATTTGGACAAAAATCACATTTGCTCAAACACCAATCGACAGTCCACGAAGGTCGTAGAAATTATTTACGCGACAATTGCGAGCAAAAATTTAGATGATCTTAGGGTAACATTTATGTCAAGATATATAAACTCAATGTTTTCTGTGTGAAAACGATGTCTTTCGAGAGTTTGGAAGTACTTAGTTTTAGAAGGTTGAGATTTTCTTGTAGGAATTTTCACCAAGTAAGAATTTTAAATTGGTTCAAATATTGTAAGGAAAACATGTATACACCGATAAATTAGTAACTAGATTGTAAACAATATGATAATGAACTATTTTGACGTATTGCCTCGACACACTGATCATATTTATAATAAAATTAGTATGAAAATCAAGCCGTAACATTGTAAGATAAATTTACCTCATTCAATTTCCTGATCAGATAAGTCCGTCGATTATTTGAGGCACTAAAATGGACAAAAGTGATGAAAAAACCGAAGAAGTTGTCTCTGCAGATGTTTCGGACGACAAAAAATATGTTTGTGATATTTGTCTGGAGGCATTTACTCAACAATCAATCATGATAGCACATCGAGATACAATTCACAATAAACAGAAAAATTACGCATGCGACAAATGTGAAAAAAAATTTGAGTTCCGAAGCCATCTAAGTAGACACCAAATATTAGAACACAAAAGCCGTAATTTTGCATGCGACCAGTGCGACGAGAAATTTGTGAAACAGTCGAGTTTGTCTACACACCAAAAATTGGTACACAAAGATCGGAAAGATTTTACGTGCCACAAGTGTCAGAAAAAATTTGAAAATAAATCAACTTTACTCAAGCACAATAAAATATTTCACGAAGTTTTCAAAGACTATTTATGTGAAATGTGCGCGAAGCGATTTGGAAATAAACAGAGTTTGCTGATACATATAAAGATAATCCATAAAGGTCGCAAAGATTTTGCCTGCGATAGATGCGGAGAGAAATTTGGAAAAAAATCGGATTTACTCTTTCATCGAAGGACGGTACACGAAGATCGCAGAGATTTTGCATGTAATAAGTGTGAGCAGAATTTTAATGATCCGAGAAATTTGCTGAGGCACCAAAAAACAGTTCACGAAGGTCGGAAAGATTTTGTATGCGACAATTGCGGAAAGAAATTTGGACGAAAAGATCATTTGCTCTCCCATCAAAAGACAGTACCCGAATGTCGCAAAGACTACGCATGCGAAAATTGCGAAAGGAAATGTGTAAGTAAATCAGTTTTGTTGAGGCACCAAAGGACAGTCCACGAGGGTCGCAAGGATTACGCATGCGACAAATGTGAGAAAAAATATTCAAGTAAAGCAGATTTGTTGAAGCACCAAAGGACAGTCCATGAAGGTCGCAAGGATTACGCATGCGACAAGTGCGAAAAAAAATTCGGACAAAGATCACATTTGCTTTTCCACCAAAGAAAAGCCCATGAGGGTCGTTACGCATGCGACACGTGTGAGAAAAAATTTGGACAAAAATCACATCTTCTCTCCCACCAAAGGACAGTACACGAAAGTCGTAAAGATTTCGCATGCGATAACTGCGAGAAAAAATTCGGAAAAAAATCAAATTTGCTCGTTCACCAAAGGACAGTTCATGAAAGTGGCAAAGACTATGCATGCGACAATTGCGAAAAAAAATTCGGACAAAGATCGCATTTGATTTTCCACCAAAGAACAGTCCATGAGGGTCGCAAAGACTATGCATGCGATAATTGCGAAACGAAATGTGGGAGTAAATCAGATTTGTTGAAGCACCAAAGGACAGTCCACGAGGGTCGCAAAGATTATGCATGCTACAAATGCGAAAAAAAATTTGGAGTTAAAAGCAATTTGCTCTCCCACCAAAGGACGGTACACGAATGTCGCAAAGACTACGCATGCGAAAATTGCGAAAGGAAATGTGTGAGTAAATCAGATTTGTTGAAGCACCAAAGGACAGTCCACCAGGGTCGCAAAGACTTCACATGCAATGAGTGCGAGAAGAAATTTACGCAAAAAAATATTTTGCTCTTACACCAAAAGACGGTACACGAAGGTCACAAAGACAACTTATGCGACAAATGTGATCAGAAATTTGGAAAAAAATCAGATTTGTTGAAGCACCAAAGAACAGTCCACGAGGGTCGAAAACATTTCGCATGCGCCAAATGCGAAAAGAAATTTGGACTTAAATCGACCTTACTTTTGCATGACAAAACGATCCATCAAGGACGTAGAGACTATGCATGTAACAAGTGTGAGAAGAAATTTGGACAAAAAGGCTCATTTGGTCTCTCATCAAAAGACAATCCATGAAAGTTGCAAAGTTTAAGCATATGACGAATGCGGGAAGCAATTAATGAGAAGTAAATCAGATTTTTTAAATCACCAAGGATAGTATACGAAGCTCACAAGGATTTCGCCTGTGATAGGTTTCAGAAGAATAATTATTGATTTACAATTTTAAATATGTGTAGACACTTATGCAAATATTTTTCTAAAATTTCAATAAAACATTTGCTGAAATGATTGTGTAAATCCTGATTCTAAGTGTTAAACTATCATTACACCTTTGTACACTAAACGTTGCAGTGTTTATAGATTTCACGTACATTTATTTACTACTGTCAAAGAATTTGTTGAATTTTTTTCTGTAGCTATTCATGTAACAATCATCTGATTGTTTTACGTTTTTTCACGTCTTGTTTGGAGCTATGAATGAGTCGAGGATTTAGTTGGTTACTGGATTTTCTATAAACCTCACGAAATGAAATCGTAATTCATTAATCAAAATGTTCCACTAGTCCACATATTTAATAAATTACGGATTGTTAAACTGATTATTTTTGCTGAGAGATGAAATCTTGAATATTAGATAAATTAATATGAAATTTGAAGATATTCATTATACTTACATCGTTTCTCGAATGTCTTCAGAATTTCGTTTTTATTTTATAGGCTAATGGATTTACAGACTAATTGATCGGCAACTTGATTGTAAACAATATGATTATAAACTATTTTGACATATTGCCTTGATACACTGATCATGTTTATCGTGAAATAAGTTTTAGAATCAAGCCATAGTACCAAAAGATGAGATTTACCCATTCAATTGCCGTGATACTAAATAGACTCAACCATCGTTTGATTCAGGCACCGAAATGAATAAAAGTGAAAAAAATTCCAAAGAAGATGTCTCAGGACATGCTTTAATTGAACGCGACATCATTGTTTTGGGCGACAAAAAATGCGTTTGTGATATTTGCCAGGAAGCATTTACACTAGAATCAAGCATGAAGACACATCGAGACAAAATTCACAATGAATACAAAGATTACGAATGCGACAAGTGCGAAAAGAAATTTGAGTTCCGAAGTCATTTGAGTAGACACCAAATAACGCTACACAAAGGCCGTAATTTTGCATGCGACAAGTGCGACAAGAAATTTGTGAAACAGTCGAGTTTGTCTACACACCAAAAATTAGTCCACAAAGATAGTAATAATTTTACGTGCAAAAAGTGCAAAAGGAAATTTGAAAATAAATCAACTTTACTCAAGCACAATAAAATATTTCACGAAGTTTTCAAAGATTACTTATGTGAAAAGTGTGCGAAAAGATTTGGAAATAAACAAAGTTTGCTTTTGCATATAAAAACAGTCCATGAGGGTCCCAGAGATTTCTCATGCTACAATGTTGATCAAAAATTTGAAAATGAATCAGATTTGTTAAAGGATCAAGGGACAATATACGAAGATCGCACAGATTTTACATGCAATAAGAGTGAAAATACATTTAATAATCCGAGAAGTGTGATAAGGCACCAAAAAATAGTTCCCGAAGTTCGGAAACATTTCGCATGCGCCAATTGTGAGATGAAATTTGGACAAAAACATCATTTGCGTTCCCACCAGACAACAGTCCATGAAGGTCGGAAAGATTACGAATGTTCTAATTGCGAGAAAAAATTTGGAGAAAAATCGAATTTAATTTTTCATCGAAAGACAGTCCATCATGGATGTAAAGACTATGCATGTGACAAATGCGAAAAAAAATACGGACATAAACAGAGTTTGCTCGAACATCAAAGAATGGTCCACGAGGGTAGCAAATTTTACGCATGCGGCAGATGCGAGAAGAAATTTGGAAGTAAATCCAATGTGTGGAAACATCAAAAAACAGTCCACGAGGGTCGTAAAGATTACGCATGCGATTATTGCGAGCAGAAATTTGGGAAAAAATCAGACTTGTTTCGGCATCGAAATAGAGTTCATGAAGGTCGCAAGGATTACGCATGCGACAAGTGCGGAAAGAAATTTGCTCAAAAAGCGCATTTGCTCTGCCATCAAAAGACAGTACACGACGGTCGCCAAGATTACGCATGTGACCAATGCGACAAGAAATTTGGGGTTCGCAGCAATTTGATAAAACATCAAAAAACTGTCCACGCGGGTAGCAAAGATTTCGCATGTGACTATTGCAAGAAAAAATTCGGAGTAAAAATGAGTTTGATCAGGCACCAAAAAGCAGTACATGAAGGTCGCAAAGATTTCGCATGTGAAAATTGCGAGAAGAAATTTGGGCTCAAATCGACTTTGCTCAACCACCAAAGAACAATCCACGAAGGTCGCAAAGATTACTTATGCGACGTGTGCGTGCAGACATTTGGATACAAATCAGATTTGTTCAAGCATAAAAAGCTAGTACACGAAGGTCATAAAGATTATGTATGCGACAAATGTGAGAAGAAATTTGGACGAAAATCAGATTTGTTGAAGCACCAAAGGACAGTCCACGATGGTCGCAAAGATTTCGCATGTGAAAATTGCGAGAAGAAATTTGGGCGCAAATCGACGTTACTTCTGCATGAAAAGACGGTCCATCAAGGACGTAAAGACTATGCATGTGACAAGTGTGAGAAGAAATTTGGACAAAAATCACATTTGCTCAAACACCAAAAGGCAGTACACGAAGGTTCCAAAGATTTTGCATGCTACAAATACGAGGAAAAATTAAGATGATCTTGGGGTAATCCTTTTTCACAGTGTATAAGACGATCGCAGCTACAATTCATAAATATAATCAGTCCAACAAATTATATTTCTTTGTAAGGTCAACAGTCGCGGTTTATGGAGTACGCCAATCACGCCATGCCACGAGGGCAAATTTAGAAGTGAATATCGAAATTATTAACATGTATATAAAGATATATTAATTCAATGTTTTCTGTGTGAAATCGATGTTGTCTTTCGAGAGTTTGTTTGGAAGTACTTAGTTTTAGAAGGTTGAGATTTTCTCGTAGGAATTATCACCAAGTAAGAATTTTACATTGGTTCAAATATTGTATGGAAAATATGTATACACCTATAAATTAGTAACTCAATTGTAAACAATATGATAATGAACTATTTTGACGTATTGCCTCGACACACTGATCATATTTATAATAAAATTAGTATGAAAATCAAGCCGTAACATTGTAAGATAAATTTACCTCATTCAATTTCTTGATCAGAAAAGTCCATCGCTTATTTGAGACACTAAAATGGATAAAAGTGATAAGAAATCCGACGAAATTGACTTTGAATATGTTTCTGGCGACAAACAACACGTTAGTGATTTTTTTTAGGAGGCATTTACAGTAGAATCAAGCATGAGAACCCATCCAGACACGATTCCCAATGAACAAAATAATTTCGCTTGTGACAAGAGCGAAGAGAAATTCGAGTTTCGAAGTCATTTGAGTAGACAGCAAATATTAGAACACAAAAGCCGTAATTTTGCATGCGACCAGTGCGATAAGAAATTTGTGAAAAAATCAAGTTTATTCACGCACCAAAAATTGGTACACAAAGATCGGAAAGATTTCACATGCAACAAGTGCGAGAAGAAATTTGAAAATAAATCAAATTTAATAAATCACAATAAAATATTCCACGAAGTTTTCAAAGATTATTTTTGTGAAAGGTGCGCGAAGAGATTTGGAAATAAACAGAGTTTGCTGATACATATAAAGACAATTCATGAGGGTCGTAAAGATTTTGCCTGCGATAGATGCGTAGAGACATTTGGAAAAAAATCGGATTTGCTCTTTCATCGAAGGACGGTACACGAAGATCGGAAAGATTTTCCCTGTACCAAGAACGTGGAGGTATTTAAAAAAAAAATCGCATTTGATCGACCACCATCGCACAATGCATGAAAGACGCAATGACTTTTCATGTAATAAATGCGAGAAGATATTTAGAAGAAAATTTAATTTGCTATTCCACCAAAAAACAGTCCATCAAGAAAGAAAAGACTATGCATGCGACAAATGCGAAAAAAAATGCGGACGAAGGCAGCATTGGCTTGACCACCAAAGAACAATCCACGGGGGTCGCAAAAACTATGCATGTGACAAATGCGAGCAAAATTTGGAAGTAAATCCAATGTGTGGAAACACCAAAAAACAGTCCACGAGGGTCGCAAAGATTATTTATGCGACAAGTGCGAACAGAAATTTGGATATAAATCAGTTTTATTGAAGCACCAAAGGACAACCCATGAGGGTCGCAAGGATTACGCATGCGACAAGTGCGGACAGAAATTTGCTCAAAAACCGCATTTGCTCTACCATCAAAAGATAATACAAGACGGTCGCCATGATTACGCATGTGACTAATGCGATAAGAAATTTGGGATTCACAGCAATTTAATGCAACATCAAAATATTGTCCACGCAGGTAGAAAAGATTTCGCATGTGACCATTGCGAGAGGAAATTTGGAAAAAAATCGAATTTGCACGTCCACCAACGTAAACACCAATTGACAGTCCACGTAGGTCGTAGAGATTACACACGCGACAATTGCGAGCAGAAATTTAGATGATCTCGTATAGATTTCAGAAGAATAATCAATGATTTACATTTGTAAATATGCATAGATACTTATGCAAATATTTTTCGAAAATACCAATAAAAATTGTACTGAAATGATTGTGTGTATCCTGAATCTAAGTTTCGTATAAAACTGTGATTTGAGCGAGGATGTAGTTGATTACTGAATTTTTTTTTAAACCTCACGAAATATAATAGTCCCGGGGAACATTTTGATTAATTGGTCGTCACACTGATTATTTTTGCTTAGAAAGATGCGATCTAGAACATTAAATAGATTAATACGAAATCTCAAGACATTCATCATACTCACATAGTTTCTCCAAGGTCTTCAGAATTTCGTTTTTAATTTTTGTGACGTTAAAGAATAAGAAAATTCTTGTAATATTTTCGAGGCTCCTTGGCGTCCTAAAAAATCATTTTGGTTAAGAGAAGCGCTTTTCAACTCGAGACTTCAGCGTTTTGACTGAAGAATTTTGAAAAACTTCAAGTTGGTTTGTCTTTTTTGAAATGCATCTCAAAGAATTTTTAATAAAAATTTCATTGGTTTTCAAACTTAAGTAAGGGCAATTAAAATAATTCATTGGAATACTGGT
The DNA here is from genome assembly GCF_000599845.2 of Trichogramma pretiosum. NCBI lineage: Eukaryota > Metazoa > Arthropoda > Insecta > Hymenoptera > Trichogrammatidae > Trichogramma > Trichogramma pretiosum. The sequence continues at coordinate 312,973 of NW_019640861.1, read as the reverse complement.
AAAAATATTATAATGCTTACAGCTCTAAAATTCGAAAAACTGAACAATTTCAAAAATCAATTTTATTCACGGTTACATTGATCTAAAATTATTTGTCGTTTTACCTGCTATATAGTCAACTCATCCCTAAGATGTACGAGTCGTACGTCTCTGTCAATTTTGCTTTCAATCAGTCGACAGCTCACACTCGCTATTTACGCAGTGCACACCAAGTAAACAAAGGTAATTAGCGTAGCTCGCCGATTGATAACGATCCATCCGACGAACATCCCCGTCATTTTCTAACTAGTTTTTTTTTTGTTCCACAGACAATGGCCATAGGGCAATTAATCGCTGGCCTCTTCTTGGGGAAGGCCATCTACTACATCCTCTACAGAGGCTTCGTTGTCGACCCCACCGAACTTAATGCTACCTCCCTCGTCCAGTACAGCTATCCGAACCGGAACCTGATATTCGACCGATACTCCTACCAGAACGACAGTCGGGTGTTCGTCGTCTGCGACGAGGAGCCGATGATCCAGCCAAAGGGCAATGGATCACAGAAATTCATCAAGTGCGAGGTATACCACGACGATCCCGGGGGCCGAAGACACGAGTGTCCCATCGCACTGAAAATGAGTCGTCGAGGCGCCGGTATAATCAGACCCGGTTCGATGCAGGTAAGGCCCTTTGGTGAAGACAAGGCCATCCTCAGCTGGGTAGATCCGACCGTGTCGGTGACGTCGCCGAACAAGTGGCGACTTTTCGTCGTGCACTTGAGCGACTGTTCGCTGTACGAAGCTCCAGCCAAACAGCTGAGGCACCTCCGGCCGGTGAATTTCGTCGTCTACGAGAATTGGTTCGTCGCCATAGTCAGCAGCGAGAAGCGTGGCACAAAGTGCTACCACGAGCCTTTGCAGATCTTCGACGTGCCCAGGTGCTGGGTCGGCTTCAACGATCGCCTCAACATCAGCGCCGGGCCCTTCTTCTGGTTGAGGCAGAACCTCAGAGACGACGGGATGATCGTGGCGCCGCTCCAGGACAACGATCCCGCGAGCCGCCAACTGCTCATCGAAATCTTCTCCTGGAACGGTAATCTGCACGCCGGGGCCTCGATAGTCCAGCACAACGGAACGAGGCTCGAGCTGGGCGAATTCGTGCTGATGGACTCGCGCCAGGGTCAGGCCTTCGATCCGTACGAACGGATCGCCTACTCGACGAGCCAGGGTCGCATCGGCATCTGCGCCAAGATCTGGACCGAGCCGGGCCGGCACGAGTTGAATTGCGCCCAGTGGGATCGGCGCGGCCGGCAGTGGATGAACAACGTCACCGCGGCGCCGTTCCAGCACGCGAACGAGATGGCCGTGACGAATCTGCCCGACGACGGGGGTATGCTCGTGGTGGTGGCCGAGTGCGAGGACACCACGTGCGTGGGGAAAAATCGGCGCCACCACGTGGTGAGGATCGATCGTTACCGCAACGACGACGTCGACGTCTTTGCCCACAGGTTCGACAAGTACGAGTGCGACGGGAGGATCAACAGGGCCGACTCGCGACTCTTCCTGAATGGCCCCGAGGGAGATTACTGCATCAGTCAGGCCTGCTACGAGGACTTCTTCGTGCTTAAAAATCCGTTTCAGAACAGGACGAGGGAGTTCAAGTTCCACACGAGGTGTTTTCATCTGCGCCGCGGCTACTTCGGGGGCCGTAGATAGAGCAGCGCGGCAGGAGCGAAATTTCAGGAAATTGATCCTGGTAGAAAAGCTACATTTTCCGCCATATTTTACTATTTAATGACCATTATTATTATTAAAAAAAGCTCTACAAAAATGGCGGTAAAATATAGCGTTTTCTACTAGGAGAAATTTTCGCTATAATACATGTAACACGGACACTGTGTTTGATTGAAATATTGTTTATTTTCCGTTTGATATATAATTTTATATACACTAACGACGAGTTTTAAATTAATTGTATGTACAAGGTGTACGAACACATTTTTAACCTGACGTCAATTGGAATAAATAAATAATTTTCAACAATTGAAACCATCTGCATCACATACTTATAAGATGAATTAATTAAGATAATATTAATTAGGATAAAAACTGCTATTAATCGAATCTACCTGACTGAAGCTAGTTTTCGGATTTTGAATCTGCATACGTATACACGCGAAAAAAATCGTAATATGTGGTATTAACATATTGTTTGTGACAACGAAACTCGTTGACCTAACAAAAATATTTTAGTTACGATGATTATTTTACCTTTTGCTAGAACACCGTGGACTTTTTTTGTCGCCACCAAGAAAAATGTTCAAACTTAACTAAACATTTTCGTTGGCTCACGACTGCCGCAGTGGATACTCATAGTCATCAGCTAATTGCATGCATAGCGACTTACGTTGGGATGTTGACTGAATTTTGTACAACTTTGAATTAATTTTTTGCATTCGTTATAAAATTAAGTAAGCATAAATCCTTACAAATATTGGTAGAAAAATCGTCTTATTTGCAGGTCTTAAATTTGAAAAATTGGCCAATTTTCAACAAATCTGTTTATTGAAAACGATGGTTTCGATCTTACGAGTTCTACACCGATAAAAATAAAAATCGAATGTCAATCGCAGCTCTAATAACCAAATCAATTTTGTCTCGTTATTTAAAATTATTTACCGCCCTATATATCTGCTGTATATCGACGCTGCTTAAGAAAATCAACACTTTCCCATTCGAATTAACATAGAAGCAGGAACGATATATCCCACTCGGTCTACACACACAATACGGCTCAGTCAACTTTGCTCACGATCAGTCGACCGCTGACAGTCGCTATCGACAGTATACGCGCGCAGCCCAAGTAAACAAAGGTAAGCCGTATACACCGATTCGCGAAACGACGATCCGCGGCAGACTCGAATCCGTTATAATCCGTCATTTTCTTCTTACTTTCTTTTCTCTCTCTCTCTGTCTCTGGTTGGCAGACATCACCATGTTTGGCGCTGGAACGGTAGCGATGGTGCTCTTCTTCTGGATGAACACCTACGAATTCTTCTATCCCGAGAGCATCCGAATCCCGCCATCGCGTATCAACCACGTCGCACCAGCCGGCAAGTATCTGATCTTCGACCGGCACTCGTACGAGAACAGGACTCGGGCGTATCTCCAGTGCGACGAGCCGCAGCAGCGACCCGAGCCGGGCTCGTTGAGCGAGTTCATCCAGTGCGAGGTGTACCGCGACGACGGCCTCGGCCACCAGGACAAGTGCCCCGTCACCCTCTTGACCAATCGCCGGAGCGCGGGCCGCCTAGATCCCGCCCACACGAGACTGCGCCTCCTGGGCGACGACAAGGTGATACTGAGCTGGCGCGATCCCAGCCTGCCGGCCGATTCGCCCAACAAGTGGCGCTTGCAGGTCGTGCACTTCGGCGACTGCTCGCTGCACGAGGCCGATCCGCGCAGACTCAGGTATCTGCAGCCGCTGACCTTCGTCGTCTTCGAGAACTGGTTCGTCGCCATCGTGTACAGCGAGCGCAAGGACAGCAAGTGGTACACGCCGCCCGAGGCCCAGAACAACGTGATCAGGCTGTGGGTCGGCTTCAACGAGCGCCTCGACGTCGACGCGGGCCCGTTCTTCTGGCAGAAGCAGGTGGACCGCGACGATCGCATGATCGTCGCGCCGCTCGACGACAAGAATCCCAAGAGCGATTACCTGCTCATCGAGACCTATCGGATGGAGCGGCGCAAACAGACGGTGGCGCGAGTCTCGATCGTCTATCACGACCTCAAGATTCTGGGCCTGCAAAAGTACGTGGTCGTCGACGGCGAGCTCGAGAGCAAGCCGAACAAGATCGATCCGTACGAGCGCGTGGCCTACTCGACGAGCAACAATCGCATCGGCGTCTGCGCCAAGATACCCCTCGGCAACGGCCAATATCGGGCCGACTGCAACCAGTGGGATCGTAAAGGCTATCCGATCCTCAAGGAGGAGCTCCAGATGTATCCCTACCGCCACTGGGCGGAGATGTCCATGCTGAATCTGCCCGGCCAGCAGGGCATACTCCTGCTCACGGCCAACTGCCAGGACGCCTCGTGCAAGCCCGACCAGAAGCACGTACACTTCGTGTCGCGGATCGATCATCGGGGCATCAACGTCAATCGCTCGCACACCTTCTCCAAGCTCGAGTGCGATCGCGCCACCAAGAGGTCCGACGTGCGGCTGTTCCAGGACCGACCCGGACGCTACTGTCTGACCGAGGTCTGCTACGAGGACTTCGAGGACGATCGCAAGGTTCGGAAGAGGAGGAAGCTGCAGCGACAGCAGCAGCCAGAGAACAAGACGGAGGAGTTCAAGTTTTGGACCAAGTGCTTCAACGAGATACCCGAGGGGAGCGTATCGACGACGGCCGTCAAGCCGCGGCAACAAGAGCCGGAGGACCAGATCGACGCCATGCTGAATTACTTGTATGAATTAATTAGCGACTGGTTCAGCCTTGTATGATTTTGTTTTGACGAGCTGCGCGATCGATCGAGATTTTGTTTATATTTCCGTTGATATGAAATTGTATATACTACTCTTGCGATAAATTTTACGTCGATTGTACGTACGATGTACAAACACATTTGATATGACTTCGATTTTGGATAAATAAATCATTTTTGATAATTCAAACGATCTGCCTTGCTCTCACTTGTCGAATGAATTGATAAAAAATACCTCACATCGCAATATTACAGCTGTATAATTCGGAAACTATAATTACATGATTTTGATGTTGCCTCGCGCGCATACGTAAACACAGTCGTACGCGCGGCAAGTCTCGGCGGCTAATGCTACCAAAGTTGCGCTCGGACGGACGCTCGTTTCTCGCGGGTTTACGTCGATAAAGGTGTTTCATCCAGCTGAGCGAAGCAAAGGGTCCTACTATTGTTAAAAAACAGAACGACTTTGCAAACACGATATCCCAATAACCGTTCAACCGATTGCGTCCAAATTTTTAGAATGCCTTTTTAACGACTCGAAGATGTGCTGCATAAATTTTGAACTGAACGCGGGCATTTTCACACCTCTGCCGTCCCTTAAACTTTTTTAGGGAATGCTCGAGGTATATTCATCAGAATTTTTGTTTTTATACATTGAACCCACAACCACATGATATGATTATAAATATCTTATTAAAATCAAGTTATTTTTATTTAATAAATATTATAAATGCGCTTAAATGTGTTACACATGACAAATGAAAATATAAAAAAATTATGTATTAAAGAAATAAAAGTACGAGTAAAACTAGTATATTAAATAATTCACAAAAATTGAACTAAACCATGACCGTCAGTATTGTTATTTATATGCATGAATTATTTGGTAGGTCATAGAAATTTATCGTAACGCGCAGAATGCAAATGCATTAAGATATCTACTCAAATTTTATGGCAATTTTTTGCAGTAAATAGTTCCGATTGTTACACTTCTTCACGACAAACAAGCATTTTCGCATATCTATTAATCATGCTCGATAAAGCTTTTATTTCGGACCAAAAGACTGTAAAATTTTTACATGATAAAGCAAATGAGTTGGTTGATTGTAATTTTTATTGGACCAAAAAAATTCTATGTCTCACTTGTTTATGGCCATTTATGAATTTTAATGGAAAAACAATTGGCAGATTTTTAATTTCTTCGTCAATGGCAATATTTTTGGGAAGCTCGGTAATCATTGAACTTATCAATTAAGACACTAATGTTTTTACTAAAATGTTAATTTCTTATCAATAATGTTTATTTACATTTGATCCTTTAGATCTTGAAGTTTCTCACGGCGTTGCTTTCCAATATTGACTCTAAACAAAATATTTTGATCGAGATTTTATTACAAATTATAGCTTTCTCCATAGGGTTGATATGCTACATTATCACAATAATCAAGGAAAATGAGGTTGATTTCTCAAAAAAAAAAAAAAAGAAAAAAATATCATAAATTGAAAAAGGATTCAAAATTTGTTTAATTTTTATGTAGATGAAAGAAATGACATACTCTCTACTATTACAAGTAGAAGAATTAAAGCCTGATGAGAGAGTATTACTATTGAAAATAGGGAGAAAAATTTATTCATTCATACTTTTTCAATCGAGTAAGTATCATCTTCTGTAGTTTAAATTTTAATCGTAAAAGATTACATTTATGTCTAATTTGTATTCATTATAATGTATCTCAATGAATTATGTTGCAAAATTTTCCAACAGTTCTGATAACTTCGCTAATGGTTATTTACAGTTGTGTTCCAATTATTACTCCTTATTTTATTATACATGTATTATCTAGTAATCACACTCATCTTAAACATTTACCAATGCAAACAGAGTTTTTCTTGGATGAGGATCAATATTTTGTAACTCTTTATTCTGCACAATTTATTACATTACTTAATTATTCATTCGTTTTGAATGGATTGAATTGTGCCCAATGGTTTGGTGCATCCTACATAATATTTTTATTGAGATGCCTAGGGTAGGTTATTCGTTCAGGGTAAAACTTTAAATCTTACAATGCAATTTGAAATTCTAATGAATGCTTTTTATTAGCTTTTTTGACGACCTATTTTTTTATTTTATAAAACACATTTGTAAATTTTAATGATTAAATTGGTTTAGGCACCAAGCACAGCAGTTGAAAGGCAAACAGTACCTTTACCCTTTAAATCGCGGTCGGATGGTAGAAGAGGAAATATCTGAAATAATTTGTAAAGAAGTGACTGATATGATTCGAAATCATCAGCGTGTTATAGAGTTGAGTACCCCAAAATTAAAAAATATAGTTTACCAACGAGAAGGTTTGCCAGCCTGCACTATTCAACGCAAATGTATTACACCTGATTCTCAGCGATGTCGAATAATCGGAAAAAACTTTTTTGCAAATATGAAAAACTTGTTTCCGATGTCAGGAATGTTCCAAAAAAATTATAGACAATTTTTTCGGAGGTCCAAAGTTGACCATTTTGCTCAGTGTAGGGTAAGTCAAACAAAAGACTCGAAATCTAATCGTGTTCGATCCGGACTTTTATTCCCAAAACTAGAAGCTAACCATATAAAACGTTTCCTGAAAATCAACTACCACTTTATAAAGTTTTGTAATGGGCGTCGAAGTGTAACGGACTGTAAAAATCAATGAGCGTTAAAAAACGTGGAAAAACATAAAAAAATGAACGTTTTTTTTTTACCAATTAAGGGCCTTTTTTGGCGATTTTTAGTGAATTTCGAAAAAATGCCAAAATGGCAAATTTTGGGACTCTGAAAGAAACTCTAATAGAAGGTTAAACAACATTTTTTAAATTTTTTTGGGAACATTTCTGGCATCAGAAACAACAATCTTTTCATATTGGCAGAAAATTTTTTTTTGGCCTTTCGATTTCACTCAAAATTGCCCATATATCAATTTTATATTTATTATATGATATAAAATCTTTTTTATCTTTCTTTTCTTTATAATCTTTTATATATTCATCATATGAATTATACGATTATTTGTATAAAAATTTATAAATTCATGTTTTAGAATAATGAAACTACATAATCAAATCGCCAGACCAATTATGTTCGTAATTTTGACGCTGACATCAATGTGTCTTGTTATATCTGCATTTTGGGTACGTAATGACTTTTATTTTTCAATGGCAATTTTATGTTAAACCCTATTTATTTTGAATTTTTCATCTAGATGGTGATTTTATCAAAAAAAGACGAAGCTGAAGCTTTTAGAATGTTTTGTCCATTTTTTTTATCAACAATTTGTTTATTTTTCATCTGTTTACCGAGCCAAAAAATAGTGAATGGCAACTCTTATGTATATAACTCATGGTAAATTTTTTGCTGTAATTAGTGTAAAACCGATTATTCATTTTTATGCGTAAAAAACATTTAGTTACGGTTGCAACTGGTATGATTATCCACCAAAAGCAAGAAAATACTTTCAAATGTTCATTTTAAGATTATCGAAAACTTTGGTCGTTCCAGCTGGACCACTAGCAGAACTCAACTTTCAGACGTATGGAAAAGTGAGTAAAATGATATTGTCATAATTTATACATAATAATCGAATTGTATTATATTATAATAATAATCGAATTTAATCCATCTTTTTTCAAAAATTCGTCTTCAAATTTTAATGGTGTATTAGATCTTAAAATTATCATTATCGTATACGACAACTTTAATGTCAATATATCAATAAGATACTTGATATTATTTGATTAAAATCTCACTTATGGTTAATTTGAAGCTCGTTTAATCATCAATTTTCAACTTGAAAAATTAAATAAACAATTAATGAACAATTAATGAATACCTCGATTATTCTAAAAACTACTACCTATATATCCCTTGCTAATACCCAACGCGCCTATAAAAGTTTTAGTTTAAAAACACAACAAAAAATTTTTAATGAAGAATTAAGCATTAGTAACTAGAAAGGGATAAACCGAGCTTATCATCATCATTTTTTATAAAAAGCATCGATCAAAGTGTCAACAGTTTATAAGCGTTCTGATTGGTTGAGAAAGTGGTGGTGCAGAACGTATCAGTTTGTCTCTTGAGTATTGAGTATTAACTGAAATGTACTAAACTTTAAACGTTAGTTAAACGTTTTTATAAATTCACAAAAAGAGTGGAAGTAGTCTCTCACGTGCAGTAGCCTCGACGCATTGATTTACGCAGCTACGCTATATAAACTAGGCACACACTCAGAATAATGTGGAAACATGACGCGCATAAAATTCCTATTTTGATCATTTTGATTATTTTTCACATTTTACCGTATCGACACAAAATCTAAACTAACATTTATCGATTTAAAAAGTATTCGGCGATATTTTTTGAAAACTCATAACAACGCACGATGATTCATGCACTTTATTTTGCATATTATAATATTATGATATAACAAAAGCTACAACGGCCCTCTATGCCGACACATGAAATTTGAATATAAGAATTCATTTAGTTTTAGTTAAAAAGTTTCACTTCAAAAATTTTAAAACATTATCACTAAAACATCGTAAAAGAAACTTGACTTGCCCTCTGGTGTTGAGATTGACTTCGCCGTGTCGCATGGCCGTGTGCTACAATAATAATCACTCTCTCCGCCCTACTAATGGCCCCGAGCGTTAGCCCAGCGTGGCGTTACTCATGTTTACAGTTTTTAAATTTTAATTCTCATAAGAAAAAATTTAGTTCGAGCGGCCGACGCTAGTGCTTTTGACAGGACGTGTCCTGTTTTCTATAGGATTGCGTGTAAATGGTGATTGCAGCGCCACTCTAAGCTCCGCCCAAACGCTCAGAGCATAGTGATTACGTGAATAACCCTGACGAGGCAGTACATGTGCCACTAACTGTCAAGCTCTTCACTTAAGACAACATTTTGTTCAACAACACACACTAAAAATCTTCTCACCATGTCTTTTGCCATAAGATCTTCTAAAGATAAAAACAGAAGTAGAATCAGCGATGGGGACAGAGAAAAGACAAGGGATAAAGATAGGGATGCCAAAAGACGTAAATTATCCGATAACTTTATTTCTACGGAGGTAAGTTGTTTATAGATATCCAATCACAATTTTCACTTTTTCCTTGCTTTGCAAATGACTTTTATAACTTCTATAATCTCTATATTACACTATTAATCTCTATACTTGAATACATACTTTGCACATTATTTATAACCTCTACAATAATTTCTATATTATAGACAACAGACGTTATGGCAATTGCCCATAAACAAATAGAAGGAAGGAAAAAAGCTTATAATTGTAGCAGTCAACATGTTAGAAAGGACTTAGATGCTGTAAGGCCTTTTTTAAAAAATCCATCTGCTCTAGCTACTATGGGAGCAATGTTTAACCAAGGTCTTCTTAGCAAATCAGATATTAAATCTGATAAGACAACAAAGAAAATGGCAGATCTGCAAGCAAAAATTCAAGGTAAGCTTCAAGCTGGTATATTAGGTAGCAATTTGCAAAGTAAAGATAAACCTATGCCTTTGATTCTTGATGAATTTGGTAGAACCGTTGACATAACTGGCAAAGAAATTCAGCTCACCCGAGTCGCACCTACATTAAAAGCAAATATTTGGGCCAAAAAACGTGAAGAATTCAATAAAGCTCAAATATATGATGCCAAAGGTCCAGAAGAATTAGCTGATACACATTTTTTTGACAATCGAATAGGATTAAAGGCTGCTGTTAGAACTAAACGAGCGCTCAAACTGAATGAACCAGGTAAATATATTCAAATTGCTGATAGGGTCCGCATGAAGGCTCAATTAGATAGATTACAAAATGAAATCAGTCAAATTGCTAGAAAAACTGGCATTAGTTCCACGACAAAGTTGGCCTTAATCGCACCTAAAACTGAAGCTTTGAGTGAAGAAGTACCTAATGTTGAATGGTGGGATTCTGTTATTTTACAGACAGATTATGAGAATGCAGATAGTAATGGCAATAATGAAGTTATTAGAGTTTATACTATTACTAATCTAGTTGAGCATCCTGCTCAGATGAGGCCTCCAAGTAAGTATTTGAATATATTTTTGTTCCTCAAAAAAAAAAATTATTTTTAACCATGCTTCTAATTTGATTATTTAGCGGAACCATCAAAGCCAGTGTATATGCCTGTATTTTTAACCAAAAAGGAAAGAAAAAAATTAAGAAGACAAAATCGTAGAGAAGCATGGAAAGAAGAGCAAGAGAAAATTCGCCTTGGTTTAGAACCACCACCTGAACCAAAATTGCATATTTCCAATTTAATGAGAGTTCTAGGTAATGAAGCAGTACAAGATCCAACGAAAATCGAAGCTCATGTAAAGCAGCAAATGGCAAAGAGATTGAAGGCTCATGAAGATGCAAATGCAGCTAGACGACTAACCGCTGACCAAAGACGCGAGAAGAAAACCAGAAAAATCAAAGAAGATACTTCAATGGGTGTTCATGTTGCTGTATTCAGGTAAATTTATTTTTCTTTTTTACTCAATACATAAATATAATCAATAATCAGTCAGGTCTTAAAACTTAAAATACATTTGTATAATTGCAGAATACGTGATTTGATCAACAATGCCTCCCAAAAATTCAAAGTTGAAACCAATGCCAAACAATTATGTCTCACTGGATGTGTCATGTTGTTTCGAGATTGTAATGTAGTTGTTGTTGAAGGCGGACAGAAACAACTAAGTAAATACAAGCGTCTAATGTTACATCGCATAAAATGGGAAGAAGACCAAGTTAAAGACGCTGATGGAAATGATGTGCCTAACAAATGTGTTTTGGTTTGGGAAGGTACTTGTAAACAACGACATTTTGGAGATATCAAGTTCAAAGTATGTCCAATTGAAAAAATGGCTCGAGAACACTACAAAAAACACCAGGTTGAACAATATTGGGATTTAGCTTATAGTGGTGCTGTTTTAGATAATACAGAGGACTCGATTATTTAAAAATCAAAATAACAATAACATTTAGAAAATATTTTTTTAGTGTTTGTTGAAGTGATATTTTTTTGAATGTAGATCCAAAATACAATTATTTTAAGTGAAATAATTTAACCATTATATATTTTGTTCCAATTGAATTATCAATTATATGTAAGTGTGTTTATCAAGAATTTGTATGAATAAAATTCACTGTAAATGCAACTTATTTCTCATAATAATGACTGCTGAAACTTTCTTAAGACTTGCTTTTACTTGTATTATTTGATTTAAATGTTTCTAAAAAAAATCGATTTATGAAATTTCTAAAAAATTATATAATTCCACTATTAGTAATTAATTAATATAAATTATGGGGAATAAATGAATGGACATTAATCCATTTAATTCAAAAGAACCTTTTGTCGTTTAGTTTTAGAAAATGAAAAATATGCTGAATAATTTTTGCCTTAATCGTAAAATATTTTGGAATTGACCATTATTTTAAATTTTTTGGCCTTAATAATTGTGTCAAATTTTCCAAAAATTCTGGACTGCCACCAGAAGCGTATAGGCATATCACCAATATATTCATTGATATTTGGGCTTTGTTCTGCTGTGGTTGTGGACTCCTTTTTTCAAAAATCTTCAATGGCTTTGAAAATTTGTGATTATGAGTTTTATTCACCACACCGTAAGGTGATCACAGATTTTTAGTACTATTTATGTTTTTAATTATATCATCTTAATATATTAATTAGATCAGCGTAACCGACGTTATGGCTGACTTCGAGTAAATTTAATAATTGTCTTTTATGACACTCATAACTCGGCAGTTTTAACTTTATATCATACAAATATCTGAGAATTTTTATTACATGAAATCAGTGTGTTTAGGGGTACAACAATAAAATATATGCTGGACTTGTAATCATCAAGCTCTCTATCCAATCATGCTTGTTTATGAAATTATGCGTATTTGTTATCATTTGAATATGTCGCCGTTGCTTACGAGTAAAAACACAGTGAAAAACGCTACGAAAAAAAACATACTGATAAAATGCCCCGAAAAAAAAAACACACGTCATCGGAGCGCCATCCAATTTAGTAATTAGAGTAGTTAGATTAGATAGATAATATTCTGAGTGTGTGCCTAGTTTATATAGCGTAGCTGCGTAAATCAATACGTCGAGGCTACTACACGTAAGAGACTACTTACACTTGTCGCTGATAATTTATAAAAACGTTTAACTTACGTTAAAAAGTTAAGTACTCTTCAGTTAATACTCAAAAGACAAACTAATACGTTCTGCATCACCACTTTCTCAACCAATCAAAATGCTCATAAACTGTTAACAATTTGGTCGATGCTTTTTATAAAAAATGATGATAATAAGCTCGGTATATCCCTTTCTAATTACTCACGTACACACACATATGCTGACAGGCGAGCTTAATTCTTTACTTAGAATTTTTGGTTGTGTTTTCAAACTAAAACTTTAATAGGCCCGTTCGGTATGAGCAAGGGCTATATAGGTAATGGTTTTTAAAATAATCAAAGCATTTATTAATTATTTATTAATTATTCATTTAATTTTTCAAGTTGAAAATTGGTGATTAAACGTGCTCCAAATTAAACATAAATGAGATTTTAATCAAATAATATAAAGTGTCTTATTGATATATTGACATTAAAGTTGTCGTATACGATAATGATAATTTTAAGATCTAATACACCATTAAAATTGGATGACGAATTTTTGAAAAAAGATAGATTAAATTCAATAGATTAAATTCAATTATTATATATTAATATAAATTATGGCAATATCATTTGACTCACATTTCCATACGTCTGAAAGTTTAGTACTGCCAGTGGTCCAGCTGGAACGACCAACGTTTTTGATAATCTCAAAATGAACATTTGAAAGTATTTTCTTGATTTTGGTGGATAATCATACCAGTTGCAACCGTAACTAAATGTTTTTTACGCATAAAAATGAATAATCGGTTTTACACTAATTACAGCAAAAAATTTACCATGAGTTATATACATAAGAGTTGCCATTCGCTATTAATTGGCTCGGTAAACAGATGAAAAATAAACAAATTGTTGATAAAAAAAATGCACAAAACATTCTAAATGCTTCAGCTTCGTCTTTTTTTGATAAAATCACCATCTAGACGAAAAATTCAAAATAATTAAGGTTTAACATAAAATTGACACTGGAAATTAAAAGTCATTACGTACCCAAAATGCAGATATAACAAGACACGTTGATGTCAGTGTCAAAATTACGAACATAATTGGACTGGCAATTTGATTATGTAGTTTCATTATTCTAAAACATGAATTTATACATTTTTATACAAATAATCGTATAATTCATATCATAAATATAAAAAAGATAATAGAGAAATGAAAGACAAAAAAGATTTTATATCATATAATAAATGTAAAATTGATGTATGGCCAATTTTCAGTGGAGTCGAAAGGCCAAGAAAAAAATTTTCTGCAAATATGAAAAGCTTGTTGTTTCTGATGTCAGAAATATCCAAAAAAAAAATGTAGAAAATTTTGGGCCTTCTATTACCCGTTTTCAGAGTCTCAAAGTTTGCCATTTTGGCATGTTTTTGAAATTCACTAAAAATCGCAAAATAGGACTATAATGCGTAACAAAAGAATTTATTTTTCGAAGTTTTTTACAGTTTGTTACACTTTGACGCCCATTAAAAAATTTTATCAAGTAGTAGTTGATTTTCAGAAAACTTTTCATATAGTTTTGGAAATGAAAGTCCGGATCGAACAGGATTAGCTTTCGAGTTTTTTGTTTGACTTACACTGATAAAAATTTACGAACTCCGTCATAAAATCCGCTGTGGTTGGCTCAAGAATTAAAGGATTTCATGAACCAAGACGACATTTTACCTGGGGCAAGTAATTTTCCGTCATGCGGCAAGAAAATCAAGAATTCTTGTCGCAGGTAAAATTTCGTCTTGGATCGTGCAAAGTTTTTACTTGATACTTGATTGATACGAGCGCATCATAATATGAAATCATATATGAAACGTATTTCGTCTCAAGTTGTTGTCTCCATGTCGTCGTTCGTGTGCACGAATCATGGATGGCGTCATGAAGCAGTCACGCTGTAAGGGTGACATGTTTCGATTGTGATTTTTACTGTTGTCTACAACTCGAGAAAATTTTATGTAATAATCGTTCTCTCTCTCTCTCTCTCTCTCTCTCTCTCTCTCTCTCTCTCTCTCTCTCTCTCTCTCGCCATCTATGATTCGTGCACATGAACGACGAGACGGAGACAACAACTTGAGACGAAATACGTTTCATATATGGTTGATTCTCCTGAAATCTGCTTTTTGCATGTCTTTATGCCATATTCTTAAACTAGTGAAGATGAGCCAAAACTGGCTCGGTCATTCATTCAATATTGTTGTATTCTTCATGATAGGACATAAATATTTCAATTTTTTAGGGTCAGTTAAATTTGCCGTGAAGATATACATGCCAAATGTCACCTCCGTGGCATGTCTACATCTCAAAATCAACTCTATTTGCATGTACCATGCATTCTCATTAGCACCTGACCCTATAATAACTATGAGACCAGCTTCTATACATCCAGAGTAAAGTTTAAGTCTATTATAGGGCTTTGAAAAATGTTTTAAAAAAATTTCCCACGCAATTGAAAAATGTCTCGGATTTTAATCATGCTTCTGAATAATTTCAAACATACCGCCTGCTTTGGGTCGCTAACTCATTTTTGATGTCGCTAGATACGTAAATGTCAAGTATTATAGCCCAGCTTTCGATTGGTGTAGGTTGCGGGTTCAAATTTTACATTTTATCGATGCTGCGATAATTATTCTATTGAAAAATTCACGTGTGTCAAAAAAACGGTCACCTCCGTGGACATGAATATCTCGAGCTATGATCATTCTTTTTAACCGCTCGCCCCGTCAAAAGACTCGTTTTTCATGACCAAATTTCGGGTTGTGCGGAAAATTTTGTGCGTTTCTTATTTTTCTTACATAGTTGATCAAAGCAGCGATTTGTCACCTCCGTGTGTGTCACCTCCGTAACCGAAAATAGTCGATTTTAAGCATAAAATCGGACATAGTTTTCGTAAAACGAAATCTCAAAGCCCCAGATTCAATAATTATTCATATTTTATGGTTTAAAAAAGGGTAAACTAGTTCGCGCCGTTCAATATGACAAAAAAATTTTCACCATTTTTTCGTTTTCCATACCCGAAAAAGCAGATTTCGGGAGAATCAACCATATATGATTTCATATTATGATGCGCTCGTATCAATCAAGTATCAAGTAAAAACTCTGCACGATCCAAGACGAAATTTTACCTGCGACAAGAATTCTTGATTTTCGAGCCATGTTCACATTTCGGAATGATAAATATTCGGAATTATGAATATTTGGAATGTGTAAAATTCGGAAAAACAAAATTTCGGAATAAAAAAATTTCGGAATGAAAAAATTTCGGAAAAATTAAAATTCGGTATTCACAAAATTATTAGTGGAAAATATAGATCATAAAATTTCCCACGAACAATTTTGTGGATTCCGAATTTTAATTTTTCCGAAATTTTTTCATTCCGAAATTTTTTTATTCCGAAATTTTGTTTTTCCGAATTTTTCATGTTCCGTTTTCAATTTTCCAATTTTCAAACATTCCGAATTTTACACATTCCGAATATTCATAATTCCGAATATTTATCATTCCGAAATGTGAACATGGCTCTGATTTTCTTGCCGCACGACGGAAAATTACTTGCCCCATAGGTAAAATGTCGTCTTAGTTCATGAAATCCTATAATTCTTGAGCTAACCACAGCGGATTTCATGACGGAGTTCGTAAATTTCTATCAGTGTACTCTACACTGAGCAAAATAGTCAACTTTGGGCCTCTGAAAAAATTTTCTACAATTTTTTTGGACATTTCTGACATCGGAAACAACAAGTTCTTCATATTTGCGGGAATAGTTATTCATGTAACAAGTGCCCAAAAGGCGTTTTTGGGCACGAGTGTACGGAAAAGGGTGTTTTTTCCGCACACTGTGCGGAAATAGTTGGGCACGTACGTTGCATAAAAAATTTTATGCAATAGTAGGCGAAAAATACGTTCATTTAAATGAGGCGTTTTACCGCACACCCATGTCCAAAATGAGGTATTTTACCGCACACAAGTATCCAAAAACGCTTTTAAAAAATGTGCGAAAAAAGACATTTTTTGTCATACTATTGCATAAAATAGTAATTTTCGATACAAGTGCCATAAGTAACACTTTTTGGCACGGCGTAGTTTAGGGCCCGAGCGCAGCGAGGGTCCTAATAGCTGGGCCGAAAAGTGTCCCCTATGGCCCGAGTATCGAACAACATTTTATAGTACTGTGCAAAGTTCACATTTATGCCCCCTTTTCCGAGCCATGAGTCGCACTTTCTGGTAGCGCGAAGTGAGGTTAGCGCACGAGCGTATGCGAGTGTGATGCGAACGCAGCGGTGCCAGAATGTGCGACTTATGCCACCGAAAAGCGTGCCATAGATGTGAACTTATGCCACGCAGTGCTATAAATTACTATTCCAATTATTCGACATTGCTGAAAATCAGTTGTAATACATTTGCGTTTAATGGTGCAGGCTGGCAAACCTTCTCGTTGGTAAACTATTTTTTTTAAATTTTGGGGTACTCAACTCTATAACACGCTGATGATTTTTAATCATATCAATCACTTTTTTACGAATCATTTCAGATAATTCCTCTTCTACCATCCGACCGTGATTAAAAGGGTAAAGGTACTTCAACTTCTGTGCTTGATGCCTAAATCGATTCAATCATTAAAATTTACAAATGTGTTTTATAAAATGAAAAAATAGGTCGTCATGAAAGCTAATAAAAAGCATTTATTAGAATTTCAAATTACATTGTAAGATTTAAAGTTTTACCCAAAACATATAACATACCCCAGGCATCTCAATAAAAATATTATGAAGGTTGTAAGATACCATTGACGACAATTCAATCCATTCAAAGCCAATGAAAAATTGAGTAACGTAAAAAATTGTGCAGAATAAAGAGCAACAAAATATTGATCCTCATCCAAGAAAAACTCTGTTTGTATTGGTAAATGTTTGACTTGAGTGTGATTACCAGATAATACATGTATAATATAAGGAGTAATAATCGGAACAAAACTATAAATAACTATTTGAGAAGTCGTCAGAACTGTTGAAAAATTTTGCAACATAAATCATTGAGATGCGACATTAAGAATACAAATTAGATACAAATGTAATCTTTTACGATTAAAATTTAAAATACGGAAGATGATACTTATTACTTACAGGCTTGAAAAAGTGTAAATAAATAAAATATTCTCCCCATCTTCCGTAGGAATACTTTTTCATCAGGCTTTAATTCTTCTATTTTTAATATAACAGAGTATATTAATTCTATCGTCTGCAAAACAATTAAACAAATTTTGAATCCTTTTACAATTTATAATTATTATTATTTTTTTTTCGACAAATTAACCTGATTTTCCTTGGTAATCATTACAATGTAGCTTGTCAACATTGTGGTAAAAGCTAAAATTTGGAATAAAATCTCGATCAAAATATTTTGTTTACAGTTAATATTGGAAAGCAACACCGTGAAAAATTTCAAGATCTAAAGTATCAAATGTGAAAGAGCATTATAAGTAAGAAATTAACATTTTAGTAAAAATATTAGTGTCTTAACTCATTAAGACCGGGACGGACACGTTTTTGATACTTTGAACCGTTATACTTTTGCTGAAAATGGGGTCTGGAGAACTTGCGGGTAAGTTTATTCTACGCAAAATTTAATGAATTTTCCGAATCCAGTGTCAGATTTTCGATATTACAAAAAGGTCAAAAGATGTGAATGGTTTTATTAAAAAAAACGTGATTTCGAAAAAAAAATGTTTTTTTTCTTTTTTAATTTTCACATGAAAATCTTTTAATTCCTTGCGTTTTCGGTACAAATAAAGCGTCCATGGGTCCTTCTCTCAAAATTATGATGGTTCCAATGCGGGTTGTTTTTTGTTGTGAAAGGTCAAAAACAATAAAACCTTTTCTAATTGCTGATTTTGCTGTGGTGGAGAGGATTGATTAAATGATCGTTAACAAGAATTTTATTTAATAAAAATATATGGTGTTTATGTAATTAATAAAGTCTAGTCAATGTTTGGTTCAATATTTAGTATAAATGTGTGAATAAAGTCGTATACCAGAATGAATAATGTTAAGTTTCGAAACTCGCTTTTACCATCAAGTCACAGTCTTCAATATAAATTCTATATAGATTGCCTTCGGACACGCCGAGTCCAAACACAGCCGTGCCTTACTTTCAGCAAGCCGGTCTGCAACAAAAATAGACAGCTAGTAGCAGACAGCACATGAAGTGTGGCAGACCGGCAATCTATTAAGATTCCAAGGCCAAAAAAAGAAGAAGAAGAAGAAGAAGAAGCAGACAGCACATCACCCCTCAAGTGACCGCGCGCCAGGAGTTGCCCCCCTCAGCAGTCAACTCTCGTAGTCGTCAGCGCGCTAGAAGACAAGTCTTCCTCTACCGACACCTCTCGAGCTTTGCAGCGAGCTAGAAGACAAGTCTTCTTCAACCGCAAACCTTGAGCGAGCAATGCACCTGCTACCAGCTTTCGCTAGAATACCATTATGCCCTGAGATCGACTCTGCTATATGCTTAGAACTAGTATTCTTCTGATGCACGAGCGACGATCCGCGTCGACGCCACCTAACGGTGACTAACTCAAACAGGGTTATCCTGCCACTTGGTGGCGGTACTGGACTTTAAGGGTAAATACATGTAAATATGAGGGCCTTTAAAAATAAGTGGAGGGAAGTTTCATATGATACACGGGCTAGCCCTCTTGAGCCCAGTACCGCCACCAAGCGGCAGAATAACCCTCATTAGTGAAATATGATTTCAAGTACAAAAAATGGCGACTGGAAATAGTATATTTTGTAACAAGTGCGCGAAACAGTTGACTCACCCAGGAGTTGTTTTCACCCGAGCGTAGCGAGGGTGCAAAGACTCCTGGGTGAGTCAACTTCCTCGCGGACTAGTTGCAAACGATATTTTTTAACTCTGCTTGCGAGAAACTAGGGTTTTCTGACGCTTTAAGGTTAGAAAGCCCGTGTTTCGCGCACGCAGTGTTGAAAAAATATATAAGGAAATTTCTGGAATTTTTGACTCAAAAACGATGGATTCTTAGAATTTATCAAAGAACTCAATTATCAGTAACATTTTTTTCTCTAATCCATCGTTTTTAAGTTAAAAATATAAAAAATTTCCTTACATATTTTCAGTCACCATTTTTTGTACTTAAAATCATATTTCACTAATTGAAACCATCATAACTTTAAGAGAAGGACCTATGGACGCTTTATTTGTACCGAAAACTCCAGGAATATAAAGATTTTCATGTGAAAATTCGGAAAGAAGAAAAAATTTATTTTTCGAAATCACGTTTTTTTTGTAAAACCATCCATATCTTTTGACATGTTTGTTATATCGAAAATCTGACACCGGATTCGGACAGTTCATTAAATTTTGTGTAGAATATACTTACCCGCAAGTTCTCCATACCCCATTTTCAGCAAAAGTACAACGATTCAAAAAGTATCAAAAACGAGTCCGTCCCGGACATAATGGGTTAATTGATAAATTCAAAGATTACCGAGCTTCCCAAAAATATTGCCATGGACGAAGAAATTAAAAATCTGCCAATTGTTTTTCCATAAAAATTCATAAATGGCCACAAACAAGAGAGGCATAGAATTTTTTTCATCCAATAATAATCATTAGTCCACTCATTTGCTTTATCATGTAAAAATTTTGCAGCCTCTTGATCCAAAATAAAAGCTTTATCGAGCATTATTTACTAATATGCGAAAACACTGGTTTGTCGTAAAGAAGTGTAACTATCGAAACTATTTACCGCAAAAAGTTACCCTGGAATTAGAGTAGATATTCTGATGTATTTGCTTTATGCGCATTACGATCATTTTCTATGACCTACCAAATAATTCATGCATATAAATAACAATACTGACGGTCATATATTTAAAATAGTGAAATATTTAATTTTGTGTATTATCCAATAAAATAGTTTTGCTCGTATTTTTATTTCTTTCATAGGGTAAATGTACCCATTATTGTGGATTTATTTTTGACTCTTTTTAGCTATACCATAAAATTGAAAGAAACAACGTAATTATAAGTTTTTTGTTTTTGAATGAAAGAATAAACATTTCTCTATATAGTAATGAATTAATAATCCATTTTTTAACATAACATCAGTACGAAAAGTCAATTCATAAAATAAAGCCGAGCGTGTGCAATTCCGTGGGTTTGCACCCATTACCGTGTATGTATTACCGTGGGTTTAAAATGGTCTCTTAAAAAGTCATAATTGAATTTTCCTTTTTTGATCGATTTAAAAAGTATACGGCGATATTTTTTGAAAGCTCGTAACAACGCACGATGATTCGTGCACTTTATTTTGCATATTATAATATTATGATATAACAAAAGCTACAACGGCCTTCTATGCCGACACATGAAATTTGAATATAAGAATTCATTTAGTTTTAGTTAAAAAGTTTCACTTCAAAAATTTTAAAACATATTATCACTAAAACATCGTAAAAGAAATTTGACTTGCCCTCTGGTGTTGAAATTGACTTCGCCGTGTCGCATCGCCGTGTGCTACAATAATAATCACTCTCTCCGTCCACTATGTTATTGGCCCCGAGCGTTAGCACAGCGTAAGGCTTACTCATGTTTAATTCTCATAAGAAAAAACTTAGTTCGAGCAGTCGACGCTGGCGCTTTTGACAGGACGCGTCCTGTTTTCTATAGGACTACGCCCGACTGGAAACACAATTCCGGCGCAGTTTTGGGCCGGACTAGATGCCTGATTTAATAATCTGGTTCGGATCAGGCTCCAGACTTAGCCCTGATGAGGATGTGTAATAAGGTTCAATACCGGACCGGATAAGTATTTACTAAAATCAGGCCTTGTTGCGGGCTTTATCAGGGCCTGCAAAAACTCCTGAAGTTTATCCCCTCACGTGTAAGCACGCATATGTCTGGGCCTGTTAAGGCCCTGAAGTTGCCTGATTTAGAATTATTATTTTTTAGATATAATTACGCTCAAGGGAAGAAAAAACAGAAAAAACTAAGATTATGTTAATTACACATTTATCAACAAAATATTAGATACAATAATACGGTTTTAAAATTTTTTTAAACTATTGTACAAATCTAGTCAGTCTAATAGTCGTTATTTTCTATATGATTATAAAATATGAAGTACAATATAAATTTTAAAACCTGAACTAGTACCTAACTAAAAACCATAGAATTTAATCAACTTTGGCTCTTTTAGCACGATGGCTATCCCAGTCAGAGCTATTGTTATTAACAGGATTAAATCCTCGCTATCACTTTTATCACAGCTAACGCCACTTTCATAATTTCCATTTTGATTTATTTCATTAGAATTATTAGAATCATTATAATTATTAGATGCATCATTAACACCAGACTGCATTTCTACATAATCATTAAACAATTCTTTTTTTTTTAAGGAGGTTCTGATGGAGGTTTTTCACTATTTTCATCATATTCTGCACGCATGAGTTTTATTTTATCTCGATAATCTTTTACGCTTAACCTATTAGCAGCTCTTTTGCGAAAAAACACTTTAATTATTAATTTTGTGCATTTCAACGCTTGCAAACATACTGCACTGTCTGCTAATTTATATACAAAATCATTGAAGCAATAAAAGCTCTGGGCCTGATCAGGTCCTGAACGGGACCTGAAGTTCATTTAAAAAATTTTTTTAAACTTATGGGCTCCGTATCCGGCCCGGAAAAGCACCTCATTACACCCCATTTCCGATGCCAGAAGGATATTGTTCAATTTTCAAATCAGGGACGGAATATCAGTCCGGACACCCGTATTTAGTTTCCAGTCGGGATATCTTGAAGCACATAATCATTAAAATGAAAAGGCATCTCATAGGCTAGCTGTGAAAAGTTAGCAACAAAAATTTTCCCAATAACGTTTAAATAATCAATACGCTTCACCCTTATCGAGATACAACCCTTACAAAGCGGTTGCCACGGAATACGTAAATTTCTCACTTTGCCCGACTACTTCCATACCAAGGCGGATACTTTACAGTTCCAAACTTTAGCTCGACATTAATCATTTCTTTTGGGACTATTGATTGACAACGAAATATTTTTTATAACATTGTTTTTGTTAATTTTTGTTAGAACGTACAATCGCTGTGTTCAGGGCATTACACTATGCGCAGCGCACTGTTTAAACTTAGAACCTCACGTGTATACAGTTACTAGGGATATTTATCCCGTATAGGAAAAAAATGCAAAAAATTATGCAAAATATTTTGTAAAAAAATCTAAAAACTCGCAGATAATTTGTAAGGGTATTTACATAATATTTTACTGAACGTTATCAGAAATTTCACCTGCAAAAAACTTTGTTATATATTACAAAGGACCTGTAAAAACATATTCGAACATAAGAAACAAAAAATTTCAATATTAATCTTTAATTTTCATGTTTTTGCATTTATAGGCATTAACACAGGTGTGCCCCCTTAAATATTTTCAAACTAGCTCCTATGTAAGACGGTTCATCTTTAAATTGTGTTTCAAGTCAACTTTTCACTATAATTTTTGTTATACCCAACAAACAAGAGGACATGTATTCAGGTGGGAAATGCAATGCAATGATATATTAAAATTTGAAATAATATTCATAATAGATGGTCCTTTGACAATGTAAACCGCGGATTTGGTTGCAGTAGCTTTTGCTACGTGTTGCTGGTGCATTGTAATTGCTATAGTTTGCCTAGAAGAATTCTCAATTTTAATAAGCCCCCAGAGATACACACGATTTAATGCATCGTCATTTACAGAAACACTCATTTGGTAAACAGTATGGGCATCCGAATTTACCATTGAACTGTTTCATATTTTGTACGATAGATCGAGCAATAGTGTCAATAGGACTAACAATTAAGTGCACTTTATGTTTAATAGAATTTTGACGACCGTATGTGGTACATTCCATCCCGCTTTGATATAAATAATCGTCATTCGGAGATGCATCACCTCTAATACTGGCAGATATTCGTCATAAAGTGTCTGCAGCAACATGGCGGCACATTTTTCTTCTAAAATTTAAGTTTTTTCGAATACCTGAATTTTTTTGGTTACCTCATCAAGATACATGAATGATGAGACGTAGTTTGATTTTGTGAAACGATTAGAAAGTGAGAGTGTAGCAGAGTTTAGGGGCGGGGCTTATACCTAACCGCACGTTTTCTACTAATCAAATATAGATATTCACTCGTTAATCTACATAGGTCGGATTACTTTCATCTCTTACAGCTTCGGTCACGTGCTTTTTCACTCTGAAATGTGGATCATTGTGCACGTTGAACCCAATACGCGTTGCGACGTTGCAGTGTAAGCAGTACGGAGGTAAATTTGGTCCATCGACTGCGGCAAGTGATAAAAGTTAAAAAATATTTCTAATTTTAAGTGAACGCGAGTCGTGCGTAAGTGTGTAAAATAATGATCGGGATATTTCCGCCCCAAAGTCCCCCGGCGGAAAAATTCTGGGGCTTAACACTCAAAGAAATTGAGAGTTATTTCTTGCATTCTATAGAATGTTCGAAAATAGACTGGACAGACGAAGAAGATTTATTGTGTAAAATGTGTAAAATGGACTACAAAGATGAGCCCGATTTCGACAATGAAGGCAAGCCAATTTTACGTCGTACCACACCGCTACATCTCATGACTAGAGGTGATTTACCCAAAACCCACATGGACTATTATACAGCCCGAGATCTTTTCAAAGTATACGACCAATTTGGCTTGAATTACATCGACGAGTTTGGATTGACGCATTTCCACGTAGCCTGTAGATATGACTGCAAACGCGTCGTCCGTGAGTTCCTAGATTTCGGTCAGGTCGATCCCAATCTCCCCGTGCGAAAAACACACGATACGCCGCTACTCTTGGCTTTGAACTGGCGTCACAAGGAGCTGGCTAGGCTGCTGCTGAGGTACGGCGCCGACCCGAATCTGCCGAACGTAAACGGATTGACGCCTCTGCACGTCACTTGTCAGACAGGCCGCTGCGGTGATATGGCGCAATATTTCTTCGACGTCATCGACGAATTAAATCTGCCGGTGCGGGTGAATATCCGAGACAAGTTTGGTAGTACACCATTGCACTTTGCCGTGCATTACGGTGATAAGGAGACGGTCAAATTTCTGCTAAGGAGAGGCGCAAATCCGGCTCTGGTCAACGCGGTAGGATCGACTCCGCTACACATTATTTGCCATAGGTCGAACAATTACGATTTGGCGAGGTTGTTCTTCGGGATCAACAGAGAGCTCAATCGGCTAGTGCAGGTCAACGTTGCGGATAATCACGGTCGGACACCGCTGCAGTTGGCCGTGTTCTATCTGAGTCTGGACATCGTCGATCTTCTGATAGATAAGGGTGCCGATCTGTCCAGTTTCGTTTTTCCCACGGACATTTACTGCGGCCAGGAAATCGGACCGCCGGAGCTTAGACGTAGGATTAATTATAAATTGAGACTGGCGTCCGGTGTTCTGCTCATCGTCGAACGTCTTAAGACAAGTGGATACGAACTGGAACGAAGCGACGTCTCGACGATCATGAATGTGATCGCCAAACACGGATTGTTCGAGAAATCGGCGTATGTGAAACGACGTTTGCTCGTTGACGAGGATTTTGCGGCAGAAGCGAACAAGCTAATGGTAAAGCCAGGTCTGTCGCTCTACGATCTGATCCGATTGCCACCCGATGTGGCGAGAAAACGAGTCACGTTCCAGGAATATTTTGATTTATCGAGTTCGCCCAAGTTTTGCATAAGTTATCAAGAGGCTTGTGTGGTGCATCTGTGCGAGAAGCTGACGAGGAAATTTTTCCAGTTCTGGGCCCTATCTCCTTTCTGGAATCTCATTCACTATCGGCTGCCGATTCTTTGCTCCGGCATGATTTTGGAAAATTTGAGCAACGAAGATTTATATAAAATTTGCTTGGTGGCTCAGAAACCATTTAACGGCAATTGTAATAAAATGTAATGACAACAAAAGACCGGGGGAAAGCGAGGGCCAAGAAGCTCCAAAAAAAGCTAAAATATGACCTTATTATGATATGATCCATTTGCTTGACGACTAAAATACAAAGATCGTAAAGATAAAAGTATTTTATTATGTTTATTATTAGTGATTTTTTTTTAGTGCTATCTAAATAAATACATCTTAAAAATGAATTTCGACTTGTCAATTGTACAAGCACCAGATAATTCGATTCGATTACCACCCTTATAAGCCGCGAAAAACAGAAAAGTCCCCAGAGTCGCGAGGGTTAATCTCCGCTGCTCGACGATCGCATCTGTACGATTCTTCATAAATATAATATAAATAATATCGGTGCGACGCGGTCCATATACCGCACTGCGGCGAGAGGGAGATGTATCGAAATTCGATCTCGCGTCGATTTTCCAGCCGATCATCCATGTGCAGCATCGTAACGTGGAGTGCGTACACACAGCACGAATGTATATAAACAGGAAGAAGGATCGCGACGAGAGATATAAGGCTTGGACGTTTCGTACACATAGATATTTAAGCAGCAACGCACACACGTCCTACCTGCTGTTGCTGCTCACGACTATTGTATATACACATATTCATACAACGTACACTTGCTCTCGACGCTGCGGCGGCGGCTAGCGGTCAAGTCCAACATAACTGCACACTACTCGAGAGAGCTGCGCGCACAGCACACATACGCACACGTACAGTCGTAATCGCAATGCATCAGCAGCAGTCCTTTGATACGAGAGAGAGAGAGAGAGAGAGAGAGAAGTGCAGGTTGCAGCAGTGGTGGTGTCGCGCGAATATTTACGCGTGCGCTCATTCGTAATTATACGCTCGGAGCGAGCGAGTACAAACAGTATTGTACGTATAAAAGAGATGCAAAGAATATAATATTGAGATACAATTTTCGTTTTTTTTATTAAATTAATTTATTCGAACAAAAGCAAGGAACACACATCGCGGGTCAGCTCGTTCAACGACTACGCCGCCCGTTGGTAGTAGCCACGCACAAGCGCCACAGATCTTCGGTCTTCAGCCTCTCGGCGATCGACTCGCAGCATCGAGCAGCCGGCGACTTGGGCAGCAGCTCCCGCAGCGACTGCAGCGCCCAGCCGCGACAGAATCCTCTCAGCAGTATGGCGCACATCTCGGCGTCGCACCTGTGCAGCCGACGAGACTCTCCGTTTGGATGCGTCAACGAAGAGACGTACAGTCGACGCGTGATCGTGAACAGGCCGTAGGTGAGTCGCTGCGCGGCTTCGTCCGGCGACAGTTGAAGCAGGCCCAAGAGCGACAGGCCCGGTTGTACCATTATCCTCGCGGCTAACGCGACGAACTCCTCGTCCGTGTCGTACCAGCGACGTTGGTCGTCGTTGTCGTCGTTGAACAATCCGAGCTTGGCGAAGAGATTCATGAAGGTCGTGGCGTCGCTCGCCGACAGCTCGTAGCCTTTGGTCTTCAGCAGCCGAACGATGCCGAGCACGTCCGACGTGACTCTGTACTTGAGCTCGTCTCTGCTCGAAGTGCTGCCCACGTAGGACATGAGACAGTCGTCGAACTCGCTCTCGGCGGGCATGCGGAAGGTGGTGGCCGGGTCGGCGCCGCGAGCCAGCAGCGCGAGAACCGCGTCCGGCCAGAGCTGCGCCACGGCCAGTTGAAGCGGCGTCCGGCCCTCGTTGTCCCGGGCGTCGACTCGCAGGACGCGAGCCACCTCCGGCTCCGCGCAGATCGCGAACAAGCGCTTCAGCCAGTCGCAATTATCGTGGTCGCGTCTTCTGCCGCGGCCGACGATCAAGTGCAGCGCGGTCGAGCCTCGGGCGTCGGCCAGATTGGGATCGGAGCCTCTGCGTATCAGTAGCTCGGTCATGCCCTCGTCGCCGCTGGCCAGCGAGCAGTGCAGAGGCGTGCGACCCTCGTTGTCCCGCAAGTCGAGCAGCACCGTCTTGTTGAGCTGGTCGCAGTGCTTGAAGAAACGCCGAGCTCCGGCGCAGCACGAGTCGTCGTCGGCGTCGCGCTTGCAGATGACGTGCAGACAGG
This sequence comes from Trichogramma pretiosum, assembly GCF_000599845.2. Lineage (NCBI taxonomy): Eukaryota > Metazoa > Arthropoda > Insecta > Hymenoptera > Trichogrammatidae > Trichogramma > Trichogramma pretiosum. The sequence goes on along the minus strand of NW_019640861.1, from coordinate 285,233 downwards.
TCGATCCCTCGGCGTTGACCGCTTGGGGCGAGGCGCCGCGCGACAGCAGCAGCCTGACCCATTTACCGTAGTCGTCGTCGAGCGCCCGGTGCAACGGTGTGTTGCCCTCGCGGTCCCGGTGAGCGTCGACCTCCACCGGTCGATTCAACTTCTGACAGATCTCGAACAGCATCTTCGTCATGAGGAGGTATTTCGTCGAGCACTTCATCAGGTGCAGAGGCGTCAGTCCCTCGGCGTCGGTCGAGTCGGGCCTGGCGCCGTTGCGCAGCAGCAGCTCGAACGCCTCGACGTTCTCGTGCCTCATGGCCAGATGCAGCGGCGGATCCACGATCGTGGAGTAATAATTGGGATCGACCTTACCGAGCTCGAGGAATTTGGCGACGACCTCCTTGGAGCCGTACTGGCAGGCCACATGAAAATGTGTCAAGCCGGACTCCGCGTCGATGTAGTTCAAGTCGAATCGGTCGTATATCTTAAAAAGATCGTCGACCACGCCCCTCAAGTCGTAGAATCGGCCTCTGTCCGCTCGATGCAGCGCCGTGGTGCGACGCAAAATTGGCTCTCCCTGATCGTCGTCGACGCGGGTACGACGACGATGACGATCGTCTTTGTAGCCGCTGCGAGCCACGTAACCGATGAATCTCTCGCCGAGGAAATTGTGCTCGCACCAACGCCTGCAGTCTATGGCGTCCAAGAGAAGACGATCTATCTCTTCGGGCTCGAAGACGTCTCGGGGTTCGGGTAGACATCCGCTCCTCTGTTCGCTGATCACGGGGTCGATTTCACGGAGAAATTTGCGTCGCTCCTCTTTCGTCGACCAATCATCGACCCGTTCGCGCATGCTCTTCAATTTTTTCAGGTTGTCCAGTCTGATTTCGTCGCAGGCGTTTCTCCATTTGACGTGAAGACTTTCGAAACTTTCGATAAATTCGTCGTAGGACAGCACGTCCATCGTTTTCTGTATACGCACTCAGGAACGAACTATTACACTTACTATTTGTCACTCACGGTTCAAGATGTATTTTTAATTTTCTTTATTCACGAAAATCTCTCGCTCTGCAGCAGTAACAGCAGCAGGGAGCGATGCGATCTTTCTTTGTTCGGGTCGTCGTAACACGAAAGACCAGAAAAAAAAAACAACCGACTGTCACTTTCCGAACGTAGCGCCGCGGCTGTTTTAAGAACTTGACACGCCCTACCATTATTAATTCAAAAAACTCGCACTAAAGAACGGATTAAAAAATTAAACGCACACGCTTTTTTTCCTCTCTCTCTCTCTATGCGCGTCAAACAACATTAACCCCTGCGCGCGCATGTGTGTGTACTATACGCGAGATCAGCCAAGCAAAAAAGCTCGGCTCTCTCCCTCTCTCTTTCTCTCTCAGTCCACTTGTATACATATACAAATAAACAAGTCGCGCACTTGCGATGCAGCAGCAGCAGCTCAAGCGCATCAAGTGGAGAGAAAATTACAGGCATGCCTAAGCGCGCGCGCCAACCGAGTATAGTATAGTGTACACCGAGTAGTGCCGAGCCAACTCTGAAAGATCTCTCAACTTATAATTTAGAGATGCGGCGGCGAGTTGATCTCGGCTGCCGACTACACCTGTGTGTGTGTGTATTCATATATATGCGAAACGTCAAAGCTTAAACTTTAAATGTATACACGCTACGAGGGATTAGAGGAGGGAGAGAGAGAGAAGGAAAATAGAGATCCATTCGGCGCGGTATACCTGTGTGTGTGTGTGCATAGATGAGCCTTCGCCGCCGCAACTCTACTGAGTGTACACATGGATGTACCTACGTGTAATGTAAAGATCGTCGACCGAAGCACGCGCGGACCGCATCGAGTGCATCAGGCAAGCGGCAGCAAACCACGTATGGGAAAAGCATGGAACGTTTCCGGTTTGGACCGTACCTATACCGAGCGCCGTCGCCGCCGCTGCTGCTGCTTCGTCGTGTAGTTTTCTTCTTCTTCTTCTTCTTCATCATCGTCTATATACTCTTCTTCTTCTTCTCTACTTCGTCTTCTTTGCACTCTTTTTTCTCGTTCTCGTTCGGAAGATCGAGTTATAATTTAGGGCTATCTAGAAAAGAGAGCTTGAAAATTAATAGGCAGTAATTGCACAGTATGTAATATTAAGAAGAAAGAAAGAGGCCATACGTGTGTTGGTGTGTGTGTTTGAGCGGCTCTCGCGTCCGAGGTGGCCTTGGTCACGGCCTTGCATCTTTTCCGTGCATACTATGCGCTTATATACACACACACGTACACATATCCTTGCGCTCGAGACTCGCGTGGACTCTGCGGAATTTAGAAGTCCGGCTCCGTGCGCACTTCTCGAAAGCTCTCCTCTCTCCTCTGCTACACGCGTGCGAAGCGGTAACGTTAAATTAAACGATGCTGAATTTTCTTCGGAAAAAAATTATAAATAACAGAGTTAAATAAATAATAATTATAATGAAAAGTGACTATTACGAGTAATGCACCGCGGCAATTATATATCGATATTTAATGCGCGTACACACGGCACACATACTATCAAACGTATAAATATCAGAGAGAGAGAGAAGGCGGCGCTTCTAAACGCTCTCGCGCGCTCTTGCGATCGGTATAATTACGCGCGGTATTCGAGATCGCGTACAGAGAGCTTGTAAGAATGCACGGAAAAGCTTTTAAGAGAGCTTAGGAGAGCAATTATAATTGCGTGTGATTAGGAGACATCGATATTTTCCGCCACGTATTATCATTATTACCAGCGAGATAATCGAGTTTATAAGCTCGTGAAAATTGTAATTTTTTTCTCTTTCGGAATAAAAAAGGTCGAAAGAAAGTAAAATACCAGCAGGATTTGAAGCAAGACAAACATTGTATTGTCGTATTATGTGTACGCAAAATCGGCGACGCGATCGGCGAATTGACTCGTCTATGCCCGCGAGTTAGTTGCACGCATATATGTACACTCGCGACAGACAGACACCGCAATGGGAGTCTGCGTGCGTTTACACGACGACACGAACAGCAACAATAACAACGCAGAGTAAGAGAGAGAGAGAGACACAACACAGGTGTAATGCACGCATATTATAATGCGCGAGGCGGCTCTCTCTCGGCTTGGCATATCACAACACTATACATACATACACAAGCTCGCGCGCGGTGGCTGATATTTCTCTCTCTCTCTCTCTTTCTTTCTCTCGTACCTTATAGACACACTCGGTCTCTCACTCTTTCTCTCTCTCTTCGGAGCTACTATGTGTCTGTGTTGTATATATATATATATATATATATACGTGCGCGGCGCACAGGTATGTTTGCCCGTGAGCGCGCCGACGACGACGACGACGCGCGAGCCTCGCGTGTATATATATAGCACTTATATACACCTCGAGAGGCTCGATGCAAACTTCTTTCCGGCAGTACAGTTATGGCATCGGCGCGAGCCTGACGTCGTGTATACATATATATATATATATATTTACCCTGTGATCGCGCGCGCGAGTTATATGTGTGTATACGTACATATGAGTGGGGCTTTTTTTTCGTCGTCGTTGTTGTTGTTGTTGTTGGAGTTCGCGGTGCACTGCGAGAGGTTCATTATTACATTAGTTAAGACAGCACCGTAGAAAGAAATATATAGGGTAAATGTCACTCTACTCCTTTCTCCATCATTATTACAATTTGCGCGCACGAGGATCGTTCGAGCTCGGTCGATTGGAGAGAAAATAAAGATACAACGAAAATTTTGGCTTTTCCTCGTCGTTTAATCTTGAATTTAATTTATATAAAATAGGTACATGCAGTTCAAGTTCGCAGTGTGCCTTGTGCGATGTTACAATAAAATATATGTAGTGCGTGTGCCGAGTGTCGATCGTCGTGTGCAGCATTACAGCAGCAGCAGCAGCTGATTCCGCTGCACATATACATACCGGTGTATTTTTTTTTCATTTTCTTTTTTTTTATCGGAGTCTCACTCTCTCAGCTCCGAGGCCGTAAGTGTGCACACAATAATATACATATATACGACACGAGTGCGGTCTGTGTCTGTCTGTCTGTGTGTTCTCGATCCTCTGCCTTATATATTACGCGGGCATACATCCATACACATGCATATGTGCGCCTCGCTCGCGCGTACGTGTGTATTATACCGGTAAATGACATTTTATGCTTTGATAATGTAACGTTAGCGCAGGAGCGAGGTGCATATACGGGTTTTTAACGTAACGCCACTTTTTCTCTCTCTCTCGCTACTCTTCTTTCGCTCTTTCGCGCTATATAATCGTGTGTCGAACGACGACTACACATCGCAATCCGCTGCTAAAATTCGGTCATTAAAAATTCATAACTTTTCCATGCGCGAGTTTTTGGAGTATCACACGATACGCGGATGATCATCCGCGAACACTCGGTCAACGCTCCTAATTCCTCCTCGCGTGTGTACATTAGTCTCTCTCTCTCGCGCGTTTCTCATTCATATCGGCATTCAAACGTACACACATAACACACGCGGAACATATTTACCTATCACGAGGAGCAAATTTATCAAAACTCGGGACCCTCGCATTACACAGTCGCGCGGCGCACGCGTCACGCTGAAAATGCTTCATTCCAAATGCGCTCGTGTATAATGTGTACAAGCATATACGTGCCGGTATACGTTATAAAGCGCGCACCGCTGCTGCAGCAGTGCATCCTCTAATTTAAGCGCTCGCGCGGCAAGATTTTTCGTGAGGCATATAATTTCACAGATATATATATATATTTTATAATGGGCATAAGAGAGCCGGCGCGCATATAATCGCAGGATGTAGCGCGTTTGCGTCGTCAGGATGTTTATACTGCTGTGTACAATATATATATCGCGATGAAGGGCCAACAGCAGCTCAGACACACACACACACATCTATCTAACGTTATGTCATTTTGAGCCGCTCGCTCGCTCGCTCGCAATATCTCGCGCGAATCTCGAGCGCGTAAAGCTGCGCTGCTGCACTGCACTCCGTATGCGTTGTTTATTACTGTAATCAATGTCGTATAATATCCGTTACATTATATATATATAGCATATGTATATCATCCCGAGAGACTCTCGGAGCAGCTCTCTTGATAAAGATTAGAGAGCGAATTGCTTATTTACGCAGACGTTATTAAATTGCTGCGGAGCGAGGTGAGCGAGCGCGCGGCTGTCAGCCTTTATCAGCTGCATACATATTTGTCTTTCGAGCCGAGCCGAGGTGCCTATTTTTTTCTTTTTTTTTCTTTTTTATACATTTAAAATCGAGAGCGACCCCCGAAGTGAATAAATTCTTCGAAGCCAGCTCACCTTTCGAATGTCGAAGGCGACAGCAAAAAGAAAAAAAAGGAGACCCCGCCGTTGCTTAAAGAAGGCAGACAATAGTTTCACCAAAATGTATACTTTAAAGCTCGTTGTCGTCGTTACACCCACGCGTGATCCTCATGCCTCCACATACATAAATACACACACACACTTTTTCCATCAAATCCTTTGAAATCTCTCATCAATAGTCGCTTGTATATTTTGGTTCTCCTCTTTTGTTCGCAGATCTATACGTATTATAATTCGTGCTCGTCGTCGTGGTCGTCGATCGTCGACCGTATAGTGCTTGTGTCTCTTGTGGTGCGTTTTTTATCATACACGTATGTGCGTTCGCAATATTACACTGGTGTGTACGATCGTATTATACATATTGTAATACAAAGTGTGTCCGTTGCGTCGTCGCGAGATGCAAGAAATTACAAGTGCCAGCGGTGAATCAGTGCTGTTATACTGCTGAAGACTCCTGCTCGACTCGACGTCAAGATGCTGTGCCTGAAGAAACGCAGGACCTACAGCTTCACGCAGGGCGCCTGCAGGGCCGACGCGGCGAGAGAGAATCAGCGTCGCAAGAGATCGTCCTCGTCCAAGCGCCGCGACGAGTCCGAGGAGCGTTACTACGAGGGCGTCGTCGGTAAATCCGCTGCTGCCGTTGCTGCTGCGACCCTGCCGAAAAAAATCACGTGAGTCTTTGACTGTAATTTGCATGCATTGACGATCCATAAAATATTTATCTGTGCAAATTTATCTGTGCAAAAAAAATGTTGCATCCTTTATACGCACCCACGCGACGAGCGCCAGGCTGCTGCTGCTGCGGTCTCCGCGTCTCACCGCGTCCGAAAAACCTTGAGAAAATTAACGAACTGCGCAGAATAAAGAAGGAAAAAAAAATTATTACTCCTCTGTACGACCTCAGCGGTCTCTACACTACATCGTGATATTAGCAGCTCTAGGGGCATACATATATATATAACGCGCAGAGCGAGAAGCGCAAGGTAGTCTTTATACGTAGCGGGAAAGAGATTCTCCACGGCTCGTGTAAAATCGTAATTCATATACGCCGCTGTTGCTGCTGCTGCGCTTTATCAATTATGCCAGAAACTCGCGGTGCTATGATAATAATAATAAAGCACACTGCTATACGTGCATCGTTACGTAACGCCGACTCGTTCGTTTCATTTTTCTACGTTATAAAAATAATAAAATAAGTAAAAAAATAATGAGTAAGCTCGAAGTGCGCATTTTAGGGAATCGTTGCGGGGGCAGCAGCAGCAGCAGCAGCGGCAGTGAAAGTAGCCCCGAAAAAGGCAATTGGAATGCGTCAGACGACGATCGGCAATCGCCGCCGCCGCCCGGCGAGAGGAATGAATCAACGCTTGCACACGCGTGTCGCTGTATGATTATCATATTCATGTCGGTCAGAGAGAAGTGAGAGAGCGAGAGAGATAATACTTTGTACAGAAATGTATATTTGAATACAATAGGCGAATACATTTTCCCGCGGAGAGAGAGCGTGTACAAAAAAATGAGAGAGAGAGAAAAAGAAACGAACTCGCGCCGTATAGTTGTTACGGAGATTGTGTAAAAATACACTTGTACCCAATTGATGGATATTTATATACATAGACATTTTTACCTATACGTTATAATAAATTGCCCGATGGAAAAATGTGCGCGGCGGCGGCGGAGCTGCGAGCTTGGGCAACTATACTGCTCTGTGCTGTGCACTATGCGCTATGCAACGCTATCCCCGGGTCTCTGTTAATTAACAATGGCCGATACTTTGAATGGTCTTACGCCACGCACATACTTGGCTCCTGCGCTCGCGCGCGCGAGTAATTTATTCAAATTAAAAAGAGAGTCTCTCGAGCGCGCTTGGTGTGCTTTATACGGTCACGCTGCAAATATTTTTGCCCGAAAAGCATCCGCGGTATATAACAACGGAGGATGTGGAAGCTCTCGGAATAGTCGCGCTGCAAGATCGTCAACCTCTTAACGAATCGCATCCAGCAGCTCTCGTATTATCAATCTCTACCTTGGATATGGCGTGTGTGCGCGTATATTATAAGACACCGGCCGGCTACAGCAGCAGCAGCAGCAGCTGCTACTGCTACTACCTACAACGACAACAACTGCAGCCACTTGCGCGACTCGGAGAGACTTCGTAGAAGAATGTCACTTGCGCTTATTGCCGCGCGCGTGCAACGCACGACTGTCCCTATACTATACATACAACCGATCGGCGACAGTCCGGTTCCATTATATACACCAGTGTGTATACAGACTGTGCACCGCGAGTATCCCCCGCGCGAGGAGCAGAGGAGGGATTTATTATATTGTTTTTCTGGACATTCTTATCGCGGATAAATTGACGGCTCGACATGCGTTACGCGCTCTCTATATACGCTGTAACGTGTATGTGCGCTCGCGCGTGTGTGTACATAAATACGGAATAGCCGTGCGCGCGCGAGCGGCTTTACAATTCAACCGATCTCGTTGCGCGCTACCAGCAGCAGCTACCGACGAAGACGACGACAAATATATATACAGCCTTGGGAAAACATTTTCTATATATATAAAACGCGTGCACTTTTATATCGCCGATTTTTAACGAGTCCTTTAGTTTATTTATTTTTTTTTTCATTGCTACCCTCCTGTCGTCGTCGCATTATATACTACAGAGATGTGTATATCCTCGTTAATTGGAAATCATAATCGCTCGCGGAAAATGGTTCGTTTTCTACGGTAGTAGCAACAGCAGCAGCAGCTGGTGCTGAGCTACGTATATAAACACACACGTATACACAGGAGCCGATAAATGGAGCTAGGGTATCGAACGGCACTACAGCGGCGAGTTTCCGGAAGAGACCTTACGCGCGCGTGAGAGTAAAAGATCTTTCTCTCGTGGCTGCTGCTGCTGCTGCTATGTACTCTCGCGAGGTCACGCTTATCTCATTATGGTATCTCTTTGCATACGTACGGTGCGCGCTTTGAAGCCGCTCACCGCGTCACACACACAACACAGGCCCTATGCGGTATACAGTAAGCTTACAAGTATAATGTACACAGTCGCACACACATACACATACAACGGCAGCTTATGTATACTCGAAGTAAGATAATTTTCACGCAGTTTCATCCGAAAAATGTCTCCTCTCGATCGCGAGTACACTGTAATATATGCCGAAAATCCATGCGCATGAAAACGCTCGCGCACACACACACACACACACGTGTTCATGCCGATGCGAGTGTCGGCGGCAGCTGTATATGTAACTGTACGTATAATAAGTGCATTCGCACAGCGGCAGTTATAGAGAAGGCCGATGAAAATTGTGAAAGAATCGCGCGCGGGATACACAAGAGCTCGTGTATGTGTGTGTGTATGTGATCATGCTCGCGCCTTCCAATTTGCATGGTGAAACGGAGGGGCCCGTTATAAAGACAGACTCTTTCGTCTATACATATGCAACGCTCGCATAGCGATGCTCTCTATACGTAGGTACATTATATCTATAGGCTTGCGCAGGCGGGCGAAAAGAAGTACGAGAAAAAAACAAAAGCAAATAAGTATATAAATAAAAAAAATTAAAACGCAACCGAGAGACCATCGGATCGTTGCTTTCAATAAATATCAATATTAACAGGTTTGTTTTGCGCGCGCGCATACCGATATTATTAATACACGCGAGCGCATATAAACAGGCACGTATATACGTGTATGTATCGATAAGCGATCGGACCAAGCACGCGTTAATTAATTCGAAATATCAATGGCAGCAGCGCGAGAGAGAGATAAAACGTCGGAGCGCGCAAGAGACCGCCGCCGCTCGTCTACTTCGATCTCGCTCCGTTCGTCCGTCCGTCCGTCCGTCCGTCCGTCCGTTCGTTCGTTCGTTCGTACACGCCCGAGTAGAAAATCCAGAAATTTGCCTCCTCCTCCTCTTCCAATTCGTTTAACGGCTTGCTTTTCCCTTTTTGCAGCTCCCCGTCTCGCTCGCTCTTTATTTTCTGTTTGTCGTGTCTATTCGCGCAGTACATATTACATAGAATACACTCGACTGCATTAGACGAGGAAAATGACGAATAAGAATGAAAAAAAAGCGGAGGAAAAAGAGGCAGTTAAAGTGTACGTTTTGCGCTCGCGGTATATTTATATATATATATGAAGGCGCAGTCGTTACATTTAAACCCCGAACGTTATTACGGACGCGCGCGCGCGAGCGCAGGAGTTATGATTTCATTTACCGTATTTGCATATTATTATATGTATACACATTGAGAACCAGCGCAGATGCTGTAATTGGGAATTCCTTGCGCGCGCGCGAGAGAGAGAGTATAAATGTGTATATAATGCATGAACCTGCACAGATCGCACCGCGCCGTACTTGTACACTCTCGTCGTTAAATATCGAAACTAATCACCGCAGCTCGGAGACGAGCACTACGTTATACACATACACATACACATATAACACAACACAGTACACACGCCTTCGGTAATTTACTCGCTAATCGAGCCGCGATGATAATAACAATAATAATTATGAGAGAATCAGATGCTTTAATTGCAGTCGGTATCAATTACAAAGCCGTTGACGACGTACAACAACATTACTTTTTCTCTCTCTCTCTCTCTCTCTCTCTCTCTCTCTCTCTCTCTCTCTCTCTCTCATTCTTTCTCGAGCAAATTTGATGCATTTATAAATGACATTTAGATATAAGTATGAATAGCTCACCGCAAATACAATTACGCGCGTTCGTCGAAAGTTCAATGGAACGTTCATATACCGAGTAATACGGTGCACGCTGCACATCAAGTCATGGTTATATCTATACAGCGAGCGAAACAGGTACCGCATTTATATGAGTCTATGTAGATATATATATTACAACCGCAAATTCGCCGGAACCCAAGCTAATATATAACTGTACATTTTATATGCGATCGTTTATGTGCATTTATGTAATCCACACCACGCCCTTTTGCGCGCTTCGGCTGCTGCTTCTGCTATGCACTGCGATCGTTTCCGAGGAAGCAGCAGCAGTAGCAGCAGCGCCGCTGCCGACGACGACGACGACGACGAAGATATTGAAATTTTTCCTCGCAGCGAGACGGTCGAGTTGTCGTTGTACACACATGCTTTTCTCGTATATGGATAACTTAGCGGCAGCCCAGCTTGCTCATGAGGTGTCGCGTTATCTGGCTGTTCTCGAAGAACCTGTGCAGTTGTGTTGGTATACAATATATTCTCTCATCGTGCCGCAATTAAAAAAATACTCGAAAGGAAGAGAAGAAACGAAAAAGAAACAAAACCTGTAGCCGCAGTAGGGGCAGAGCAAGTTCCTGATCATCAGGTGTCTGTGCTCGATGTGCTTCTTCAGGTTGGCCTTCCAGCGGGACTCGTAGCCGCAGTGATAGCACGTGTACAGCTTCCTCGCCACTCCCTGCAGACGATGGACCTCGAGCAGGTGCAGCCGCAGCAGTTTTTCGTTGTCGCCGAAGTCCGCCTGACAGACGAAGCACCGACCATCGCTGGTTTCGAGGTTAAGTCGCGGCTCGATCTCGACGGCGCCCGATCGCTCGTCGAGGATCGTGTCTGGCTCGTAATAGACTTCGAAGTTGGCGTAGATGTCGTCGTCGTCAATATCGGAGGAGGAAGCGTTGACGAGATCATCGGGAATTGGCCAGTACTCGTCCTCCAAAAAGTCGAGGGTCGAGTCTGCGTAGCCGCTGCCGAACGATCACATCTTGGTGTAATGAAAAATTCAACCGATAAACACTTACTCATTCATAATCAACTCTGGTTCTACGAACTCCTTGGAATCCATGGCTCGATGAATAATTCGATCAAAATTGAAAGACGATTGAAGGTTTATTTTAACGACTAATTCAAGGAAGTTCGAGCGCAGTCACGAATATGCAACGTTCAATGCGTTTTCGAAGAATCGAAGGGATGCAGTTCGAACGATCGAACGTTGAGATCGTTGAGAATTCATCGTTCGTCGCCGGGGCCGCCGCCTCAAGCGAGTGGCGCGCTCTCGTGGCTAACTGCGAAATCGATCGTTTTGGCGGTTGCCGCAGCTTTTAAGTCGACGTTCGACTTGCGAACGTTGAAAAACGCGTTTATTCGACAAACAGTAAGCGCGTACAAATCGCCCATTGTAAGGATCTAATGAAGAATAAATTTGAGTCGAGTGAAAACTGCATAAACTCTGAAAAGCTGCGGCGGGAGTGAGGATAACGCCTCGAATAGCCTAACCTGCGCCGGGTGCAATATACAGTTGAAATCTGCTGCTAACGGGTGTACGCACGGCGATAAAAAGTTTTTTACTACTTTGTTTGTGCGCGTCTGATTACTGCACAACAGAACGCGGTGAATAATCTATCTGATGTTCTACACGAGAGTCTGTAAATACTTCGATATACAGAAAAAGAGGATGAAGTAAGAGTAAAATTACACGAGTAGATGGTATGTAGCAAGTACAAGTGAATCTAAGTGTTTTTGTTTTTGTATTCACTGCAATTACATGTTTTTTTTTGTGAATACAGAGATGGACATTGAAAACTTAGAGTGGAATGGGAATGATTGAGAATTCATTGGAAACGAAGTATGCAGTTGAAGAAGATAAGAGCCAAGGTCAGATTCAATTTGGTCTAATCATCTGATGTTATTTCATGAAGACACTTCAAATATTTTCAACACCACAGGCATGCACTTTTATCCAATCTTCTTTTTTTTACTATTGTTTCAATTAAGCATATGTACTGAAAATTTACATTCTAAAAGTATTCCATACATTTGATAATTCTAACAATCCAAACGCTTGACACTGACACAAAGCTTTTGTGTTCTACGCTCAGTCATCGCACTCCATATTTTTCAGTCTACGCTATCACCCAGTAATTGCACAGTGTGCTCTGCAGCTGTCAAATGTGCAGTCACAATGTATAGACATTAACTTCGCTGTTGCTGCTGCTGCTGCTGCTGCAAATAAGAAATTGTCAGAAAAAAGAGACCTGATTTCTGGGCCAAAGTATATATGGATTACCATCAAAGACGATGGAGAAACAGATAGGCTGCACTTTGAAAGCCATCGCAATCTCGAGATAAGTTTCCCCGGGCGAGCTCACCACAATGTGTATTATATGTGTGTGTGTAATATAGACGTGCATCTTATCTCTGATTGGAATGGCGCCAGAGTCACTATAAATATAACGAAGAGCTCTGTTTATATACAGCTTCGCGTTGCATACTTGTGTGTGTGCCGCGCGGCATACACGGTAGAAAAGAAACCCTTATGGAAATCGAAGCTCAGCACCGTACTGTGCATGTGCACTGTGTGTCTGTGCAGGTATATGTATAAAGGCAAAGTTTATTATTTTGCGCTATTTTGTGCCTCGGTGATCGCTAACAAGGCGGCGGCGTAGTCGGCGTCGGATAGTATGTGCAGCATATAGTCGAGCCCGAAGGGCCGGTGTGCCGCAGCAGCAGCAGCAGCAGCATCAGCATTGCACACACAGGGCCCCCGATGATGGCGCATGGAAAGAGAGAATGAGAAGGAAAGAGAGAGAGAGACGCAGAGGCGAGGCAATTGCTTTGTTTTGCCGCGGAAAATGGAGAATTATGCGAGAGAAAAATGAGAATACTTATATGCGCTGCGAGCGTAGCATCATATATACAGGTACACACACGGTAGTTGTTGTTGCTGTGTGCGCGCACCGTAGGATTTATCGTCCACGCTCTGTGCAGAGCTTTTTTGTCGTTGTTTTTCAAGGCTACCAAACCGATTTTTTCTCCCCTTTCTTTCGTTTTTCCTTTATCAACGAAGAAAACAGGGGTATGGGTGCTTGATGTCTTGACCATCTAGTTATGAGGAACTGTAATAATGCAGTGGAATTCACACACACGCACACAGCAGATTTGTTTGACGTTGTTGGCAAACGAGAAAAACAGAGAGACCGAGGATTATTATAAAAACAGCAATCAAACTTATCGCTTGTATACAGTCTCCGCTAAAGAGATTTATATGAAATTAATCATTGCGCGCCGCCGACTACGACGACGACGCAAGAAAGAAAGAGGAAAAAGAGCACGAGACAGCCGCGAGAGATAAAAAGATATGAGAATTTTTTCTTCTTCTTATCGCCCTCGAGAGAAAATTCTCTCCTGTCCGATTTTTTCTCCCCCTTTCCGCCACACACATATGCGTATCGGCATTGTAATGTACACATATCTCGAATCCACGCAAAGGATACACACATTGCGTAGGTGACAGAGTAGGTATATATCTAGAGAGAAGCCGAAATTTCTCTTTACGTATTATACACGCACACACATACGCACGCGTGAATAAACTATTGTCTTTTCCTCGCGGGCTTTTCGGAGCTTCCCATTCACATCCGTCTCTGCGCCGCAGTTGCCTATATCGTTCCGGCGCTCTGCATATTATATACCTTTCGAATCGTCTTATTGTGTTGCAGAATATGTATATATAAATCCCTTATACACGGTATATATGATATTGTATAAGCTCGTCGACTTCGTTGGTCTACGAGGCTCGCAGAAAACTGCTCGGAAATTTGCGCTACTCGCGCACAAAGTGATTAAGTCGATAAATCATCCGTACGTTAGCCGTATCGTCCATAAATTCTCACGGTAAACGAGCTCTCTCTTGGAGAGCCACGGCAGCCGAGGAGTAGCCCCATATGTATATAGTATACTAGAGAGCGTAATATATGGAGAAAGATGTACCTTGAAAAAAAAAAGGGAAAAAAGGGAAAAGAAGGGCCCCCGAGACGCGCGCGCGCCAAGCCAAGCATTAACGCGTCAATTTTGATTTTCCCGCAGAGCTACTCATCGTCGTCGTCGTCGTCGTCGCGGATATATATATAGCGAAAACCACATCATGCAGTGTAGTTGCCGGCGCGCACAAAATAACGCAAAAACTCCGCGCACGACCGCACGCAGAGATTATTATTATTTAATCTCTCTACGGCGCGTAGCTGCTGCTGTTGCCTGCCTATATTATTTATATATAAACCATCTCTCGCGTAGCTCCTTCGTCATCATCTACTCTTCAAAATCCACATTTCCAACGCCATCACCACCACCACCACCACCACCGGCATGCGGGATTAAGAGAGGGAGAGAGGGAGAGAGAGAAAATTATCTGAAAAATAAAAGCTACGTGTAGTTCGGTATTATATACGTATAACATGCACATGGTCGGACGGACGGACGGACGGACAGCGTCGAACGATAGGTATCCGCGAGATGGTATGCTATGCTCGTGGCTGCCGCTGCTGCATTATATAAAGATGCTGATAAAAACAAAAGCATCGCATGCACTACTACGTATACGAGAGCAAAAAGTGCACCGCATCTCGCGAGCGCGATTTATCGGCCTTATACGATGTGTATAAGTATACACACACACATACAGACGCGCTACAATTAAACTTATAAGGTATATAGAGATAGGAGAGGGATGTATTTATATCGTGACACGCCGAAAACACATCCTCTTTTGCTCTCCTCCTCAATCCATACCTCCTACCTCCTCGCCGTCGCTGGGTTAATTAAAGACGCGATCGATTTTTCACCCGGTTAAACTCGCGCGTGATTTATATTATTCTTCACCCCGCGCGTGCGCGAAAAAAGGGAAAAATTCGTTGCGTCGTGTGTTGTGTTGTGTGTGTGTGTGGCGTATTATTGTACTCTCTCTCGAGAGGTTCGAGAATTATAATATGCGGGTGCAGCTCTCTTATAATACTCTCTCTCTGTGTCTGTCGATATGGCATTAAAGTGCTAAGAACTGGTTCCGGCCTCAACGGCTCTCGCGAAGGGGGCTCTATAGGTAATTATAATATAGGTGCGATCCGACCTTCGATGCGCTCACACACACACATAACACACACACTGTATATATGTATGCATGCGCACGTATGTAATAGAGGTAAAGAAAATTCGTGATTTATGAAGGTGAGATTCGTTCGTTCGTACGGACGCCGACGCCGCCGCAGCTTCGATTCGTATCTAGTTAATATAGTGCAAATGAGCTTGCGCTGGCACGATGATCGATTCTATACGTACCCCCTTATATATATACGTGTACGCTGCGCGTTAACTTTGCGTCTATATATAGCTATCTATATAGCTAGTCGCGCTCGTCGTTTCATTCACATGACGAGCAGCGCATTGACTTTTCCCGCCGCAGCCGCTGCAACGAATATTATTCGACCATTTGTTATTTATTATTCCATCGGCGTCTCATTGCCGAGAGAG
Organism: Trichogramma pretiosum; assembly: GCF_000599845.2. Lineage (NCBI taxonomy): Eukaryota > Metazoa > Arthropoda > Insecta > Hymenoptera > Trichogrammatidae > Trichogramma > Trichogramma pretiosum. The sequence continues at coordinate 269,611 of NW_019640861.1, read as the reverse complement.
AGAGAGAGAGAGAGGATCTATCGTGCCTATATAATACGTTATAAGCTCTCGATCGCGCCGTTTCCGCTCGCGGATCGCTGCAGCAGAGATCGAAGGAGAGCCCGGACGCGTCGGGGAGACGGAAGCGGGATCACCGCGAGAGGAATAATAAGTCACTGCCTCGTATACATATACAAGCGCATCAAAAGCTCATTATGCATATAGATATATAGGGATTTCGTTCGACGAATCATGAGCGCATGCCTTTATATATACTACCTGTAATATAAATCCGTACGCGCGCGTGCGTATGCATAAGGTAACCGGTCGACTATGGACGACGTTTTTCTATCGCGCGATCATCGTTTTAATGCATAATCATTGGGAATTACGCGCAGCGAGCTTGTATAGAGAGAAAATAGCATAATATATACGAGCTCGTAAGGAGGGAGTAAGCGAATACCTCGGAGGGATGTATTAAACGACACTTATTACGCCCGTGTGTATGTATTACGTACCCCCCTCTTTCTCTCTCTCTCTCGCTCGCTCATTATTTACATGCTTACTTAATTGACGTAATCAACATCCCCTCTCTCCCTTTTTTTTTATCAATTACCCTTCGCGTGCGGAAAAAAACACTCTGCGAGATCAGCGGATCGCTCGTATAACGCTAACTACAACCGACTTGACTCGCGACTCGGCTTCAGTGGTAGCAGCGGCAGCGACGATCGGTATACGCGTGCATATCGGTACGGCAGATTTAGACGCGCAACGACGATTTATTCACCGGCACAGCGGCATCGGGATTTAGCTTTTTTTCCCAGTTCCGCGCGATAGCGGGTAATTATTATTTGCTATTCACTTAAAGGCCGATAATACGCACGCACGCGCGTCTATTAAGCAGTGATCCTCTTGGTTTTTTTTTCGCGTTTATATTACGCGCACGAAGCGTCGCTCTTTTCGAGGCCTATGATGCGTTTTCGTATAATAGCAGCTCTCGACGTTCTTTAAACGTTGAAAAATCACTAAATCGTTTTCTCTCTCTCTCGGCTAATTCGCGTATATAGTATAGAAGGAGGAGGTAGAGAGGGAGGAAAAAAAATCGGCCGCGATTTATCGGCTCGCCGCGCGCGGCTATTATAAAGCCAGCAGCAGCAGCAGCCGCCGATACATCGCCGCGTGCAAGCGTATATACCTTCTATACACATAAATCCAAACACGCGCGCGTGTGTGTGTGTGTGCGGCTCCTCGAGACACTGCCGCTGCAGCGCGTCGCGGTCGTTTAGAATTCGATTGGCCGCGTCCGCTAATGACCGTCGAAAAATAAATCCCAACAAAACTCCCAGAGCTCCGGTCTGTGTGTGCTCTCATTAATGAATATCTATACCCCCGCGCACGTACCTATATACAGTCAATAACTCGCGGTTGTATATATATGCAGCGGAATATATACTGTAATAGAGAAGCAGAGAGAGAGAGAGAGAGAGAGATACGTGGCTTGCGCTGCCTGCATAGAAAAGCCTCGCGCTGGAATGTCGACCATCGTCGCACCTGTACATATACATTATACATACATATATATTGTATAGCTCGGGCTGCAGTTCAGTGCACCTTTGACGATTAACACCAAGCGCGCAGGAACGAGAACACACCGTATAATGTCGTTATTATTATACGGCGCGAGATCGTAAATATCGCTAATTCGTATATTGTTTCGCTCGTTCGTTGCCAAGGACAATTTTTTTTTTACTTTACTTTTTCGCAATCCGCGCGATTTCTTCATTCCGTGTCCTTCTCCACTGCTGCTTCTTCTTCGTAAGTTTTTTTTCTGTTCTAGACGAGGAAAAAGGGAGAGAGATAGAGAAATGAGTGTATATAATATAATAATGATGACATTAGTGCGGCGTCGTCGCCGTCGTCGAGCGGTGTTTATTGTCACGCGAAAGACGACGACGACGGTGTCGCGACACGACCGTGACGACGAGCGAGAACTTTGATATAATAACGATGATTTGCAAGCCGCGACACAACTGATAATATAGCGGCTGTAACTTCTGCGCCGTCGACTGGCAGCAGGCGCGTGTGTACTTATCACGACAGCTAGCGCAGTTTTCTGCTTGAATTATATACAAGTGCACATCGGACTTGCACTTGCTCTTTCGAATTATATCTGTCGTGGAAAATGAAACATTCTCGAGCTATTATTATTGTCGTTATACGCTTGCGACATTTTGGCCGAAACGAAACAATTTGAAGCAGAAAAATATTTTTGCCTTGAACCAATTGATTATAAAAAGAGAAAAACTGCAACGATAAGCATCGACTTCGAAAAAAACGCGATCACCTGTATGACCTCAACCACGTTGTCTTGGATGTTTCGCCGGTTGCACTCGCACTGGAGCGCATCGTTAGCGCGACACGCCGTGTGTATGGAACTGAGATTTATAATTCGCTTTTTTTGTCGAATGTTGCCTGATAATGGCGGAGCTGAGGACTAACATTAAATAATTGTCAATAGAGAAAATTTGTTTATAAACGATATAGAACCGTTGAAAGATGTCCGAATAATACATAAACAGAGATTTTTGTGTCTAAGTGTCAATAATATTACCAAGCAATTTTTGACGCTACTTCCTAATCAATGAAAATTTTAATTGAGGATTGAATTAGTGTGAGTGTTGATTGTGTGAATGATACACTACGTAATATCTATAAGAATATTTTATTTGTTTATTTTCCATGGGGAATTGAACGTTCGATTAATTGAGATACAGAATTTTATAAATGTAACAAGCAATTCAAGACATTTAGATCAAACCAAATATACAAGTTCAAATAAATTCATTTGGGTAATTTTTCAAAAGGTATTCCACCAAGAAATAAGCATGAATGACACCACTGTTTTTGCATGCGATAAGTGCGAAAAGAAATTTGAGTTCCGAAGTCATTTGAGTAGACACCAAATATCAGAACACAAAAGTTGCAAAGATTTTGCATGCGACAAGTGCGACAAGAAATTTGTGAAAAAATCAAGTTTATTCACGCACCAAAAATTAGTACACAAAGATCGCGAAGATTTCAGGTGCAACAAGTGCGAGAAGAAATTTGAGAATACATCGACTTTACTCAAGCACAACAAAATATTCCACGAAGTTTTCAAAGATTATTTATGTGAAAAGTGCGCGAAGAGATTTGGAAATAAAAGGAGTTTGCTCTTGCACATAAAGACAGCACACGATGGTTACAAAGATTTTGTATGCAACAAGTCCGGGGAGAAATTTAAGGTTCAAATCGATTTGACAAAACAACAAAAGACAGTCCATGAAGGTCGCAAAGATTACTTCTGCGACAAATGTGAGAAGAAATTTACAAAAAAATTTAATTTAGTCTTCCACCAAAAAACAGTACACGAAGGTCGCAAAGATCTCGCATGCGACAAATGTGAGAAGAAATTTCCAAAAAAATTTAATTTAGTCATCCACCAAAAAACAGTACACGAAGGTCGCAAAGATTTCGCATGCGACGAATGCGAGAAGAAATTTGGACATAAAAGCAATTATATTAGACACCAAAAATTAGTCCACGAAGGTCGCAAAGATTTCGCATGCAATATTTGCGAGAAGAAATTTGGACGAAAATCAAAATTACTTATGCATCAAAAGACAGTCCACGAAGGTCTCAGAGATTTCGTGTGTAACAGGTGCGAGAAGAATTTTAAACAAAAAGGGCATTTGATCAATCACATAGAGGCAGTCCACGAAGGTCGCAAAGATTATTTATGCGACAAATGTGAGAAAAAATATTCAAGTAAAACAGATTTGTTGAAGCATCAAAGGACAGTGCATGAAGGTCGCAAAGATTTCGCATGCGACAAGTGCGAAAAGAAATTTGGATACAAATGGTATTTTCTTCTTCACCAAAAAACAGTCCACGAGGGTCGCAAAGATTATTCATGCGACAAATGTGAGAAAAAATGGGGAAGTAAATCAGATTTGTTGAGGCACCAAAAGACAGTCCATGAAGGTCGCAAAGACTATGCATGTGACAAGTGCGAAAAAAAATTTGGAAAGAAATGCCATTTGATTAGACACCATAAGACAGTCCATCAGAGACTCAAAGACAACGAATGTGACAAATGCAATCAGAAATTTGTGGAAAAATCAGATTTATGGAAGCACCAGAGGTTAGTTCATGAAGGTCGCAAAGACTTCGCATGCGACATTTGCGATAAGAAATTCAGACGACGAAGCGATTTGATTATCCACGGAAAAGCAATACACGAAGTTAGAAAAGATTATGCATGCGACAAGTGCGAGAAGAAATTTACAGTAAAATCGAATTTTTTAAGGCACCAGAGGATATTACATGAAAGGCACAAAGTCTAAGCAAAGTTTAGGACCATGAAAAGTGTATACACATCAAAAGTTAAAACACATAGGTCGCAAGAACCGCCCATCATTCACAAGTGCGAGAAGATATAAGCGAAAAAAAACATCATTTGCGAAAGCCCAAAAAAATGTCTCAGTTTTGATCATGATAATTTACGACAAAATATCATTTGCGATAGGCTAAAAGAATGTCTCATTTTTCCTTGTGATACAACTGCTTTGTAATAAAAAGCCACGATAGAAATTTTCTCTACGTTGGTTCACCTACATATTATTATGTATAATTCTTACATTTGCGCTCTTTAGAATAAAGTTTTTAAATCTCTAATTGAAGAATTACTATTTATTTTTAATGATTAAAAAGAAATTGAGAAAAAGAGTAAGGTTCACGGTCATAATGTAAAAGCCCATTACGACATTGTGTGACATATGTGGCAAAATTCATTTACCAAATAGCATGCGTTATTTGTGCCTGCAAAAAGCTAAATAACTAAAATTGCCTGTAATTGTCTTAGTGTCACTTTTACTTCTAGATGTAGGTGTGAAGCCACATTAACTCAATTATCATCGATAATAAAAAAGTGAAAGTATCGATCGACGATTGAATAATTTCTCTAGAAATTAATAACGTAAAATAACTAAAAAAAGTCAAAAATCATTTTATTTTTTGCCATGCTCTGCCAATTGACGTACGATCGTAATAAAAATCCGTCACGTTCATAGTAAAATATTAGCCGATAAATATGCTCGAGTGAAATATTTTTAAAATTCGCCACGATTATTCGATCGTACATCGTTCAACGCTCGAGTTGAAATAAATTTTCTAGTTTTTTAAATTTTACAAAACAAAAAAAAAAAAATCAATCGATCGCGATGATGATACGCGAATTGATAGCGATTTTCGTGCTCGCGATGATCAGCGATCGTATCCTGAACTCTCGCAGCGAGCTCGTAAAGTAAGTAAAAAAATTTTGCGATAAAAACGTCTCGATCGACGTGATTAATTTTTGCCAACTTGCAAGCAACGAAACCATCGACCTCGACGTCGACGAGGACGAGGGCTTCACCGTCGTCACGAAAAAACCGCAGAAGCCCAAGGCGCCGAGCAGCACCTACAACTACTTCATCCTGTCGCTGATGTGGCCGCAGACCAACTGCTGGTACGCCAACATGGACTACGACTCGGGCGATCTCGACTGCAGCCGCTGCGAGAACATGCCGGCCGACCGCGGCGCCTGGACCATACACGGCCTCTGGCCCGCCGTCGACCCGTACGAGGGTCCGGAATTCTGCCCGGGCAAGCCCAACCAGCAGTACTCGGCGGCCTCGATCTATCCGTTCCTGCTCGAGGAGATGAATCGCAAGTGGCTGGCCTATCGCTTCGGCATGGGCAACGACGCGTTCCGCAGACACGAGTGGAACAAGCACGGCACCTGCTCGCTCGACAACGCGCACACCAGCACCGTCAACAAGTATCTGAACACGACGATGACGATGTACGAGAAGTACGAGCCCAGCAAGTTCCTGCAGATCGAGAACATCGTGCCGGGCGGCCAGTACAAAGTGCGACAGATTTCGGACGCCATACAGAAGCATCTGAAGGTCACGCCGGCCATGCATTGCATGAAGAACGCGGTTAGTATAGATGCACCAATTTGAAGAAAGAAACGAAAGGGGGAAACGAAAAATTTACTCGGTCTCGAATTTAATTGCAGAAAACGCGCAAGCAGTACTTCCGCGAGATCCACATCTGTCTGGACAAGTCGACCCTCGCCCCGGTCGACTGCTACGATCGTCTGGTCGGCAATTGCAATCGCAAGATGCCCACGATCTTGCCGAAGAACTTGGATCCCTGTCTAGACAACAACGTCTTGCTGAATTGAGCGAGCTTTTTTTGACGCGTTAATTTACCAAAAAATAATATTTATGAAGAAAAATACAGTAATAAAGTAGACTCGAGTCGCACAATTCGAACGTGCGTTTGGATAATTAACCCCTCGAAATGTGTAAAGGCGCGCCCCCCAAAGTATACGAGCTTACCCCCAATCGTCCGTATAAATCTCCCTCTTCCCTCTCTCGTATACATAATATATATATCTCGAATAAATAAAGAACCACATGCGCGAGCGCTCGAGATAATGACGACGAGATAATGTGTAACGTAACGTCAAACATCACCTGTGCGCCTATGTGTGTGTTTCGTCGATATACATAAACACACACAACAGTCCAGCGGAGTCAAAGTGAGAGTAGGGGAGAAAACTTTGTGTGTGTTGGTAAAAAAAAAGTAGTAGAAAAAAAGGCACGTCGTAGCTTTGTGTGCGTGTGTGTAGTACCAACCTATGTATACACGAAGCTACCTTACCTACCTACCTATACCTATACCTACCTACCTGCCTGCCTGCTGCACACGAGGCGCGTCAGACACACATGCGTAACATTATGTCGTTAGTCAGCAGCAGTAGGCAGCAGTAAGCAGCAACGGTCAATGGCGGAGCAGCAGCAGCAGCTTCGTAGTCGTCGTCGCGCCTGACGTACTACCGCGCCGCAGCATTGCTGTCTCTCTGTTTCTGTATATATATTCGCGAACCCTCTCGCCGAGGCAGTTGCCGTTGTCTGTGCCGGGCTCTCATTCGCTCGCGCGCCCGTCGTCGTCTTCGTCGTAATATATATAATAATTCTGCACTGCCGTGTGAGTGCAGTGTGCACAACGCCAAAGTATTTGATAGTGTCCGTGCGAGTGAATTTTCGAAATTATGTGAATCGGTGTTCTGTGTGAGTGTGTCGAAGTGATCGACAGTTTTCTCCTGTTTTTTGCTTGTTTACAATCAATATAGCAGAGAAATATATAAGGGTGTGTGTGCATTATTTATATCGAAATGTGTGCGTGACGATGAACCCTCTGCGTGCTCCGATGTGTGTGCGTTTATGTTATATGTATATACGCGAGCGATCGATTTCTTCAGGTGCAGTTATTACTATGCGTATTATAGAAGACAGCTAGCTCGTGTGTACATCGAGCTCTCCCCCTCGCGCTCAACTCTCATACATTTTATATAATACGCGATAATTTCGCCTGAATTATTGTCATTTTCGGAGCACAGCGTATAATGATAAACCCGATTAAATCACGAGCCTAGCCGCGTGCATCGTCGTCATCGTCCTTTTCTTTTTTTTTTTCATCGAGATTAAAGCAAAGGCTGTACGCGCGCGTCATTGGAAAATTAATTGGCGAGAACCGAAGCGCGCGAAGAAAGAAAAAAAAAAAGAAACAAGAAGAAGAAGTAGATGGAAAAACATCGGAGCGAGCTCCTAAGTAGTTGGCATCTATATATATAAGCCGCGCGCATCACGTGGCTAGGCTCTCGCGAGCGTCGCAGTTTATACATATGTAATATATAATACACGCAATTAGCAGGCATAGCTAGCAGTGTATACCTATGTATCGTCGTGTGTGTGTATAGCAATGCACACACACACGACAAACGAACGACCCTAATCGTTCGATAATTCGCTTAAGAGAATTTCACTCTCGTTTCTCTTTCTCTCTAGCTCTCGAAAAGGGAGAGAGATAGAGAAAACAACGCGACGAACGTCTCCGCAATGATACATAGAGATATAGTTTGAACTCTCGCGGTATCTATAGACACGTGTTATTGTATATTTATATACAACACAACAAGACGCGATGGGAGAAAGTCGATCGCTCGCGTACATCATATATATCCACCTCCAAAAATCGGCGGCACGGCAGCGGACGGTTCATCGTTCTCGCGCGCGTTACACACCTTTGATTTAGATATCAAAGTGTTTGTAATATATAGTGAATTAGACGCTTGCGGCCGCGTAGTATCGCGCGAGACATTCGTAAAAAATAAAGAAGAAGAAAAAAATAATAGAAGAGAGGATACAGGCGTCTCTCGTGCGAGGCTCGAATATATACCTTCGTTATTATATGACGATGCGTTACGCAACGCATTAAAAAAGAACAGTACGAAGACGTATATTATCTCTTGGAGTGTGTATGTGTGCTAGTACACACACACACACACACACATGATGTATTTATTTATTAGCGGTTGAATTACTCGACTCGCTCGCGGTATCGTATACGTATTGTTTTCGCGCAGTGTCTTGTAAAAAAAACCGCGTGATTTACCTTTTTTTTTCTCTTCATTCTTCCATTTCGACATATATATTTTTAATAAAAGAGGCGCGCGCGCGCGAGCGAGAGACAGAAAAGAAAAAGAATAAGAAAACGAAGAAGTTTATCGCGCGTTTCATACTGGTTTGTAATATTTTTATCGATTCCGTCGTCTTCGTCGTCGCGCCGCCACCGTCGTCGTCGTCGTCGTCGTATCGGGTAAATCATTTCTCAATGCCGTATCATTACTCTCGTGTGCAAATTGCATCTTCGATTGGCTCGATGCAAAAAAAAAAAATCAGCCGACAACAAACAAACGTTTATATTGTAGGAATCCTGTTGCGCCTCTCTTCTATTTATATCATTAATAAAAATGTCTCGCGTGCATACGTATATCGCGAGCAGCACAAACAGGTGTTTCTATAATAGACTCGTCTTTGCAGACGATAACACAAGTTTTTTTTTTATAAATAATAAGCAGTTTATCTACTTTTTCTTTGCATCGGCATCGCAGAACGCACGATAGAACTGACGCAATAATGGTGATCAAGTTTGGACGGATTTTCGGCACGACACGGTAAGTCGAAAAAAATCTTTTGCCGATAAATGACGAAAAAGGTAAAAAAAAGTAACAATAAAATCGTCGATATCGGAGCAGAAGAATGTTTATCTTTATTCGAGGCGAGAATTTTTTCTTTAATAATACTGTACACATCTGCGAGAAAAGATTTCGCGCAATTGGCTGCGCTTCATTAGTTCGATTATTATTCGCCGATCTGAAGCGAGTCGATTGATAAGGAGCGCAAACACATACATATACGCTTAAAAAAAAAATCATCTTCCAATGAATTAAACCCGCTGTCGTCGAAACGAGGCATATTTATTCAGCGACGCGTATTCTGGGTTAATGCGAGCTGCAAACACACACACACACACACACACACATAAATACATTATGCTCGAGCAAGTACGTTTACCTCGGCGCGAGGGTTCGAAACCTTACCGATGCAGCCGTGCAGCGCTCGGCGCGAGTAAGATTGCCTGCACAAAGGCGCGCTCGCTGCAGTCGATATATGTATAGTGTCTCTGTTGTCGCTGCTGCTGCTGCTGCTGCTGCCGCTTCTGTCGCGTCTATTTACACGCGTTTGAGTCCTCGGACAAGTTTTATTGGACTTTTGATTACGACAAAAAAAAAAGAAAGAAAGAGAGAAAAAAAAATCATGTATTATCGAGGCGCGATTTGTACCTGCAAAGTCGCGATCGATTTGCTAAATCTAATCCGTGTACGCCTTGGGAGCTTCGAACGCGTTACATATAATACACGGCCAACGCTTAAATCTTATCTTAATCTCTGCGGAACACGATACACACACACGTATATATTTGTACATTTATATGTTCATGTTTTTCGCGTGTGTGTAAGGTGCCGATGATGTTATGTTTAGATTACTTTTAAGACTTGTTAACAATCGGTGAACTGAAATCATATACATGTGTCGTCGAACAAGCGATGTACAAGCGATATTTTTTCGACGATAAATCGAGCGTAACGACGTAAAAAAAGAGAATAAAAAAAAAATTTTTTTAACGTTCGGTACGTCGATTGTGTTTGCACACACCGATGCTCGATTTCGAGGCGAATCTCGAGCTTCTCTCTCTCTCCTTTATCTATTATATATTGCGCTCGTTGAATAACATTGGCAAATCCAATAAAACTCTCGTTAAAAACCCGAAGAAGTTTAGTCGGAAAAAAAGAAATTCACGACAAATATTGGCGCTCTCGCGAAATCACGCGTGTCTTTATCGACACCGAGAAAAAAAGATCAATCCAACGAAATCAATTCAATGATTTTCTTTGGCGAATAATGAATTTTTTGCGAGTAGCTATGAAAAAAAAAATGAAATTTTCCGCATCGAGTCGTGCTCGCGCACACACACACACATATGTACGTACCAGCAGAACTTTGAACAACGAAGCATTATATATCGCTTATAATCACGCGCACACAAAGAGCTCTCAATCGAGGCATTTAATATGCAACCGTAAAAAAAAAGAGCGAGAGACGAGTAGTAGAAGAAGAAGAAACGTTTAAAAATAGAAGCTATAAGAGAGATAAGTCGAGCAAAAAAGTACACGTGCTTTGTAATATACCCTTGGAATATACATATAGGTATATAAATATGGGAAAAGGAGAAGTACGAGCGCGTAACACTGTTTTGTTCTCTGAATATATTATACAGCGCGTTGCATGTAATACACGTGCGTACCTATATATATGTTATATTGAAATCGTTGCGCGTATCCAAATCAATGGCCCGTAAACGTCCGCTTGTATTGGATATATAGGTCCGGAAACGCTATTTAGCGAGAAAATTGCGATACGCTCCTATAATTGCCGTATGCCTTAAATACGAGGAAACATATATATTCCTTCGTCTTCTTTATTTTTTTGTTGGTTCGCGTTAATGCAATGAGCAGCAGCTGTACTGCACTGCTGCTGCTGCTGCTGCTGCTGCTGCTGCTGCCTCTGTTGTTGTTGTTGTTGTTACTCGGCGAGCGACAAGACCTTAATATTCCATAGCGCAAGACTGTGCAAAGATGCGCGCGGCACGAAAATTGAAGTTTTTCCTCGGCACAACTCGTATAACGAAATCGGACTCTCTCGAGAGAGGAGCTTGTAATATTTTACGCGCAGTTGTTGTAAGTGTATGTGGGACGCGCGTATACAATAATTTTGAAATCCGATCGTAAATTATCCAACTATTAATTAGCATTCGGGGGGCCGTAAAAAGTTTTTGTAACGAGGCTCGTTCTTTTTTTCATTTTCTTTTTTTTTTCAAGTTTATTACCCGGTCCCCCCTACACACGCACATACATTAACAACGTCGATAATTCGAATGCGCGTTAATCGAACGAGCATATAGTTTATCGCGCAGTCACTCAGAGTCGATGTGTACATTTAAATATTGTCCAGAAGCCGCATGTGCCAGTAAATATAGCGAAATTTCGTATATATGCGCACTCCTACACGCGGTACACAAGGCGGCATAGACCGACTAAACGAGTTCTGGTCGCGAGGCAGCGAATCTTCGGCCCACGCTTAGTAGTATAGCGTTTATGTACAAAGCTCGAGTATATAAAAACAATTCTGAGACGAATAAACGTCGGGTCGCATTTTATTTTATTTTTCCATTACGTAACACGTACGAGCCGATCTATTAGACAAATCGTTCTCGACGTATATACCCAGTCAGCTGATTGGAAAATGAAAAACCGTGAAAAACGATCGCGCGGCAACGATCGTTACAAGCTCTCAAGCTCTCGATGAATTACCCGCTGCAGAGATTGAATCTTCGAGAGAGAAAGAGAGAGAGAGAGAGAAGCAATAGGACCATTTCGTTGAAATCCATTCGAAAGCTATATATCGTGTATCCCTATGTACAGCGGGAGAGAGAGAAGAGTATAGAAATAATCATCAGCTCTCTATTATATAGAGAAAGAGAGACGTTTAGCGCGAGGTGTGTAATCAACCGCCGTAAATATCCTCTATATATATACCTGCGATCGTAATAATGCGCGAGCTGCATTATACGAGACACTGCGCGCGAAACCCTCCGCTGCTGAAAGGCCACTACTACTCGTTCTAAGAATCCTTCGAATCTTTTACGGAGCGAACTTAGCCGCGTGGTCGTCCAATGTGCTCCTGCTGCTTCATTTACCGCAGCGGATCGAGTAAGGAGAAAATATTTCAGATTTTGCGGCTTTTATCGCGAACCTTGAGAACGAGCCGATTTAATAAATACCTGTGCTGTCGCTGCTGCCGCTTCTGCCGCAGCGTATATACGTTTCGTCGTGCACGGCAAAAATCATTATTTTCGGAAATAGCTGTGATATTTATTTATTTCGGCGCGCGGATATCGAAGCGTTAACGTCTTGATTATTCTTCCTCTAATAATACGCATATATCGGTATCGTGTATATAGGCGCGTGACTCGCCCCGCGCGCAGGTGATGTATATCCCCGTGGAAGCCCTTTAAAAGTCGGCATAAGTATATACATCCAGAGAAAAGAGCGAGGAACTCGTCGAGTGGTATAAGTAGTAGTAGTAGTAGTAGTAGTAGTAGTAGTTATAGTATAGTAGTGTGGCTTGTGCCGAGGCCGTTATATATATATGTATGCGCTACGATACTGTACGCGCGGAGGGAAAGAGAGCTGCTGCTGCTGCCGCCGGTTTTTCTGCGCTCATGCCGCCGCGGCCGCCGCCGCCACCGACCGTCACGACTCTAACTATATGTACGAAACGCGCCAGTCGAGTGCCGACAGCTCGCCGGGACTGTTGTTCTCCTCCTCCCCGCGTGCACTATCCGCACACACACACACGCATTTGCACCAATTCGATACGCGCGGAATCGTCGTATATGTATACTCGATTCGATAATCGGTCAGTTTTTATCTATCGTGGTCGTTGTTTGATATAATTTTATTTTCATCGAAGCATCCGTGAATACTTTTACGTGTATATTTATATCCGTTGTGCCGAACTGCAGTTCTGCGCACGATATGCATAACGTGCACATGTAAAACTGGACTTTCACGCAACGACTCTGTGTGCAGTGTATCTGTGTGTGTGTGTATGCGTGAATGTGTCTATAACAAGAGTGTCATGTTTTACGTGGGCCTTTGACACCCGATAGCCAAGGCTCGAAAACTAGTGTTGTTGTTGTTGTTGTTCTTTTTTTTTCCTGCAACGAGCTGTGTAACTATAATTTTTCGGAGCCGTCGAAGAAAAGAAATCAATCCAATCGTCGGTCAGTGATAACGACAACTTCGAGGGGGGTACGACACAGCTTCTCTCTTCGTGTGAGCACCTTGCGAGAGATAAAGAAAAAAGAAAAAAAAAAGAGTCACGCGCGTGCCCACGTAGATATATATAGAGGCTTGCACGGATGCACGCCGCGCATTGTGTGTATACCTATAATACACGTACTCACACACACACACACACGCGCGCGTACGCATACGCAAATGTAACGGTGTCGTGATAGTGCAGTGATTACTTCTTTAATAAACATTTTGCCAGGCGCCTACAGAGGAGGTGAGTTTTTCCTTCCTCTCGACACTCTTAGCTAGTAGTCTTTTTATATTATTATACTTTTGCACGCGGAGGCTAGAGCTCATTTAAATGCGTATGTGTGTATGTACACGCTAATGTTTACATTGCCAGGCGTATTATGCGAATGCACTTCTCTATACGTGTATATATTTTGTATATATATCCCATCCTCTCTCTCTCTGTCTCTCGTGCTCGTGGAGTTGGCGTTCGGAAAAGGTAAAACTAACGGTGAAGTCGCAGCTCTCCGATGTATATATAGTTGGGAGTCGAGCGAGAGCCGCTGTTGCTGCTGCTGTTGCCGCTTCTTCTTCTTCTTCTGCTCCACGGGCAGGATGATGAATGTATATTGTGTGTGTGTTTGTGTATACGCGAGCCAGAGCCAATAACGACACGACCACGACCACGATTCATGTCCATACGTAATATAAGCATCGCTGGACTTATTTGTTTATCTCGCGACGAAAAATTGCATAAACATTACGCCGGGTACGGAGTCGTAACGATAATAACGATGATTCCAGAGTAAGACCGGAGAGTTTTTCAAACAAATAATTTCGTCATACACGTATACGTGCCAATTGCATCTGCTTTTCTCTCTCTTTTGTTGACATGACGTCGGCAATTCACTCGTTAATGAATTATAAGTCTCGCGGCTCGATATTGTATATACATATCGATGCGTCGACACAATTAAGTGGCGTACGAATCGTGTCACGAACTCGCCTGGTCCGATCATGTGCCGATATAATCATTTCGAGGCTTCGAGTGAGACGTCGTTTCTTTTTCTCTCTTCTTCTCTCCTTTTTCTTTTTGGAAACTATGTAAAGCGCGTGAGTTGTCTCGAACGATATTAACTACTTTTGTACAATTTGATAACACGAATTATTTCGTCCGTTTGTACATGAAACAATGAACACGAGTTTTAATGATTATATCGCGCTGGACAGTTACGATAAGACCGTAAGAGAGAAAGACCGCCGAATTGTATGTACGCGCACGTGCTCTTCGAAACGTCAATCGGCATTCGCGATAATACAAACAGTCCAACGGTATAATACAGGGCTATGGGAGACGTTTTTGTATGTGTTGTGTATATACTCGGCGTCGAGTTGAAGCCTTATTATACACCGGTGGGTCCCCGTTCGATTATGAATAATTTATGGAAGAGGCCGCGAGGAGCCTCGAGATGCTCGTACATATATATCATGCTGCTGTATCGTACACGTAGCCAACGCGCGGAGTTCGTACGATATTATTATAACGATGAAAAATTGAAAAAAATTATCGTCAACTCAACGCGTTCGAAACTTTTTTCCCGATCAAAATTTTATTGACTATCTCGCACAAACACACGCATACGAAGAAAAAAAAATTTTTTTTACACTCGTTCGCGGTACTTGTATAGAGAACGTCGTAATAATATAAAACGTACGTGTATACTCGAGTCTCGAGCCGTCGAGCGATAAGCTCAACGCGATCGGCTCGTTCGTTGTATATTTTCGTGTCATTATCGCGCAAAAATTATACCCGCAAGAAAATATAATAAGTTCGCCTTGAGAACTCTATATCCCCAGTGTTTTTTTTTTGTTTTGTCAATCGCGCGACTCGGCACATATAATAATTAAACGCAAGGCGCGCATAATACACATTTGATAAATCCTCGAGCAGCTCCTCTCGCTCGCGCTATTCACAGTGATCCACGCGCTCGACGATGGATTCCGTTAAGCTTTTATTTTTTCTCTCGCGAGGATTATCGAGGAGCGGGGCGTGTACCGCACATGATGCACGCACGATGGGCTCCACACGCCATGCTTCGATCATGTTATATATAAACGCGCGCGATGTTATACTTAAATTAAAAAATCATCCGTGTGAGCGATAAACCTGCATCTCTCTCTCGAGAGAGAACTGCCGCGATAACGGAACGCGCCTTTACATGTATATTACACTCGTGTAACGAAAATTTCGTTCGCAAGCTCGCGATATTACACACACCGCACGTACCGTATAGGCCTCGCGGAATGCGTTCGGCGAGATTAGCTTTCGCGCATGCTTGGGCAGCAGCTATTTTTCATCGGAATGAACAATTTTTTTTTTTTTACCTTCTCGACTCGATCGATCCGAACGAAATGCAGTTTTATACGTATATACATACGCGATTAACGTATATATACCGAACGCTGGGACTGGAAAAAGAGGTGAGAGTTGTGTCGCAGCAGCAGTGGCATGGCCATGTATATTATAAATACAAAAAAAACCGCGAGTCCTTGCAGAGCCAGCCAGCAGCGCAAGTTGTTTTATCAAAACTAACGCGTGTGTCGCAACGAAATGAAATTTCATTCGCCACCGCGATCCGTTCGAAGAAGTGCCAAGAGTCGGTTCTCGAGCGAGTCAATCAAAATTACCATTGCGCATATCAACATACGCACGCGGTTGTTATTATTTTTTGTTTGTTTCGTATGAGGAATAAGGAAATTCACTGGGGTCTCTTGAAAGAGAAAAAAACTAATTGTAACAGCTCTCCGATACGCAAAAGTACAATATAGGCTCGAATTTTGCTCGGACATAAAATAATTACAAGCGCTGCACACAAACACATACGAGTATTCTCAGAGGTCGAGAGATCTGCATACAGTGTCGGCGGCGCCGTCGCACATACATACATTTGTACGACACGCGCAAACAGCTGCTCGCACCTGTTTTTCTGTTATCGCCTTCGGTATTATAATGCACAACACTTTATAACGATACGCGTTGCAATAAAACGTACGCCGTGCGTCAAAGTTTTCCTTTGCGTTGTGTGCGTGCAGGTAGTGTCTTTATTTTGTTTTTCTTCTCGTCGATCGCGAGCTTTATTATACATACATACAGTACGCAAATTTAATAATGCTGTCCTATAAAATGTATAAATTTATCGACGTCAATGCGTAAAGTGCAGCAGCGGCGGCACATTTCTCGCCGCGCGCGGATAATGTAATAATAAAGAATAATCGAACGAGCAAAGCTAATACGCCATTTCAATGCAGTGTAATCCGCTCGCGTTGAGTAGCAGCAGCAGCAAAAGTAGTTTGTAGTTTGTAGTTTGTAGTCAGTAAAATATATAGCAATATAGCACGCAGGCAACTTAACACCTCGACCGATGGATCGTTTTACATAATCATCGGCTACAGGCTTGATTTTTTTTCTTCTCTCGATCTTTCTAGTCGAGCGAGATTTTATAAATCTCGCGAGCTCGTTGATGTGTGGATTATATTAGCGTTGCTGCTGATGAGCTTCCGTATATGTGTGTATATACTAATTTTTATAAAAACCACCTCGAGCTCGTTTTCCGTGAAGCTTATAGCTGCTTATAGGGCTCTGTACGTAACGCGTATATAAGATTAATTCGCGCACCAGCGGTATGTGTCGCGACGACAAGTGCCGATGATCTCCTATGTGTAATGTCCGGGTTTTAATTCGACGAGCCCATATGGCAATTATATCGCTCAAAGTCCGGCGATGATCGGTGGCACGTGCGCGCCGAGTCCGAGACTCTAATCTGCAATTCTAAACCTTAGCCGTATCGTATCATATATATGCATGATTATAACGCAAGGCAATCATCTCTCTCTCTCTCTCTCTCTGCATTCGCGCGTGCGATCATTTTCTCTCTCTTTCTCTCTATTTCTCGTATCCACGAAAGCACTCGAGAGATGCGCCTTATCATTTTCACGCGGAAGCGCCTTACCTACGTAGCATATATATGGGTCAAAATAATACTTTTTTACAAAACCATGCGCACGTATGTCACCGATCTTGACGCGCTTTTGGTATGTTATAGTACATGGTAAAAAGGTCCCAAAAAAAAATTTTTAGACCCCCTCCCCCCTCCTACCCCCCACTTCCGGTATAAACGTCCATTTTCGATCTATATTTTTTCTGAGGACATGAAGCAAGTAAAAAATCTGAAAAAATTCATAAAAATACTTTTCCACAATCCAAACAACCTTGAATTTTTTCAGATTTTTTGAGTGCTTCAGGCCTTCAGATAAAATCATTGAAAATTTCAAAAATCGAGATACGGCGGTATGAGCCGATGTAGTACTCGGAAATTTTTTCAGTTATTTTTCGCATTAAAAAACATAACCTCAATTTTTTTCAGATTTTTTCAGATTACCTAACGCACCTTTTGAAGCCAAAAACCGATTTTTTTGACGAAAATAATTTTTTTAGGACAGTACGGAGCCTCGAAAAATCTGAAAAAAATTTTTTCTTGTTTTTTTCATCAAAATACGTAATCTCAAATTTTTTCAGATTTTTTAATTGAAGGCGATAGCTTCTAGGGCCGAAAAATGCTATTTTTAACAAAAAATGGTTCCTAGAACCCGATGGTTCCGGTGAAAAAATTTGAAAATATTTTTTTTGAATTCCTTGTCAAATTTTAATAAATTTTGACCGTTTCAAAAGTTCGATTGAAGCTTCCTAGCTCATTTTAGAGCAGGACAAAGATTAGTGCAAAATATCTGAAGACGTTTCTGAAGACATTAAGGAATGATAAAACTCGTTTGATGCTCTAAAATGAGCTAGGAAGCTTCAATCGAACTTTTGAAACGGTCAAAATTTATTAAAATTTGACAAGGAATTCAAAAAAAATATTTTCAAATTTTTTCACCGGAACCATCGGGTTCTAGGAACCATTTTTTGTTAAAAATAGCATTTTTCGGCCCTAGAAGCTATCGCCTTCAATTAAAAAATCTGAAAAAATTTGAGATTACGTATTTTGATGAAAAAAACAAGAAAAAATTTTTTTCAGATTTTTCGAGGCTCCGTACTGTCCTAAAAAAATTATTTTCGTCAAAAAAATCGGTTTTTGGCTTCAAAAGGTGCGTTAGGTAATCTGAAAAAATCTGAAAAAAATTGAGGTTATGTTTTTTAATGCGAAAAATAACTGAAAAAATTTCCGAGTACTACATCGGCTCATACCGCCGTATCTCGATTTTTGAAATTTTCAATGATTTTATCTGAAGGCCTGAAGCACTCAAAAAATCTGAAAAAATTCAAGGTTGTTTGGATTGTGGAAAAGTATTTTTATGAATTTTTTCAGATTTTTTACTTGCTTCATGTCCTCAGAAAAAATATAGATCGAAAATGGACGTTTATACCGGAAGTGGGGGGTAGGAGGGGAGAGGGGGTCTAAAAATTTTTTTTTGGGACCTTTTTACCATGTACTATAACATACCAAAAGCGCGTCAAGATCGGTGACATACGTGCGCACGGTTTTGTAAAAAAGTATTATTTTGACCCATATATAATATGCGAAAGCCAAGACTCAAAACGGCCGCCGCCGCCGCCGCAGCCGCAGCCACCCGCGCAAGTGTGTACGATACACACGCATATTATAATATGTAATCAAGTCGCTCGAGCGAGCATAAAACGCGCGCGAGCGAAATAGCTCTGACACGCACACGCGCGTTTACCCACGATTCATGCGTGCGCGCGTAGAAAAAAGAAGAAGAAAAAATTACCGTTGCTACTTGTAATAAGAGAGGCCCTTTTTCTCGAATTGGAAGTCGATCGCTTATATAGCTATGATGAACTTTTCGTGACGCTCCGACCGGAGCGCGACTATATACGTGCAGGTAGTAGGCCTTGCGGCACGTAACGCCGTCCCGTTACTATTAGTGATCACGGAATATTGCGCTTTTGTGTATATACCTTCGGAGAGCCTCGAGAGAGGAAACTTTGATTTTCTCTTTTTCTTCTCTCTCTCTCTCTCTGGGGTCCTTTTTTTTCGCGATAATAGCAGGTGACTCCGCAACCAATGCGATGCGTCATTGATAAGATAAATAGCGTACACATATATACAGACGTACTTATCTTCGCGACTGCACACGATTTACCACGTACAAACTCCGCAGTGTGTGCCGGGTGCATTTCCCAGCAGAGTCGCGCGCAGACGTACGGGTTAATATTTATATCCTAGGCTAATTATCGAGGCGCTCGATCGCGCCGAGATCTTTGTAATATATACCGCGCGAAAGGAAAACGAGCTATTGTCGTGTCGTCGTCGTCGTCTTTATACGCGCGGGTAGTTGAGCGAGCTCGTACACGTGCGTGCACTATAACAATAATAATATACATATTTCTCAATGTAACGCTTATATTTTCAATCAGCCGCGCGGACGATAATATATATATCTGATTAAACTGCCTCGTTATTGAAATCGATATATTATAATCGCGGAATGAATGATATTATATTATACGTGTGCATGTGCACGCCGCCGTTTTATTGCGCGCTGATTATTACATGTGTCTGTGCTGTGGCTACACACACATGTAAATGCTCATTACGTATGTATACGCTTCGCTTACAAACGAGGAAAAGGCAAAAAAAAAAAAAAAGAAAATCCGTTATCGAGCGCGCGCAGTTTTGTTCACATGGAAAATTAGTAACATTAGTATCGCTTTGCAACTTTTACTTTTCACGGTCTTCGCTCGGTTGATTCACTTTTTTTTTTTTCGTTATATTATTACGCCTATTCAATGATCGTAATTAAGCGTAATAATCGCTCTCGCAGAACATGACAATTGCCGTATATATAATACACGTCGTTGTAGTGCTCGAGCTGCCTCTGTTGCTGCTGTATATAATATATTATATACCGGGTGCGCGCGCGTCGATGAAAATGTAATAAATTTCATTATATTATATACCTGGACGCGCAACCTGGGCATTTATTTTTAGAAAGTGTATGTACGCGCGGCAGAGAGGCTAAATTTAACGATTCGCGCGCGAGCCCATCTTATTTCTGGTATATATATAGAGGAGCCCGAGGGACTGCAACGCCGATCGATCAAAATCCCCGCAGCACAGCACCAAGACAGAGATATCGGTGCGCACCGGATTTAGTTTCGCGGACACCTTTTCAGACTACAACAAAAAAATAAATAAAATAAAATAATGACAAACAAACGACGCCGAGTCGAGCGATCGAGCCACGCGATAAAAGCTCTCCTTTTCTCCTCCTCGTCGTTGTCGCACGCGCTGACAATAATTTGCGCTCGTCGAATTTTTTTTTCCTTTTCGTTTGCGCTCCGTTTTATTAATATGGGCCCGCATCCATCATTGTAACACGCAGCGAGTTCATAAATTAACGCTCGCGACAAGGTTGTAGAGTAATAAGCGCACGCGCAGCTCTGTGTGTATAAAAAAAAGCTGCGCGAAACAATGACCGTAAATTCTTTTTTCTTCTCTTTCTCTCTCTCTCTCTCTGTTCGAGAGCATAAACGTGACCTTGGCGAGAGTGCATACAGTATATATACCTCATTTTAATACGTATACATACGTATTCTATATAGCACGTGTGGCGGTGTTGTTGGTTTTTCGGCTGGATTGTATATTATCCCCCTCGACGCACACAGGTGAAAGGAGAAGCGCCTCCTCAAACTCCGACTCGAGTGACATTTATTTTTTTTTCGTGAATCGTGCGCGTGCGTACGCGTACGCGACAAATTGAGAGAGCTCCTCTTTTTTACAATATATGTATATATTTTATGAAATATGCACTCTTCTTCGAGTATTTTGCGCGCGCGCGGCATAAGCTTTTGGTGACTCAATTTATATGTATGTATTATTATTGCTCAAGTATACGTGATACTTTATAAGCGTTAAAATCTCGCGAATCTCGTGTGTGTTCTCGCGATTGTTATTGCGGAGAATCAATTAAGAGGAAGCTGACTTTCTCCGTCGATGCTGCTGCTGCTGCTGCAGCGCAAGGATGAATATAACGCGAGCGAGCGAGCGGGGCAAACAATTCCGTACGTGGAAATTACTGTCGCGATCGCTGCTGCTTCTTTTTTTAATATTATTGTTGCTGCTACCGCTTGTTTGTGCAATAAAGCGAGCCAGAGTAATTTTCAATCGCAAAGCGGAGACGAGAGGAGGGGGGGCAGATATATACATTTCACGTGATGAAACTGGGATACGCGTGTTTGTGCGACGACACGTGGGTGTGACACATTGCACTGCTCTGCGAAGCTTTTGTCTTCCTGCGTATGGCCTTTTCTTTTCGTATATGTGTGCTTATAAAGAAAAAAATATGTCGCGCACGGCTTAATTACATAAGCGCGAATTGTGTGCCGCTGCTGCTGCAGTAGTGGCACCGGCTGTTTCGAGGCGCAAGTCAATGCAGCAGCAGCGCATTATATTATTATTTTTTTTCAAGAATATAAAGAACTTATTATACGGCGCGTACCAGTGACCCGCATTCGAACACCGATATAAAACGCGTTTGCGAGTTTCAGGCAGAAAGAGAGAGAGTGTAAATAAAATTAATTATTAATTTTTATCTCTTATAATACTTCTTTTTCCTTCTTCTTCGTACGGTCTTCTTCTTCTCGCGATATATAGATTATATGCGCGCGCATTTAAAGCAAATGTGTGTCGTTTGCAAACGAGGACTGAAATAAAAATAAAAAAATAAATGAAAGAGAAATAAGGAAACGGCTTCCTCTCTTGGTGCCAGTGGCAAACGTCTCGCGCAGCCAGGCCAGCAGGCAGTGATTCAACCGAATGTGTGTTCACACGATCGCGAGCAAATATTGAACCGTACATATATTTATTTAAAAGTACGGTATTTGATCAACTCCCGGGCATCGTCGGATTTATTTCATTTTACTTCATTTTTATTTTCCACCACGAGCGAATAGTCGTAGAGATAAGAGCCTCGCTCGCTTCTCGATAATGTCCTCTACGTGTATTATACTTACGCCTATAAAATAGCGATTATTACGGCGTTAACTGTAATTGCGGCAGTAGCAATACGGCGACAATAAAAACGACGCGTATTATATATAATAATAATAATGCGAAACGAGAGCAATGATCTATCGAACTCATATTTATGAATACGTCGGCTGTTGATATATAAATTTATGAAGAGATCAATTCAGCGCGTAATGTTTTCATAACAATTCGTATGTACACGAAGCGATCCTCGGAAGATCGGCAACGGTTGAATCATCTTGTGTTATATATATAATATACACAGTCGATCCTTTCATTCGCCTCTCGCGTTCGCGCGAGAGCAGTTTCAATGACCTCAAGCACCAGCAGCACCAGCGGCGATTATAAATTCCTCTCTCTCTCTCTCTTTCTATGACCAAACGATATCGCGACCGAAAATAGTTTCGCGCGCGTCGATCCTAATGCTTGTTTAATTTTGGTCATTTACCTCGGTGTCACTCCCAGCATTATAGCCTTATATGCATTGGCATGTGCGTGTAGTAGTAGAACTCGTTGCCGTATAAATCGAGTACACGTATATCGGGTCTGTTTTTTTTTTTATATACGGCGAATATTTTATTCGCGCGCGCGGGGCATTTAAAAAATGACGAGCGTAATCATTTGGGTATATTATACGCATGACGGTGTATATATAAGGCTCGCGCGCGCGCCCGAGCGATGATGAAACGTCTCCTGCGGATTTTTGAGCCTGCCTCGGAGTCGCACACACACACACACATACACACATGCATAATATACACAAGACAAAAAGCGGTTTCGGACCGTAATAAAAAAAAAAAGAAGAAAAAAACTGGTCTCCTCGTCGTACGGTCCCTCTCTCTGTCTGTTGCACTCGGTCGCTCGTGTGTGTGTGCACTCACTTCGGTTCCTTTTAACGATATTGCATCGTTGACTCATTGGTCAAGCAGCGATCGGGTTCAATCTCGCTCGCGGCTCGCTCCTTCTTTTTTTTTCTCGGAGACACGTATCTCGCTCGAGTTATTAAAGAAAGTGCGAGTGAGGCATGTGTGCGCGCGTTAAAAAGTCGACGGAAAAATTTTCCCCGCGCCAGACGCGAACGTCAATTACGTTCGCTCGTGTATATGTGTATATATACTCGAGAGGTTGAAAATTATGCGCGAGAGATTCTAAACGCGCGCATATTTATTACATTTAACGCGTATACTTTTGAGATTCGAAGTGTGGAGTAAAACTCGTCCAACGTATTTATTCCCGTCCGAAATGTCAAGCCGATTAAAAACCTGCAGCCCGTTGTTATATACATATAGCTGTCTTTTTTTTGCCGCGCACGAGATTTTGCGTTTATACTTTCGTTTGCAACTTTATGGTTTCGGAGTGGCAGTTGTGCGATGCAGCAACAGCAGCATATTGTACAAATATAAAAAGACGGTGGTGCTCCTAGCCTGGCGAGCTCTGTATAATAACGATCTCCGCGATAATTTCGTAGAAACGATCCCTCTTGGTATACACGTTTCTCTACCCCATCGACAAACCACACACACACACAGCTAGTATAGATATTACAACAAAGTGGACGCGGCGTTGAAAAATTCGTTTTGTTTTTCACCTCGCTTTTCGTTCGAAATGAGTCAACGATACTGTGCTCCCACAAAATCACTGGTACACAGTGAAAAAAAAACACAACCTTTGCAACAACAACAGCGGTGGCAGCAATATAACAACGAGTCGAGCCGATTCTCGAACGTAAAAATTTTTACTCAGAAGTACTAGTAGTAGCAAATACTAGCTGCAACAGCAGATTTTCTTGCCTCGAAGCTATCGACGATTCGCTTATATACTCTATATACAGGGTGCGACAAAAGTATGGAAACCCCTGGAAATATCGCAGAATATTCGTTAAAAAAAAATCAAAGACCCTATATCCGACGTATTTTTCGACGAGGAATCCGATGGTGACCTTGAATTTGACCTTGAACATAACCTCAAAGCTGCAGCGACTCAAAAATCAATTTTTCAAATGTAACCCCCATTTTTTATTGCAGATTTGAAAAGAACGGAAAATTTCACGTTAAAATGTATGTTTTGTTTTTTTTTTAAGACCATTTTTAGGGGCGCTACAGTTAGAAAATGAAGTTATTCCGAGCTTAATTTTAGGTTAAATCGGGGCTTTATTTGAGCTTGTAGCACCCTTAAAATGGTCTTTAAAAAAAAAACAAAACATTCATTTTGACGTGAAATTTTCCGCTCTTTTTAAATCTGCAATAAAAAATGGGGGTTACATTTGAAAAATTGATTTTTGAGTCGCTGCAGCTTTAAGGTTATGTTCAAGGTCAAATCCAAGGTCACCATCGGATTCCTCGTCGAAAAATACGTCGGATATAGGGTCTTTGATTTTTTTTTAACGAATATTCTGCGATATTTCCAGGGGTTTCCATACTTTTGTCGCACCCTGTATAATGCACGCCGCCGATAGGATAAAAGTCCAAAGGAACAAGATTTGTCCATATACGACGCTAAAACTCGTCGTCGGAGCTGCTGCCGCTGTTGTTTTCGCATTTATATAGCTGCAATCGTCAACTCGCTGCAGTTGCTGCGCTTCTGCATCGCGACTCGATCGCGTATATATACTCTAGATGTATGTATGTGTGTGAGTCTGATGGTTTACTCTCTTTATTTTCCAAGCTTGTTTCCGCTCGTCGTTTCTGTTGGCGGCCTGTATACATCGGCTTGCGCTGCGTAAATATAGACGCTATATACACACACGCTATATTGTACCAATGACCTGTGGCCTTTTTATTTCGTGTACCGCTAATAAACGGGCTAATGTGTGATATACATAGAAATGTTGATAAAGATCTGATATCTGTAATATTGATTAAGTTCTAAATACCCATCAAAAGCCACTTTATACGTCCGATAACATTTTCTTTAATTTTTCTGTTTCAGGTGAGTACTCGATACGATATAGTCCATGTCGACTAATCTCTCTTTACGTATACAAACATGCAGTCATCGCACGTAAGTCGATTTCATAAAAACAAATTATGAATTTCCATCGAAAACAAAAAAAAAATAAAAATAAAACGAGATCAAAGGTGAAAAGAAAGACAGGTAGGAGAAATAAAAGGAAAGAAATACGGGTCGATTCTGCAGAATTTTTCACGCTCGCAATACTGCTGTTGCTGCTGCTGCTGCTGCTGCTGCTGCTGCTGTGCACCTTGTCATTACGTCGAGACAGTAGCAGGCATTACAGTCGTAGCAGCGAGTCAGCCTCGCGTGCAAAAGACGAGTTATAGAAAGACGAGTCTCGACGGCCGTCGTCGTCGAGCACTAGCAGCAGCGTACAGCGTGTAAAGTGCGTTATATGGCATCGCTCGGGCTCTCGCGCGCGCGCGCGAAAGACGCGATGGGCTTCTTCTCGCTCGTCTCGTCTTCCTTCTCTTGCGTAAAAGACAGTGAGAGAGAGAGAGAGAGAAAAAAGTCAGTAGAGTACGCGGGATGCACATGCGCCGCGCGAGTATGTGTGCACGAGTCTGATTTTCTCGGCTTTATTGTCGGAGATTTTGCGCAATGAGTAGTTAGAATTTCTTCAGGTGCGAGCTTCGGCTTCGTCGTCCGCCTTACATTACGTTATATATATTATTATAAAAGATGTTCCCTGTGCTACTGAGCATGCGGAGAAAAGTGAGTTTGCAAAGTGGCGCAAACGTGCCGCAGAGAGCCACGACTATTTCCATCTATACTTTTTTTTTGCTCTCCGCGATAACGTCAAGGTTAATCGTATGCATAGACGATAATATTTCCCCAAAAACGTGTTGCAATTAACTCGATGTCATTTAAAAGCTTATATGCGAGATGTTTACGTAGCGCGTGGCGAATATTTCGGGTAAACTGGATATACAATATTATGTATATTCCCTTCACCAAATAACTTTTTTTTTCTTGCCTTACTTTTAACAAAAGCCGTGTAACGCCCGCGCGAAGAGAGCGGCCCAGGCGATCTTTCTCTCTCTCTTACACACAAGACATTCTGGTTTTTCTCATTCTCTTTTAACTTTTTCATTCACCTGCAACCAAAATGTATTATATACGTAAATAATACGCGCAAACATCACGTAATCGCTCTTCTTTTTTACCCTCCTTTTTGAAACGAAAAAAAAAACAAAACTCAATTAAGCGAGAGCTTTTATTGCACTTCGTCGATGGTTTTTTCTTCCTCTTAATTCTTTTTTGTTCAGTGATAAATGACATTTTTTCCGAGTCTGGCATATTTACGAGCTCTCGCACACAAGCAGGCGTAATAAAAACAAAAAAAAAAAAAAAAAATTAGCCGACAAATAAGTGTGTGTGAGTTTGGTAATTGCGTCGATCCTCGCTCCGCGTACATATACGTTTTTCCAAATGGAAAAAACTCACCTCGCGATCGCAAGTGCACACACGCATACTCGCGCGTTGCATAACTTGCGTAATACGCATACACACGTACAAAGGAACGTCGCGCGCGCGCGCGCGCGCATTTGCGTAATGAATTACTTTTACGTTCCACACGCTTATATGGCGGTGGCGATCGCGCGCGCGCGCGGCTCGCTAAATTAAATATCGAGGAGCCGAATTGGCAATCGTTGAAAAATTTCGTCATTATAAATAAAAAAAAAAAAACAGAAAACTTTCTATCCGCGAGTTTATGCTCGTATAGATCGTAACGCAAATGACCAATACAAGTCGTAAAAAGTGCATAACGCGCGTCATCTCCGATTTCCCGCGCATTATAAAACGCGTACGTACACAAGTGCGCGTGTGTGTGTGTGTGTGTCCGATTTTTCAGGCTCATCTCGCGCGGTGAACGTAACAACAAGTGTGCATACGACTGTGTGTAGAGCGCGCAGGAAATGGAGATGAATCATTTTCACCGCATCTCGCTGCTCTCGAGTGCCGAGCCGAGAGAGAAAAAGAAGAAGAAACGCGAGTTCCCGCAGTTATATAGCTTATCCTGTATATAATGCCCCCTTCGCGTTTGTACACTTATACGCACATACGTGTGCGTGACCTGGTTAAAATCGCATCGCACGCAGACAGACAGACAGAAGTGTGCAGCTATGTGTATATACCCGCCGCCACCGACACACGATCGGGGCCTGTGCGAACTCGAGAAACAGATCGCGTAATGATGTCGTTATGCAGTGTGTGCGTATAATACTTGCGCTTCGGGATTGGCAAGTCTGCGTCTGACTGCGCGGCATTAGAGTCGCCCTCCGATGATTGTTTCGTGATAGGAAAATGACTCGAGGAAGAGCTCAGCGACGAGGGACGATATTGTCAATGTACGGTAGCAATGTGGAACGCGGCTTTTGATCGGCAATTTCACTGCGTACATATTTTTATTTTACGTACGCACGCATACGTAATTCGAACGCGGCACACTTCAACTGCATGATTTAATCCCGAAAAAGCCGTTTATATATACGTGGAGCGAACAAGGAGATTATTTATCGCGCGATGAAAGCTCCGAACTTTTCTCCGCTGCTGCTGCTGCGGCCTCGTATCGTTGCGATCCGATCAATCACACACACACGCATAGCCCAGGTGAAAATCCACGCGTGGCATTTCCGCTCGATAATTATATTATAAGCCCCCCCTCGAATCAGGGCCACACGGGTTTACGAGGTGTACATGGAAAAAAAGGTAACGCGTACATAAATGTATAGCAGGAAACTTTTTTTCAATCGAACGTATCAAAAGGGTGACGATTCGCGCATCAAGGTCATGAATTTATAATATACACGTCACGAACGCTGCATAATGTATATACACGGGAGTGAATTCGTCTTGCGTAGCTTTGATTTACGATGACTTTACCGATGATTTATGCGACTTATAGGATTGGACTTTCAAACGCGCGACACCTGCGTGCAACAACGCGACAGTACTGTGCGTAGAAATAAATGTGGTCAAATCATTGAAGATGTAAAAGTTAACTGAATGAATGATAGGGTATGGAAAGAAATTTATAATTCAATAAAATCAAAGTCCAAGCAGATTAAAGTTTTTATTTCTTTATTCGATTTATTTATTAGAGTGATATTTTTATATTATTCATTTATATATTTTTTATTTACATATTTATTTATATACAGTGACAATTTGCAACGTTTAATAATATTACACATTATAAAGACATAAAAAGGTCTTCTGCACAGTATACTTTAGCTTTTTTTGAAGCTTCTTGGCCCTCGCTGTCACTCAATCTTTTCTTGTTATCACACTCTATTGCATTCGTTGCTGCATCTTCCTTGCTATCCTTCTGACTTTGACTCCTATCCGCCAAAATAACGTGATACAAATCCTCGTTGCGCATCTTCATCACGATCAATTCGCAGATCTCGATCGGCAGCCGATGGTGTATCAGTCTCCAGAAGGGATAGAGCGCCCAGTGCCGGAAAAATCCTCTGGTCATGATCTCGCAGAGGCGCGCCAGGCAGTCCTCTCTCATGTACTGCAGTACGTACGCTTTGTCCTCCGCGAATCGGTAGAAGTCCTTGTACTTGATCAGTTTTTCGGCCTCCTCGGGTCGCAAGCGGACCGCACGGTAGAGCGTCAGACCCCCCGAGCCTATCCTCACTCGTTTTCCTCGCTCGTGAACGATCCCGAAACCGTCGTCGGTCCAAACTCTTTCGACGTCCGCGTCGATCTCCTCGAATAGCCGGTAGCGCTGGAGCATTGTCATGATGGCCAGGGCGTCGCTCTGCTCCAGCTCGTATCCTCGATCCTCGAGGCGTTGGACGATCAACATGGTGCCGGCGGCTCGTTTGAATCCCGGTATGATCGTGTCGATGTCCAACTCGCTGTTATGTCGATAATCGACGAAGTAATCCACGGTGGGAAAACGGAAGCTCGCGAGATCGGCGCCACGCTTCAAGAGTAGCTTGACCGCGTTCGGGAGACAATTCGCCACGGCCCATTCCAGCGGCGTCCGGCCCATCTTGTCCCGAGCGTCGAGCCTCAACCGAAACGATCGGTCGCGGATCCCGAACAACATCCTCGCCAAATTGCGCTCCTCGCTTTTCGCCTGGCACGCTACGTGCAGAGGAGTCTCTCCCGCCTCGTTGGTCGAATTCGGATCGGCGTCCCGCTCGAGCAGCGCCTCGATCGTCCGCCTGCAGTCGAATCGCACAGCCAGGTGCAGCGGGGCGTTGCCCCAGCGGTCGCGCGCGTCGACTCGCACCGTCTTGTGCAGCCGCGCGGCGATCTCGAAGAACAGCAGCGTCAAGTGATCTCTGCTGGGTCCCGTCTGGCAGAGGAGGTGCAGAGGCGTCAGGCCGTCCTTGTTGGGCAGATCGAAGCTGGCGCCGCTGAGCAGCAGCAGCTCGATCACGTTCCGGTGCCGATGCCTCAGTGCAAGGTGCAGCGGCGGATCGACGCTCTCGCGCGGCCGCAGATCGGGATTCTGTCCGAGCTCGAGGAATTTTCGCGCGACGTGATCGAGGCCGAACAGGCAGGCCACATGAAAATGCGTTAATCCAGTTGGGTCTGTGTAATTCAGGTCGTGTCTGTCGTAGATGCGAAAGAGCTTCTCGACCACGTGAGCCCAGCGCGGGCTGTCCAAGCGTCTGGCCGCGTGATGCAGCGGCGTGACGCGAGCCAACGACCCATTGAGCTCGTTGAAACGAGGCGGCACGTCCCTGTAGCCGGTCTCCAACACGAACTCGATGAATCGTTCTCCCTCGTTCAAAAGTTCGTCTCGCGGGTCGTCGAGCGAGCATCTCAGCCTGTACCAGCTGAGATTCGCGAGCAGTTGCTCCAGGCGCACCTCGCAGCGACTCACGGCGTCCCAGAGAAGCCAGTCGATCTCCGCGGGCAGAAAGATGTCACGCAGATCGGGCAGCCACCTCACGATGATGCCGTATTTCTCGCGAGCGCCGATAGAGCGGTAAACGTGTCGGAAGACTCGATCTCGCTCCGCCTCGTTCGTCCAATCGATCGTGGCTCGTAACCTTCGCAATTCCTCGAATCTTTTTCGCTTGTAATATTCGGCCGCGATGATAGCTGACCCGTCGAATGTTCTGCGGTTCCGGCGATACATTTTGCGCGTTTATAATCAGCTACACACACACACACACATACACTCGAGACACGCACGAAAGACACTATTAGAACAAATTTTTTTGTCACTCTCGTATCGCGTACGTTGCTGCTGCAGCAGACGACGATATATTCTACGATATTTCTTCGTACATGTTGTGGCGTCGACCATCACGTGTAAACTACTGTGCGTATAAGCATATGCTATACGAGTGGAGGTTATCGTAGAGAGAAAGTACGAACGAAGTCAATCGACGACTCGCGCTTCTGCGCACGGAGAGCAACCACAGAACGCCGGGCTTCTTTTCGTTTGAATTTTCGTTTTTTGAAATTTCATTCAACTTTTTTAATCGAAACCTGCTGTTTTATTCATTTTTTTCTTTTCTTTTTTTCAACAAATCTTTATCTTTATTGGGTCGAGTTTATCAATCATGCGAGAGATTATCGCTTCCTCGCGCAAACACGAACATCGTCAGCGCGGCGTATTATAGAAATTCTTCTCTCTGTACAGCTACAGCGTTGTCTATCTAACACGACACGGCAGCATCAGCAGCAGCAACGACTTTCACATATTAAGCACTCGGTCGTCTCTCCCCGCGAGCGAGAGAGCAGCCGCAAGAGCAGCGCAGCCGATATTATTCATAAACCTTAACTCGCGTCAGTCAGTCGGGCAGAAATTATTGTTTCTCGTATTTGCGCTAACAGATAGTATCCGACGCGCGACGCTCTAAACAAATTTTCCGCGCGGCGCGGCCCCTCGAAAATATGGAGCGCGTGCACTGGACACGCAAAAGAGCAGTGCAGAAGCGGATGATTCATTAATAGGGACGCGTTAGTTAGTCGAGACTGTACGAGGAGTCTTTTCGGCTCTTCCGTTGGTTCTCTCTCTCGCACTAACGAAGCTAACTCGATAATTGGCATTTTTTTGTCTTACGAGAGCCTAGGAGCTCTCTGCCGGCTTCATTCTTAGTATAACTTACCTTTATTGAGCTAATTCGCGGTACGAGCGCACACACCTCCGGTAATCCCCCTATAATGGTTATATATTCCAACAATCGCTTTTCCGAAATCTTAGTCCAAAATTTCGAGCAAAGAGAGAGAGAGAGAGAGATTTCGAGATTGAATCTATATATATTTTACTAACTCGATCTCGAGTCGTGTGTGTGCGTGCGACGCGCAGCAGCAGCAGCAGCGAGAGAGCTCGACGCGTTCCCGGAATCTTAATTAGTTCGCCAAGGAATTTCGTTGGTGCAATTCGCTGCGAGTGACTTTTCACCGCGCGCGCGCGCATGATTATTTAGTGTCTGCCAAATCCCATACAATTGCACTTTAAATATAAAATTCATCGCCGGATTTAGAATGATCTACGCGTGCGAAGTGCGCCTGTGCGTCTGCGTCTGCGCGCGCGTATGATTGTTTAGAGAACGAAAGGAATGTCTATGAGTGCGTGCGTGCGTATGTGCGTACGAGAAAATCAACATTTTGTGCGCAGTGCAACAAGTGCGTGTGGGTATAATTATTGTTCGTAGTACGGCGAAGAAAGTGGATGGGGTTTTTTTTCTTTCTCTCTCTCGTCTCGCATATTTGAACAAACGAGTCACGAGGCTGCTGCTGCTTCTGCTGCTGCGCGGAGGAAATAGGTCAATAATTAATAAACAGTAAAACAATCGTAAGCTTCGGTCTCGTTTATTATATTATTCAAGAAGCTCGTCTCGCGGTTTATTATACATGCGTACGCGAAATATAAAATGTATATTAAAGGCGAACTTTTAACGAGCTTTTAAGTGTAATGGCGGCGAACGGCGGCAGCGCGGCGATCCGTTATATGAAAAATTTACAATTTAACCCGGGCACCCGTGTGCGCACTTTTACCGAAGAAGCTCAACGTCCTAATTACTCTCGCTCGCGTTTACGCAAAAATCCCCTCCTACCTCGAGAGGTAATATAAATATTACTCATCTCTTTTTCTCTGCGCTGCAACGGCGGCAGGTCTTTCTCCTTTTTCCGAGAGAGTGTAGCAAGCGAATCAAGGATTATAATAGCCGGTCGACGCGTGCGTATATTCGGTATACTTTCGCTTTTGACCGTTCGACGCGCGAGAGATGCGGTATTTATATGTATTATTATACATTCATAAATTCGCATCGATACAGAGTCCGCGAGATGTGTATAATAGAAAACGGGCTTTTACAAAGTAGCCTCTCTCTCTCTCGTCGAGCCTTTTCGACGATTGTTTTCCGCGCGCGCGGTACAAACAAATGGCCGAGACCCGCGGGATTTATTTCCTCGAGAGCTTTTTTGTATTAAGCGCTGCGTGTATCTGTCTGTGTGCGATAGGAAGATTGATAGATTATAATACTCTGTATAGCTATGAGCGAACGTGCAATTCTCCCGAGCCGATCATCATCGATTTCACTCGAATGTTCAAAATTATCCTCTACAGCTTATACGTATACTATTATTATTACCATTATATATATGCATCCGCGGAAGCTGCGTACCTATTCGTCTACTCGCGCGCATTTGCGTGTAATAATGCCATTATAAATGTAATATATAACTGGCTGGTGGTTACATCCTTGCCGATTTCGTCCATCGTATATCATGAATATAATATCATGTAAGCTGGCGAAAAGCTCGCTCATTACCGACTTTCGATTTTCTTCGGTGGCGGCACTCTCACTGTGTGTGCAAACGTACAATGAGGATATCTTCCCTTTTGAGGCAAGCTGCTGCTGCTGCTGCTGACTGTTGGTGCGCCGCGACGGATCTAAATTATACGCACGCTATTTTCACTTGTATTCATTCGTTCTGCAGCTTCGCGAGTAAATACTTTGGGCTATATGTAAAGTGCCAACGCGCGCACTCGAACGTAGTGCGTATACGTATATACAACTATAAACAATCGAAAGTCTAATTTCAGCCGTCGTCGACGACGACTTCGACACTCGCGCGCATTGTATTCGGGAGTCGATGCCGTCGTGTGCGTATAATATAATATGCCAATCCTTTTTTTTCTCTCTCTCTCTCACTCACTCTGATTTGCGAAAGCTGCACACGTATACCTGTAACGCGCGCATAAACAAAACAAACGGTATAATATGTATATTAACCTGTGGCTGGCGCGATGCCGAAAACTAGGCGTGGTTTTGTATGTATACGCGCGGCATAATTGCAGCTGCGGCGCACACTGAGTCGAATGTTTGCGTACGAGCTTTTTTAAAACGCACGCTTTACTTTTTATGGGTGACGTTCGCGCTTGTTTATACGTACGTAGACTATATAGTAGGATACGTATGTATGATATCCGCGTTTATAAATTGAGGCTTTTCTTTCGACTCGTGCGAAGTTCGCCCACACGGATCGCGGTAATGTTTTTTTTTCAACTCGCAACAGCGTTTTTTATCAAAATTTACTGCAAATATTATCCCTGGCAAGCTTGAAATCGTTAAAAGATTAAGAAAAAAAAAAACGATTCTTGGCCGTGAAAGTTTCAACGACTTTGCTCTGCAATGGTGGTTATAACGCGCGCTCGAATAGTTTTGCGCTCTGGCTACTTGGCTTCGAGCTTCCATGAATCAATTCGTCCTATAAGACAAAAGCGTGCGATCCTCGTTTGGAAAATGTGCGCATTAAACATACACAGCGGCAGCAGCAGCGACGACGAGGGAATCTGCCGTAGTAGCTCTATAAGCACGAGGACGAGAGAGAGAAAGAAAGAGCAGGAGGACGAAGGAAGGAAAGAGAAAGAGAAAGAGAGAACTACTTATTATACCTGCCTCGGAGCCTTTGGAGTGTGGGGGATGCAGCTCTACTTAGCTCGATACGATACAAAGAGAAGCTCCTGCGCTCGGTGAAGTTTTGCAACAGCAGCAGCGGAGATAGCTCCCCGCGCGCAGCGCAGTGCAGTGCAGTACGTATACGATATATATATAAGTACTACACCGCGCGTTGCAGCGGTGGCGCGGCGCGAGCTGAGCAAGGTCGTTGCCCAGGCAGTCGCTGCAGCCCGTCTAGGCCTTGAACTTGGAAGGCTGTTGCTGCTGCTGCTGCGCGCAGCTGAGCGAGTTAGCTATATAGCCAGGTTATTTTCCCTCCTGCACCTTCGACGGTGCACTACTACTGTATTATATATGTATGTGTGCACTTGAAACAGCGAGTATAGAAGTAAGAAGAAGCTAAGCTATATAAGCTACCTTTGTTCGTCAATTAGACAATTTGAGAGATGCGGAGACTCGCGTTGCGTTGCTTCTTCTGCCTGAGAGACGGATGCTTATTATATTCTAGAGAATAGAGAAAGGAGATCTCTCCGCACGCTTATTTGTCGTTGTTTTTTTTTATATATATAAATTCGATTCGAGGCATTTTGCAATTGCTAAGCAATTGCAGCTAGCTGAGTAAAATATTCACGAGATATCTCTAACAACAACAGCAGCAATGAGCAACAATGTGTATCGCTCCGATTGATTGATTGGTTTCGTTTTAG
This sequence comes from Trichogramma pretiosum, assembly GCF_000599845.2. Taxonomy (NCBI): domain Eukaryota; kingdom Metazoa; phylum Arthropoda; class Insecta; order Hymenoptera; family Trichogrammatidae; genus Trichogramma; species Trichogramma pretiosum. The sequence goes on along the minus strand of NW_019640861.1, from coordinate 234,672 downwards.
ATCCTAGAACCACTATATAAACACAAACACTGCGCGCGCTCGATCCGCTTCTGCGTTAATTGAAGAATCGATTAACGAGCCGCGCTCCGTATACCGTTCGCGAATTAGGTCGCGCATCTCGCGCGCGCTCAATGAAGCATACATACGGAATAATAATATAAATGCGCCGCGCGCATTGTACGCTGTATACTATATATATTGGATCTGTGTTAACTGGTAGACTGCGGCGGCACACGCAGGCAGCGCTAGAGTCTTCAATTTGCGGTTTGCGCTCGCTCGCTCGCGAGATAAAAAAAGGCCTTCGAAAACTTTCCAAATGAAATCTACGGCGCGCGTCGTAAGATTGTGTCGTCGTCTTCGTCGTCGTCGTTGTTTCAAAGCCGCGTGTGTATATATATGTGGGTGAGCATTTTCATAATGCGATTCGCGATTGATCGTCGCGCGTGGACACTGACGCGTTGTGTGCTTTGCTCTTTTTTTTTTGGCCCGATCACACGAGTTCTCTCTCTCTCTCTCTCTCGCTGCGTCGTTGTCGTCGATCGTTACAATTGGAAAGCTCGCCTGTAATGCCACGCATAACCCGGAGTAGTAGCTGGTATAACCAGGTGTAGAGTCGCATTATTTTATACACACACACACACACGCGCAGAAACTAGCGCGGTGAGTTTTTCATACGCGGAATATTCGAAATTGCTCAAGATCGAGTCAATGTTTTTTTTTGTATCGCCATATACCTTTCGTATATAATACACATTTATCTCGCTCTAGCTCGCGTCCTTTTTCTCTCCCGCGCGTGATTAGCGCGCGCGCGAGATGTATTATACGCACACGGTTTCGAGATCTCGACTGGTTTTTCTCCTTTAGCCGAGTAGCAGCTCGCTCGAACGAATGTGGGAAATTTTTTTTTTCGGTGCATGTATAATATAATGATTTTTAATTCGGTTAACTTATCCCGAAGCGTCGAGCATCAATTTGACACATCTCTTATTTCGAGCGACGACGACGAAAGTTTATATTAATACCGAAAGCGCCTTTGTGGCTGGGCGGCTTACGAACTGATGGACTTTCCCGCGAAATTCGAAGAATATGCGAGCGTCGATGCACCCGAGGCTGCATGATCTCTTTATATATATGAAGCTTTGGTCCAGCGTCCAGATCGTATAAACCCAAATGAGATGCAGTATCGCCCCGAGGCGCGCGCGAATCATGCGAGGCTCTGCGCGATCGGCTCGTGCGGTTTCTGTGACTTTCTATATAACAATATTATTTATACATACGAGTGTATATTATGACCCGCGCAAGTGTGTATAATATCGGTGCGATTCGTCGGTGCGTAAATCTCGGCCGCCTCGCGAGATCTCGAATCGAAAAGATCGGTACGTATTACGAATATATCCGATTCCGATCGTATACATGCTTAATTGCTCGAAATACATCATCCTTTTTAATTATCGTGCACTGCACACACGACGTTCTGTACAAAGATTTCTCCTAATCACTTATAACAGGCCTCGCTCGCTCGCTCGAGATCTAATGATTATATATACCCGCGCGCGTTTTTTTGTTTTGTTTCGTTTTGTCTCTCGATGCTGCCTCGGCGCTAATACGGTATACCTTACTTTGTTTTTTGCTCGCGCCCCCTTCCCGCGTATTAATAATCGCGCATGACACACAGAGATCTCGACGCGCGAAGGCAGCTTATTGCAACCTACGGGGGAGAGAAAGTGTAGATAGAGTATGTATCTATCCGCGCGCGCAGCTGACACTTTCTTTCTCCAATTTGCGCGCGATTTAATAATAAATATCATAATAATATCATTCCACGTGCTCGCGAGTGTCTCTGAAACTTTTTTTGGTATGTCAGCGAGCTCGTGAGCGGCCTTCTTAATTAATTGATTTTTCCAGCTCGAGCATTTCTCTCCGCGCGACGTAGGTATCTATATAGCTGCTGCTGCTGTGGGAAAACCTTCGTAGTCGTCGTACGAGGTCCTTTTCCTTCATAAAATGCAACAATATAACCGATGGTATAAGGCGCGACGATCGATCGAGCGAGCTGCTTCGTCGCCGTGTACCGTATTATCGTTAAACAGACATTAATAGAACGGTAATTCCGATCTTTTATTAATTTCCTCGATGTGCTTAATACTCGATTCTCTTCCTTGTTCGTGTGTATGTGTATAAGAGGGGCGAAGATGAAACACACAATGGGGTACGACACGTGTGTCACCTGACACGTACCTCCGCGCGTCCTCGATCGCCGCATCCACATTTCTCGTATCACCCACGCGTTCAAATATACTATGCTGTACGATACTTATAGATAGCGCGTTCGAGCGAAGTTCACGGGCGCGGTCCCGTTAAATTAAAAAAAAAAAGAGCGAGAGAGAAGTGGCATGTTTAACGAAGGAAATAGCGTATGTGCGAGAGAGAGAGAGAGAAAGGCATTGTGCATTATTCGTTATAGCGTTGGTAGCTGGAAGAGAGAAAGAGAGAAAAATGACAGTTCCGTCGTTGCGCACATGAATATATACGCACCGCATTCCAGAAGTGCAGTAGTAGTAGTAGTACCGGCGATGCCGAGCGAGGCGACGATACGTGTCATTTTTCACGCTTCAACAGTTACTATGTACATATATACGAATTAGGCTGCGAAAGTCGAGCGAGCTCGTTAAAACACAAGGAAACGCGTATTCTTTTCTTTTCGCGCAAGTTCACCCCAAAAGTCCAGAATCGTGTACGTTTTTCAGCGATAATTAGCCCACTCCAGGGTGATATTAGAGAACACTGGAATCGCCGGCGTTTATGTACTCAACGCGGCCCCCCCGATCGCTACATAATAATCGCTCGTACGCACCAGGCTCGTTACGATACACACGTATAATACGCGATATCAATTGCCCGTTCATTAATGCCTAAACTGCGCACGGGAGGCGGCGGTGTTGTATCGCGTTTTTTTGCCGCAGAAATTTTCTCAATCGTTCGCGCTACCAGTTTTTCTAATAATAAAACATCCAAGGTACATATATACGCACGGCATTAAGTGTATAATCTACTCTAGAGTTCGAATTTCCTGCGCGATATATATACATATAGCGTTAAGTTTTTCACTACGCACTAGATAGTAGAGGTAATAGTACTGGCATTAAAGTATCGCAAAGACTTTAACGCCCCGTATACGCGCGATAGTTAAGTGGTCAATTAAAGCTCGAGTAGCTGCTGTTGCTGCTTGGATTATAATGCGCGTTAACAGCGACGCAGCAGAATCGTACGCTCGCTGTGCGTCGCACTTTTTTTTCGGCGCACTTGGAAAAGTACACACGATGATTCGCGTTCTGGCGTTCTATATAATACGATTTCAAATCGAAACTATCCCAACGGGACGTATTTATAAGCAGAATTCCGCGCTTAAGGTATATATAAAATATATAATCAATTAAAAATTAGACTCCGCGGGCTGTGTGTGTATGTGTGTTGTTTACTTTCACCCGATCGATCGATCGATTGCGCAATGTTTGCGCGCGGGCACACACACACGTGTAATTATTTGCAGTCTCGATCGAGCTATACGTATATGCGATCGACTCGTATATAATAATAAATATAATATAATGGTTCGTGTCGCTTTCGTTCGACTCACATATTATATAGAACTTGTGTATTTTCGCGCGACTATTTTCGATTTTATGCAAAATGAGCTCGTGCAATACACACTTTGATGTATACATCATATTGTGAATTAGTATGTAAGTTGTGACGACGACGACGACGACGACTTCATTGTGTACGCTGCACTATAAGCGGCAGGGGATCCTTTTTTTTTAGCCTCGCGATGCATGTATTTCTATGCTATGTAACGTGCGAGTCACGTGCATGCACACGACGGGTGACGCTGAGTCATGCGCCATGAACATGCGGCACAAATCGAGCCCCCGATGTATCGTTTTCGTGCGATAAAGAGACAGCTGCGTTTCGTGTGCGTGCGTGGACACATTGCATCGGGGATCATCGATTGTAAGTCGAGTCGAAGCTGCGCAGTGATAAATTGTTTTTTTATTAATTTACTTTCTTTTATAATATTTCATCGCAATGTCGATCGATGGGCTATTACTGCACCGGGTAGAATTCAGACATCAATACAAGCGTGTACGCGCCTCGAGACTTTAAATCCCAAACTTGACATCTGAAAATATATGGGCTGAGCTATAGTTAGCGTGATGGTCAAAAACATTTTATTCCTTAAATTATGTATTCGTACCTCTGAAGATTGCATTAAAAAGTAAAAATTTTAGCCCTCTAGGTTCAACCTTACTGGATTTAAAGTTGAATTTTCTTTTTCAGCTGTTTTTCTGCTTGCAATTCTGATATTTTGGGGTTAAAATGAAAAAATTGTTATTTCATGGTTTTTAGTGTAAAATTTGATCTAGAATTCAAATTTGCAATTGAAAATCATATTTATGATATCAAAACCCATCAAAATGATAAAATATTTGAAACTAGCATTAATTTTCAAAAAAGAAGTGTATTCGTCTCTTTCGATTATACTAATATTGTCCAATTTGTTCATCGACATTGCCAAGACTCTCTTGACTCAATTTTTGTGATCGTCAGACAAACAGACTTCATTATTCATCTATATTTGAGTAAAGAATCAAGGAAAACTTCATAAAAACCATGTTTTTTTACACATATGTAGCTCAATAATGAAGTCTGTTTGTCTGCAGATCACCAAAATTGAGTCAGGAGAGTTTTGGCAATGTCGATGAACAAATTGGACAATATTAGTTTAATCAAAAGAGACGAATACACTTCCTTTTGAAAATTAAAGCTAGTTTCAAATATTTTATCATTTTGATGGGTTTTGATGTCATAAATATGATTTTCAAGTACAAATTTGAATTCTAGATCAAATTTTACAGATTTGAGTAAAGAATCAAGGAAAACTTCATAAAAACCATGTTTTTTTACACATATGTAGCTCAATAATGAAGTCTGTTTGTCTGCAGATCACCAAAATTGAGTCAGGAGAGTGTTGGCAATGTCGATGAACAAATTACACAATATTAGTTTAATCAAAAGAGACGAATACACTTCTTTTTTGAAAATTAATGCTAGTTTCAAATATTTTATCATTTTGATGGGTTTTGATGTCATAAATATGATTTTCAATTACAAATTTGAATTCTAGATCAAATTTTACACTAAAAACCATGAAATAACAATTTTTTCATATTAACCCCAAAATATTAGAATTGCAAGCAAAATAACACCAAGAAAAAAAATTCAACTTTAAATCCAGTAGGGTTAGACCTAGAGGAGTAAAATTTTTATTTTTCAAAGTGATCTTCAAAAGTAATAATACCTAATTTAAGAAAAGAATGTTTCTGACCCGCTTATTATGGCTTAGCCCATATAAAAGGATTGTAAATGAAAAATTTGAACAAATTAGAGAATTAAATTTTAATTTAGCTTTATTTATTTGGATGATATAAAATATCTTACAACATCAATCCACATTTAATAACATCAGATATAAACAATCCAGTGAATATGCTTACAGCCATCATTAACTTTGAACTTCACTGGCTAACAAAATATTGAATAAATCTTTATTAGACAATTGTGTATCCATGATAATTTCAGAGAGCTCCTCTGGAAATCTATAACTTGTCAGACCCATGAATGATAAAGTCGCCCAGGATCGGAAAAATCTCCTAGCCATTGTCTCGCCTAGATGCAGAGCACAAGTCTCTCCAGATTTGCCTAGAAATTTCTTGAATTTTTCCGACTGCGAGAGCTCAAAGTAATCCGTATAATTCATTACTTTTGCTGCTTCTTTGTGGGGCAGCTGCAGAAGGTCGTAGAGCGTCAGGTCCGGCTTGATAATCATCTCCTTGGCTTCTTTCGTGAACTTCTCATCGTCATAGCAATGTTTTTGAAGATCCGCAGACGACTCCTCGAACAGTTTACGCTTGGAGAAAAATTTCATTATCGTCAAGGCGTCCTTTCGGTTTAGCTCGTATCCTCTATCTTCGAGACGTTCGATGACTAACATTGCGCCAGCTGCTAGCTCCAAATTGTATTTTATCTTCTCGAAACGTTGACGTATCTCAATGTCAAAACCGAGCACCAAATCGAAACCCCCAGGAACGCTTCTATCCTTAGGAAGTTTCTTGCCTAAGTATGTCTCAGTTGGAAAAACAAACTTGGAAAGTTCGACTCCGCGATCCAGGAGTAACTCGACGGTTTTTGGCATGAAGTTCGCTACGGCCAGTTGGAGTGGCGTCCTACCCATCTTATTAGGAACGTCCAATTGTAGCGTCTGCTTCCTTTCCTCGTTGACTTTGAAGAATAACTCGACTACGTCTTCCTCGAGAAATTTCTGACAGAGGTGATGAAGAGCAGTTGATCCGTAGTCGTTGGATAAGTTCGGATTGGCTCCATTTTTTAAGAGCACTTCGAGTACTTGTTTTTTATCCGCTTCGTCTCCTCGACAAGTAATGAGAAGAGGAGTCGATTTTTTATTATTGGTTATGTCGACCTTGGCACCGTACATCAGTAACAATTCGATCATCTCGCTTCTGCAGCTGGGGGCTTTGAGATCGTAGTCTTTCTGACAAACTACGTGTAAAGAGGCCAATCCTTTTCTATTCTTCAAATTTGGATCGACACCTAGTGTGAGTAGCCACTCTACAAACTTTTTGCGCCCACAAGACACAGCTACGTGTAGTATCTGGCTCGCTAATTTGCTCCGAGCATTGATTTTAAACTTGGTGTACATGTCGACCAAATCTTCATCACGATGCGTTTTACACATGAGGCACAGCGGTGTCATACCATTTTTGTTAGCCGAATATAAATTGGCGCCGTGTTTCAACAAGAGTTCGATAACACGTTCATTCTCTCTCCTCTTCGAGGCGTAGTGCAGGGGTGAATCACCCGTTGGCTTCACGACGGCATTTGGATTCTCCCCACGTTTTAATAATAGTTCAACGACTTCAGCGTCGCCGAACTCGCAGGCCACGTGCAAGGGCGAGATTCCCGATTTCTCCATGTGGTTCTCGTTGTATGAACGCAATATTGCACCTACGATTGCTTCTTGTGCACGAAGCACTTCTTCCTCATTGAAAATGTAGTCGAACGCAGACATGTTTAGGCACACAAACACAATCACTAGTAAATTCACTGAGAATGAATATTAATCAAAGTTTCTCTGTAAAAGAGAATTACTCGTGGGATAAGATTATTATAACTCGGACGTTCACACTCCCGTGTCGTACGGTGTACTGATGTCTGCTGCTGCACGCAGCCTCTATTTATTGGGTTGACTGGCGTGGCCATCTCCCACGCTAGAAGCTTCCAAAGTGAGCGCTACATTCAAATCCTTGTAAAGATGTAATTTAAAATATCTATTGTAAAATTTTTTTTTGCATTTATAAAATTGAAAACATAATTGCTGACACAGTATGAGTTGTAATTATAATTATTTTAAAAATTTTTACAATAAATATTTTAAATTAAATATTTACGAAATTTGAATTTCGTCGCGATACATCCAGATTGTTCTAGAAGAATCTCGATCGTTACGTGGTATGAGTAAAGTTACTGTTAAAATGTGTAGCCAAAAAAATAAGACTGATCGATCATAAGAACTAAATCACTAAACAATGTCATTATTTTTGTGTTTTTACATGCGTAAATAATAACAGCGTCATCGAAAAAAACGTAATTTTTATGAAAAATGCGAAAAAATGACTCATTTTTTCGAGTTCAACTTCCTGTAACTCTTGAAGTTTTTTATCAGTTTTACGATGAGTTCTTGAAATTTTCTGAAAGAAAGCAAGAAAATACTCATGTAAAAAATGTATTACAATCAAAGATTTTTGTAAAATTTCAGCATTAACAATTAATGAGGTGAAAAATGACAATACTTTCAATATTGACCTATAACTAGCGCACGTGTTAGACGCTGCTCTGCTTGCTTTTTTGTTCTCACTTTTTAGCTTGTTATTTCGGCTTACTTTTGTGCTTATAACTCTTAATAAGCTATATCTATTTATTTTTCCTATTTATTCATATTCTAACTTGTTGCAATGAATTTACAATAGTTATTGTTAAAGTTTCAATGAAAGGTAAAAATTATGCTGAGTTAACCTAAAAATACAAATCAATACTTGTATACATCATACTATTATTTTGTAAAAGCTTGTTTCATTGTAAAAAAGATAAACTTTGACATCTTAATTTATTATTAATTGATAAATAATTATACAAATAGTAAAAAAACTTTTAGAAATTTTAAATCTAAAAACTGCCATCACCACGTGCCAATCCATTTTACAAACTTATGTTTGAATGAATGCCTTTTTTAATTCGCTTTTTTTTATTTACTATTTTTTAAATCAATGTTATGATTAATGCGGCTTGTTTGTTTGTAATTTTCAACATAAGCGGGTGAAGGGGGAGGCCGGGCATGAAGGAGATCCAAGGTTGTACATCTATGGTTGTTGAATAATTACTTTTGTAAAGACATGTTCACAAATAAACATTTGTATATATTAGACTGTTCTTTAGTAAAAGCTTTTTTTTATTGTAAAAAAGATAAACTTTGATATCTTATTTTAATTAATTATGAAAATAGTAAAAAAACTGTCAGATTTGAAATCTTAAAACTGTCATTACTACGTGCTTATTATTTTTCCAAACTTATTCTCAAATAAATGCCTTTTATAATTCGCTTTTTTTTATTTACAATTTTTGAAACAAATGTTATTGTTAATTCATCGTTCATTTCGGGATCGAAATTTCTGGAAAAAACATTCTTCGACGCGTCGCTACTCGCCATGTGTGCGTGTATCGTGCGTACAAATTACAATGGTCGAACTTATATGTGTGTGCGTGTGAGTTTAGGTCCATATATGTGAGCACTTAATTCACCGTATTAAAACCCCCGGCGTCTCGTATGCGTGGTTTTTCTCTAAACTTCGAGAAAATGCGATCGCTGCGCGGCGGCCTCGTAAAGCAACAGCCACGTCAATGGACTCGTGGACACACAAAACACATATTTATACGAAAAATGTAACAAGCGCGGAATGCGTACTTGTGTGTACCATATACATGACCCGGACAGTATCTTGCATTATAATACGTAAAATCGGTATAACGTACGTAGCATGTATATATAACGCGGAGCGCATATAACGGCGCCCGCGTATTTGCTCGTTGCGCTATAAATTTTCAACGCGCGCGAGGGCCAAGCCTTTCAGAATTCTCACGTGAGCCATGCGGTGGTCTGTGTTGCATACGTACATTATACAGCTGCACACACGCACACACGTACATGCATACGCGCGCACGTGGAGAAAAGGAAATAGGAAGAATTAAAAAACAAGCATCTAAACCCATGCGCGTGGATTATTGTCAAACGCGTGATCGCTACCGATAATCGTGCTTGAGCTGAGTCGGATTGATTGATTTCGGTGTATGGTGCAGTTGTCATAAATCCATCCATTGTGCACGGTACGTGTACACCAGTATGTGGTTGCGATGCATCCAAACGCGCGATTGCGCTAGTGAGATGTTGACGCGATCTCTCTCATTCATTGGGGCACGCGTGTAATCGCTGCGCATGGCTTTTCCTACATACTTTCGAAACTGCCTCGAATCGTATGCCACGTTTTGATTCTTTACATCCTCTCTTGAAGGAGAGATGACCAGCTAGTTTTTGTATCGAATTAACAGAGATTCAATCACGAAAATTAACACATAACTGCTCATACGGTATGTAAATCAATTCCGCTCATAACGATGCACTTCCAAAACGCGACAAGAGTCGCTTGACTCCATTGTTTACGCGCATATTCGCCTTCAATATTTCAATATGGGATAATCATTTTCCGTGTATATTAATAATCCGTGTGTACGCGCAGGATAGAAAAATGATCTATTATCCGGCAATATGTAATGAGTTACGCACACACATACACACGGACTGAGCCAATATCGCATTATGCGTCGGGGTCTTGGAAAAATCGTGCAGCTGCAGCTACAGCTGAGCTGCTGTGGCTGTGGCACTGCGGCTGCGGCTGCGAGCGCAACCCGACATCATAATTGCCACTTTTAATCATGATTCACGCAGACAATAATTACGCTTTATTATTTACTCGCTCGATTCTCCTATTATCGTCATTAGCTATTTACAAGACTTGTCATCGTCGTCGCGCTGCAGCGGAGCTCACGATGACATAATTGATTAATATATATTATATATTGTGTATATACGCAGTTCCTTAACTGGCTTCTATATAATAATTTCGCAATTCCGCGCGTTTATATCGAACGCAAGTCGCGCCTAGTTGTTTACACGCGCGACGATAATTACGATTTTATACCCGCCTCACTCACGCGGAGACATTTCAATTTCTCGATGTTAAATCTGTTTACGAAAAGCCCGCGCAAATTTATAATCTACAAGAGCTTTTTTTCTGGCCAAAAAATAAAAAACAAATTCCAGCGAGTGAAACTTCTAATCCATTCGAGGTGACTCGGACGAGTGTTTACAACGATACGTATAATATATAGCAGCTGTTGCTGCGGCTATATAGAAGCTCGACGAGCTCAGGGTACAAGGCACCCATGTTTCGTTCGAAGCTTATCATAATAATGCACGTAATAAGATGGCAAAAGCTAACAATACTTCGAGACACATGCACACACGTATTATATATAGGCTGCACCGAGCAGCAGCGGCAGCAACGAGTCAATGGATCGGCGCGCGAGATACGTCGTCCAGCTGCAGCAGCAGCAGCAGCAGCAGCAGCAGCAGTCATAAAGGAGAAAGTATATAGAGTCGCTATGGTGTACACGAGACATTTTCGTTGCAGCCACTGCTGTCTAGTGCATGTTCTCATAGAGAGCTCTCAGAGAGACATAAAGAGAGAGAGAAAGAGATATTTATAAGCCTCCGATCGTCACGTGCTGCCATATTATTATTGAGCTGCTATGCTATGTATGTAATACGTGCAGCATCCCACCCCCGGAAGAAGAGTCGCCGGAATGTCAGGAAATGTCATTTGCCTCTCGATGAAATCGTGAGAGACTATATCTAAGATTAATGAACGCAGCAGCAACAAAGAGAGATAGGAATAATGTATTTCGTGTATGTAACCCGGGTCTATAGTTTTAAAGTTTGACTTTCTTGAGACTTTTTTTTTTGTTTAAGAGAAAATTAAAAAAACGTGTTGACCCGCGAGTGTTGATAAGCCGGCCGAGTTTAATGCGCCTCGATTTATATAATAATAATAATAAACAATAATAATAACAAGGCGGCCTCGCGCGCGAGAGAGACGCGCGATGTATTGATTTTTATTGAATGCGGAAACTCGACGTGTACGTATATAGAAGCAGCTCGTATTAAAACCGATCTCTCTCTCGCTCTCTCTCGCGAGGCTCGCGATTGACGCGATTATTGTTCCCGGAACGCACCGCTGCTGCCCGGCTATTTGCGAATTTCAATTGCCTCTTTAAAAGAAAGAAAAGAAAAAAAAAATAAGATAAAATACGCGCGAGTCCGTTATCGAAAATTATTCATTGAGTGTGCGCGCGTGTAATAATGTAATTTCGAGCTGCTTCGCGCGCAGGGCGGGCTCTCTCGGCTCCGCAGATTTCATAAGCTCGCGAGCAAAAAATTAAAATTATTCTATACGTACATATATTTAGACGATCGAGCGTTCGCTGTGCCGCGGGTACTCGAGAGTACGTTATATTGAATTTCTCAATAATATCGAGCCAGCTCCAGGATCGGACTTTTATATTATTACATTAAACCGCAGTGGATATAGTGGCTTTTAAAAACTCGAGCCGTAGCTGTGCTATATAACAGTAAAGCTCGCCGATTCTCATATATATAATATTATTATATACGCGTGCTTGTATACATGCCCCACACGCGCGCGCGCGCGGGCACGAGAGATAAACTTGTTCCGATTTCTGGCTCGAGCGGATAATAAACACAGCATCACATTATTATTGTATATGTGTATACGTGTCTGGGAAACAAAGCGCACAGACAGACAACAGCAACAAAAAAAGAGAAAAGGAAGAAAAAACTTTTCCAAAAAAGAGCCTCGAGTCGCGAGCTAATCGTCCGCGAAATTTGCGGAAGTATCAAGAGTGTACGGTATATTATCCCGAGTCATCGCGCATACATACGTACATATACATATAATATGAAAAGATCGGCGTCGGCTGCTGCGGAGCAAACGTCAGAGAAAGTAGAGCGAGCCACACGAGATCGGCAGCGGAGCAGGTATATAGGAGTAGCATATAGGTATTATTTCCTTTTATTTTTTTGCCTCGATGGATCACGCGCAGCAGCAGCGGCAACGAGTAACAAGAAGTGCAGTCGTGTCATATTTTGCTCTATAATACGCCACCGCACCACCGCCGCACAGTCGCGTGTGAGCGAGAATCGATTTCGCCTCTGTTTTTTTTTCTTCGTTGTCGTCCGCTGGTTACAGTATCCGCGTTATGGCGCTCCGAGGAGATCCTCCGTAGATTGAGCCGTTATTTTTATCATATATGTATGCACTCTCGCATTCTTTATATTTATTATTACACATTTATAAATATATCGCATTTCTCGCATGAGCGTAACGCAAGGTCAAGTGTACGGCGACGACGACTACGACGAGACGAGGTGCATTATTATATACAGCAGTGGTGTTGCGCGCGTCGGAGCGCGACATGAAAATCTGCACGCGAGTCACGCGTCACGGAAAAATATAATTCCCGATGCGCCTGTGACGACGACCAAGATGACGACGAGCAAGACGATCTAGGAATGCGCACGAACTGCTCGATGCTCATGTTTGTGCTGGCAAATATATGCCATATTGTACTCGCGTGCGTAAATCTTTCGATGGAATGTCGCTGGCAGCAGTGCGGCGCGATTTATACTTCCTACGCATTTTTATCCATTTATAGATGTGTGTAATAATACTTGCAAATGTACAAACGATTTATATAGCTATAACGCGTTATACCCACACCACTTTAGAATTATGATTGTTTCAATAATTAATATGGATCGGATCGCAATTGCGGCGCGTGCGTGCGAAAATTAATTGCCTTTAACGCGCGCGGGTATTAATCGCTCGATGAAAAGAAAGAAGTTTTTAATGTATAATATTAGAACACGCGCGGGGTTTCAATTAAAAGGCGTGTGCAGCGCACAATTTTTTGCTTCGCGAACCGCTATCACCTCAATGATGATGATGAAAATTGATTTTTCTCGCGCGGGCGAAAAGAAGTACGTTTTCCTTTTGTGATGGGCGAGCTCGCGCGTGAAAAAAGCGAGAGATGGAAAATCTTCGAATTGGATCGTTGCTTAATTTTTACGGCTTTTGTTTTCTGTTTTCTGAAAACCCACGCTGGGACTTATATTTGGAAATACAAAGAAGTTTACAAAACTTTGAAAAGACTTCGACTTATACAAGTACTACTGTGTTTACTTTGTCACTTACAGATTTGCAGATAAAAGTACTCGCCATCTAGCGGCAGAGGCTCAAAGTAGTGTAATCGTATTTAAAATGAGCGAAAACTCTTCTTAATTTTCTGAAATATATCTAAACAGTTTTCCCTTTTGGCTCATTTGAATTTTGCTCAATATTTCCAACATAATTATTATAGAATAATCACCGAAAAAAGGCGAATCAATGCATCAATGTGCGTTATAAAACACTGCAAATGGATTTCTACCAAGGGATTGAGCCAATGCTCTGTATACATCTACAAGTCGTCGTCGTCGTCGAAGCAGCAGCTAGTCATCGAATCCAAAACTAGTTCCTATCCCCCGCCCTCGATGTGTGTCTCTCTCTCTCTCTACTCTCGGAGATCGGTTCAACGGCACCGCACTGCAGTCGCGCGCGCATTACGAATCCATATAGATATATATACTCGCGGATCGAGCGCGGCACACACGAGCGGCACAACTCGCGCGAGATCGAGAACTCGTTCAGCTGTAATAATTTACGCGCGTTATAACATTCCGTATATATACATACGATATTCGCCTTCCTTATAATCCGCGACTCGCTGCTGCTGCTGCTGCTACGAGTTTGCCATCGTATAGATATTTCATTAACATAACAGCATATAGATGCAGTATAGCTCGCGCGAGCAGCAGCAGCAGCAGCAACAAATCAACGTATATCTCTCTCGCGCACCCTGCAATATAACGCGATATTTACGAACGACGGTATAGTGGCGTATAGACGAAGGAAAGGTAGAGAAAAAAAAGTAACGACAACAACACCTCGTTGCCGAGTTTTATTTTCCGCGCTGCGCTGATTTTAGATACGATGGTCAATATTGCACCGCGCGGTTGCCGAGCGCGCACGCGGCACGCGTGTGTGCCCGTGCTGCACGTTGAGCAAAGTGCGAGGAAAGGGTCGAGGAACTCTATCAAACTATCTCACTCGTCGAGCGCGGTGCAGAAAATTATGAAAAGGGAAAGAAAAAAAGTAGATGGGCGAATAGATACATCGCTCGAGAAGTCGAGGAGTGAGTGGCTTTGCCGCCGAGGCAGAAGAACTATATATAGAAGAATGCATTATATTGATATCATTCCGATGCGTACGTAGGGAAAAAGCCGAGGGATCAGGGAAATCGTTATTTTCCTTGAAAGGAAAAAACTATATATTATACCCACGCGATACACGCGGATGTAATGTTTGATTGAGCAATTTCCATGCCTTATGCGCACGTATGTATACATACACAGTCCCGGTTAGAGAGAGAAAAAGATTATCGCTTCGCATTAGAGAAAGAGAGGGACTGTACAGGTAGTTTTTATATCAATAATCGATTCGCGTTTTCCCAAGACTGGGGGCATTAGCATTTTAATTAGGAGAGAATTTTCCAAAGTATACATACTGACAGAAATTTGCATCTTTTCTCTCTCTCTCTCTTCCTCGTGCTGCCTCGAGTTAATTCGAGCGTATTAATATTATTATGTACCGAATTGATAGCTTGCAAAAGGCGTTTCTTCAATTTTTTTTTACATCGTCTATTTTTTTCCGTTTTTTATTATTCGCCGTTGAACGCGAAGAGAGAAAGAAAAAAAAAACATCCTCAGAAACGATTACGAAACGAGCGACCGCCTCGTTCGCTGCCTCATGCACATATAGAATATATATATTTTCTCTCTAGGAAGCATGAAATTTTATTGGAATGAATAAATTGAGAGAGCATAAGGAAGAAGAGGATTAGAAGACGAAGAAGGGGGTTGATTATACAGAACGCGCGCGCAGCAGCATAGCAGCAGCAGCAACCGTATAGAGCGAAGCGCGAGCAATGCGACAAAAACAAACTGAAATGTGTGTGTGTGCGCGCAGCAGCAGCAGCAGCAGCACAACTCGCCGAAGCCGCGTGCCGCGATGGATCGCTCGGAATGCAGAAGAAAAATAAGAGTATTTATCGCGTACACGCATTCGTGTGCATATATACCTGCGCGCACGCGAGGCACATGCCTATAAGTGCGTATATACGTATACGCGCGCTCGAGAGAGAGAGCGTATATATGATATTATATGGAACGAGAGCAAAAAGAAAAAATAAAAAAATGAAATAAAAAAGGAAGGGAAAGAAGAAGAAGAAGAAGATGCGTATGGAGAAAATCCCGGGGAGAGAGAAGATAAGGATTGCTGACGCGCAAAGAATGTATCGAACGCGCAGCGCGTATAGGACGAGGTGCGCGCGCGGCGTTATACTTTTTGCTCCTCGTTGCACGTGTTGCTGCCGCTGCGAGCTCGCGTATACATATTCTAAAAATCACCCGGATAAAATCTCGAATTTTCAATGATTTTTTTTTTTTTTTATTCGTTCGTTTTTTACTTATTTCAAGATTAAAATTATCCATACACAGCCACTCGCGCGCGCCGCGAGGGGGGAAGGACGAAGAAGACACCTGCGATTTCTGAAAATCCACGAGTGCTGCCGATCTATTCGATATATCGCGTGTAAATCATGAGATTATTCGCGTCGAGTTTCATTTTCGTTTTTTTTTCTCGTCTTTTCGCGTTAACATAAAAATTTATACGACGATGCGCTGCATCCTCGATCAAAAATCTCTCGAAAACACCACCTTAGTGATGTTTATACGTACTCGAGCAGCTCGTTCAGCGTGAAATTAAAAATCTGTTTCTATCTCCTTCTCTCTCTCTCTTTCTCTCGAGCACCTTTTTTTTTTTGGTATAATTATTTGCTCTCCGAAGCGTGCATTGTATATTATGCCCACACGACGATGCATATATAGTATATATAGGCTCGAGTGGAACGAGGTCTAAACAGAGCTCGGATATACCGAAAAAAAACCCCCATGGAATTCCACGCGCGGAGCGCATTGGAAATTCCGCGCGCGGCTTTTCCATGATAATATACACTTTCGTCATTATCGCCTGTATATGCACGCGTGTATGGCGCGCAGAGATACGTATGCGTTATTGTTGTTATTATTCCGAGCGACATTGGCTTTATTACCTGTTGCCACGAGGTACGCACGTATATACACCCGCGCACATCTCACGTATTTTTTGCGTCTGCGGTCGGCTCTATAACGTATACACCATATAGAAGCGCCCAGGTCTAGGACTGTATCGAGTTGCATATTATAATACGGCGCACACACACACATGTGTTGCAAGTATATACACGGTAATGGGCCGTGTGCCGAGCTGTGCGGCGCAATTCAAGCGCAGAAAACTACTCTTGCTGCTGCTGTTGGTCGTCGTCGTCGTATAGATACCATAAGGGGAGAGCAGCAGCGGCAGCTATATATGCGCGCGATTTCTTCGGCGAGGAGGTCGCGAGCAAGGCCATCTCGGGCGTTGCCCTCCTCCGCTCGTGCTCGGACGACGACTCGAGCAACAGAGAGAGAGAGAGAGAGAGAGTTACCACGCTGTGCAGTACAGCGCAGTATACGTGGGGAAAGGATATACAGGCATAGATGAATATATATACAGCTGTGCATGCATGTATGTATGTACATGTGTTCGCGCGCTCCCATATATACATACATATAGGAGGATATGAGTTTTACGGATGAAAAGTGCAACACCATAGCGATGCATTTAAAGATACGCGGTGTAAAGTGCGCTCGCTTCTTCGCCTTCTTTTTTTTCCATTCATCATTCAATAGGCCGGTCGATAGGAATTTGCTTTTCTCCCGTTTTCTGCCTTTTTTTTTATGCTCTTTTTAAATCTCTGAATCGTAACGTCCTCGCGGAAAGCGAGCAGCAGCAGCAGCAGCCCCGTGCAATATCCTGTGTCTCGAAGACGATGATCGTTTTCGCGCGCGAGCGGGGGCACAGCAGCGTCGTAGATGTAGTCATTGATGGCTCCTGGAAGCTGTTCCCGAGAGAGAAATCATGTTTACCGTGTAGTTGTTGCTGTTGTTGTTGTTGTTGCGCTTCTGAAGCCCCCCCAACCTTTTTTGTTACTTCGTTCTTTATGATTATTCGTCTTCTTTTTCGTTGCAGCACTAGAGCCTCGGAAACAATATAAATTTTTACGCGCGCGCGCCGAGCTCTCAGAGCTGTGCGATGGTGGTGCTTTTCATTCCGAGCGCAAACATCTCGCGATTTTATATACGTGTACATTGTACATTGGCCGCGCGCTGCTCATTGACTTTTCTTGTGTTGATTGTACATGGATATAAAAAAAGGAGGAGCAGAAAAAAATCAAGTGCACTTAAGGGAGAATGAACATTTCTCACTTCTTTTCGGTTAATTTCTACAATACGTCGCTGCAAAGAGGATGACTCGTTTGTTTTACAGTTAACTTCTCTGGAAAAAAGAAAGAAGAGTAAAACGCCTTCGTATTATGCGATACACATACACACACATTTAAAAAATCGCCTCCCTCGCCTTACCTTGTATCAACAGAACAGTAGCAGCAGCAGCTACAAAAAAAAACATTCCAGTAGTAAAATTTCAACTGCTAATTTCGCGTGTACCACTACTTATACTCTCTCTCTTTCTGTCTTGTCTCGAGGGTACTTAAAAGGTCATAGTCCTAATGTCTAGTTTGCTGCGGAATGCCAATTATCCGCACACATTTGCGGTGTGTGCGTCAAGTCGGATTAGACCTCGGCCTATACACACATACACACACAGGATTTGCCATCGCACGAATACTCGTGAGCTTGCGTTTTTTTTCTTTTTTCGCTTTTTCTTCTCGCGCTGTCGTTCTGTATATAGGCTCGAACGCGCGCCGCGAAACGTTATGTGTTCATAAAGGTATGTATAAACACGTGCGGTATATATACATACGGGGAAAGTGTATACACACACTCGCACATTTGCAGAGAGAGAGAGAGAGAGAGAGAGAGACGGCGACGTCAAGATTTTTTAATACTTTTTTTTTCATTGTTGTCAAGGCTTCAAGTGCGCCGCGACGGCCGCGTGTGGCAAAGAGCACGAGAGAAGTTCATTAAAACGAGGAGGAAGGACGATTTATCAAAGAATTCGCAATTATGATGAGTTATGGGATACATGCGTGTACGCGCGAGTACGAAACGCGTGCGGAAATTTCCATACACAGCATCGGTTTAGACTAATTCAACCAGCTCTGTTATATCGCGAGTGTAAAATTCAAATTTCGCGTTTGGCAATGGTGTAGTAGTAGAGCATCTGGATAATCTCTCGGGTCTTACGTATGTGCACAAACACACAAAGTAAACATACACACGAGCCGCGCGTAATGTTTTACTGTTTAATGGACGCGCGCATGTCTGCTGCGCGAATATAGCGTAAACTCTTGATCTCAATCGTCCATTGTTCGCCTCGAAGGCAGCAGAAGCAGTATAGCAGTACGCTTATTGGTGACCATCGCCGATGCACACACATAGCCATGATGATGATGATGCTTCTGTTATGCTCGTGTTTAATTAGATCCTTCTCTCTCTCTCTCGGTCTCCCGCAAGGTTATTGCCCTTTCTCCCGCGAGCAGTGTGCAGCAGCAGCAGCAGCTCCGACGAAGCGCATTATACATATACCTATATTCATATACGAATGAAATTAACATTTTTCTCGCTCTCTCGAGACTTTTGACAAATTATGCTAATGATTTCTTTTTTTCTCTCTTTGTTTCAGGTGAGTATCTTTTGTGAATCAGAGATCGTATACACAAGCACAATACGCGGAGAGTCCCCCGTGACGCCTGACGCCGTCGTAGTATGTATATTTTATTATAATGTACCGTAAAGTCGCGGAAAAGAAGCCGTGCAGTTCTTTTCTATCGGAGCCAGAGCTGTATATAGTATAGCATAATTACTCGCGCGCATTAATCACACTTTGATTTGACGCTGCGCGCTATTATTCTCCGCGATATGCACGAGGATAAAGCCTCGCTCGTAAGAAGTCCTTATGCGCAGCGCGCCAAGGGTTATACATTGTTTAATGTTTAAAAAAAGGTTTTCAATGAGCAAGGATTGATTTATCGACACCTTGCATTACATTATACAACGTATTGTACATATAAAAATCGACGATGATTTTCGAATACGGAAAATTCGCACGTGCGACTGTGTGCCGATGCAGCAGTGGCAGCGGATACGTCCTTGCCCCGGCGCGTCCGCAATATTCCGTGTGCGTTTGTGCAATATTCCAAGGATGCAGCGGTATGCTCGCGCATCGGCGGTATGAAAAGTTGCAGAACCACTATTATATTATCGTCGTAGCAGGCAGCACGCGCCGCGCGTCCACGAGTGCACTGCAAACGCATGCACACACACGGACTTCGATTTACGTAACAACTATCGTCTCTCTTTCTCCGCCACTCAAGCTCGCAAATATCTCAAAAGTTTTCGTACCGGTGAATTTGAATTATAGCAGTCGTAAATTTACCCCAATGTTTCTTACTTTTTTTCTCTCTCTCTCGATCGCAGTTTCAAGTTCACGAAGAGCAGCAGCAATATTTAATACGCGTTGTAAATCTCGCGCGCTACGATGCGCTAGCCGAAGTTTCCTCGCTCATTAAAGCGCTGCCTCTGCCTGGCGCGTGCTCGCGAGGATCTTTGCGCAACGTGTGCACCACGATTCGCGCGCCGTTTTACCATATATGCGCTGCATATACATACAACGTATATGCGTTATTATAATAAACGACGTGAAATGTACCGTAATCGTGTGTATCCACCTACGAGAGACGAGCTTTACGTAACGAAACGTGCGTTTCGCGCGTCGATTAGCCAAAACGCTGTAAGATTCAATGTATAATATAGAGGCACTCGCGCATCTTTCGAATGTTTCAACGCAGCGATCGATCGATATATATAATATCCGCGATGTACGAGAAAGAGATATGGGGTACATCGCACTCGAGAGCTGCGATGATCCATTTACTCGTAACGATCGGAATCCGCGGCGGCGAGTTCAATCCGTAATTTTTTTTTTGTTCTCTCTCTCTCTCTCTCCACAGTCTCTCGTTCCGTACTTTCGCGGTAATTCGAGAGATGATGTATTAATTGCCCGCGTACACGTACACAAGTGCGAGCGGTGATTTTCCAACTTTTATATATTGTACACGATGAGCTTTCGATACGCTCCGAATGTAGTGCAGCATCGGCGGCGCTCCTCCGCACTCATCTCTCATAGGGCGCCTCGGGACACACATACGTTTCGTCGCTGAATTTATAGAAACTCGCGCCGCGCGACAGACGTGAGAAAATCCGTGAGTGTTTGTTATTATAAATATGTGACACGTAACTCGACACACAGAGCGAGGCCTATATGCCCCTACCGCTTTGACCAAGTTCGAGAAACGCGGCCGAAAACTCGACGATCGTGCATCGAACGCACGACACTCGCTTCTCGACGATAATAAAGCGCGTGTGGCGCACGCGGCGCGTTTAAAGGCTCATTTTCACGCGGTGCACAATCATCGTCGTGACTGCACGCGCGGCACATACACACAGTACACACACGCAAGGTTACCTACTTACCCAATTCTCCTTCTCTTGTACGGCCGAGTATTAATAATACGGCGAACGCGAAAAACTTTTCCGTCGGTTCACTTTTTCTTTTCTCGGAGCTCCTCTACGATCACGATGATACGAACGTTGTATTGATTTATTTGTTATTACGACGACACGAAACGCCGAGCGGAACGGACATACTCGTTGATACGTATACGCGCCGAAAATAATAATCGTTCTCGCTAAGATTAATTGAGATGATAGTGAAAATATTTTTTCCTCGCACGAACGATAAGATTGATAACTGTATGCAGAGAAGCATCGGGTGTATCATTGCGAAAAAAAAACATATGATCGAGGAAACATTTCTCTTCGCCGACGATTTCTAATGAGATCCCCGGATGTCCGTCAGTTTCGTGCTACACTCGTTTACCGTCTAGCGTAGTGCAATATCCTTTGGTAGCGTGCAACGGTGTGTATGTAAAAATTTCCCTTGAAGGTTTCAGGCCGCTACGATAAATGACGAATTTTGAATTTATGACGTGCGTAACGTCATAGTGTAACGTCGATGAAAAAGTCGACGAGTCTTGTGGTCTAACAAGATTGTTTATAAATCTCGTCAGAAAAATATCAAATACAGATTTGAATTGTTGTAGACAGTCGGTAAAACTCAAAATCTTCCGAACGAACCTTAATTTTACCCATTAGTTGCTCACTTTGGAAAGTACACAAGCCACACGTGAGATCGCTAATATGTCAACAAAGCCACGATGGCTTCACGTATGAGAATAGTCGAATAGCAAACGGTACTGTCGTATCATGTTCACGTAAACGGTTACACAGTGAAGCTCTGAAAAATCCGACGAATAATTACTTTTTTTCGAGAGAAAATTTTACTTTGGTGAGTCGATTGCTTTGCGCTAACTTTAAGATAAAAATTCCCTGCTAATTTCGACTCCGTTTTTCAATTTAGATTGCTTTTCAATCGAAGTTCGTTGATAGTTCATACCTTTGTTGAAACAATGAAGTTATATACGTGCCCTTTGTGCGTGGATTATATATTATACACGACGAGATTCGAATTCGACGCTCACTTTTATTCCGAGCACAAAGATGATTGTAAAAAAGAAATTACAGAAATTAGGACTATTTGGGAGCCCAACCAAAATATGGATCATGCACGATCGAATCCGCCGAGATCGTCTTGCGATCGTGAAGAGTCAAATCCTGAATTGGAAAAAGCCAGCCAAACGCATGCAAAGACGGAAACCCAGACGAAACATGTAGCTTGTGGAAACGACGAGCCGATACAATATCGCAAAGAAAATGAATCGGAAAATAATTCTAAAATGTATGACAGAGCGAGCAAGAGCTCAACGAAACAAGAATTGAAAAGACGAGCCTCGTCGCCTAAAGTTAAGACATATGGTTCGAGTACTGAGTCATCGGACGAGCCGGTATCTAAAAAATCCATGATGTTTACCGAAGATTATACGTATCCTTACCTTTTCAATGATTCTGACTTTGACGACGTCGAACCCAATGATCGTGTGAGCTCGCGTCAACAAATGGACGATGATCACGAAAAGTCTGATCCAGAAATGAGAAAAACCGACCGAAAACATCGACAAGCGAACTTTTTGGATCGCGCGACGAATAAATCAGAAAATAAATCTAAGCCAAGAACAGAATTGAAAAGACGAGCCTCGTCGTCAACAATTGTGGCAGCTAGTTCGAGCACTGTGATATTAACCGACGACGAGCCAGTATCGAAAAAACGGGCCCTGCGACTTGGCTCAACGAAGACGAACGAAGACGATGTGCCTCGTTTTAAGTTTTTCGACGACAGAGAACCCAATGATCGTAAACAAATGGACAACGATCTTCGCAAAGAAGAAGAGCGAATGATTAAATTTACTTCATTTCGGTCACCAGCAAAAAGTCCCGAAGCGCCGGAGGCTAGTTCAAGCGACGAAATGCCCGACGAAGACTATTCGGAAGCTCCTCCGAGAGTGCTTAATATAAGCGACGAGGTGCCCAATCCAGACGATTTTCAAGCTTCGGTAAGCGAGGTCGATCAAATGATGAGCGAGATTACGCTTCGCGAGGCAGACGTGCCAACGCCTAGAAGACTCAAGATGCGACGGAGCTTGCGAGAGATTCCAGAAGAGTCCGAAGGCGACGACGACACGAACGACGATTTCGATTCTGCTCCTCGTGCAGCGGACGAGTCAGTGTCTCCACGATCAACTCGGTGTCGAAGAATTTCTCGACCCTTCATACGAGAAACGTGTCGAGTTCGCGCGTCTCGTTCGAGCGACGAAGTTTCCGAGGACGAAGAAACGAACGATCCGGCGAGCTCACAGGAACAAACGGAAGACGATGCTCCTCGCGAAGCAGACGAGCCAATGTCCGAAACGATTACTCAGCCCGAGGCCTCGACGGAAGCTCCTGAAGTTTGTCCCGAAGTTAGTCCGAACGTCGGTGTAAGCTCGATTCATCATCTGACGCCTCAAAATCTCCAGCTTCCTCGCGAAGCGGACGAGCCAATGTCCGAAACGATTACTCAGCCCGAGGCCTCGACGGAAGCTCCTGAAGTTCGTCCCGAAGTTAGTCCGAACGTCAGTGTAAGCTCGATTCATCATCTGA
Source organism: Trichogramma pretiosum (assembly GCF_000599845.2). Classification (NCBI taxonomy): domain Eukaryota; kingdom Metazoa; phylum Arthropoda; class Insecta; order Hymenoptera; family Trichogrammatidae; genus Trichogramma; species Trichogramma pretiosum. The sequence continues at coordinate 211,052 of NW_019640861.1, read as the reverse complement.
CGCCTCAGAAACTCCAGCAGATGAGATCGTTGATGGCGGTACTGGTCTCGCCGCAACCGGAAGGAACGACCTCTCTAACTATCAATACTTGCTTGATCGACGGTAGTCCTGCGGACGGCACGTTGTCCGACTTGGCGAACTCGAGATCGCCGCAAAATCGCGAAGAATCAGATTCGGTTCCAGATTCGGTGGAAGGACCTGCCTCGACAAATTCAACCGCGGGGACATCATCGAGGAACGTGGCGTCTCTCTCGGGCGGTATCAGCGCACCACAACGAACGCTCGAAGATGAGTACGAGCCAGTGCCTAAGAAACTGTTTCTAACCCGCGCCGAAAAAGACGAGGTCGCTGAATCGAATGCGTCTAGTGCGAGTGGCGAAGTTTCTGAGAACGACGCGACAAACGATCTTGCGAGCTCGGATGAAAAAATGTTGACCGAAGATCGTGATGAATCAGCGCCGATACTTGAAGAACTTCATCCGCCAGCGGGCTCGACAAATTCAAGCGCGGGGACTTCGCAGATCGTGGCGTCTTTCTCGGGCGCTATCGGCGAACCAAAGCGAACGCACGAAGACGAACCTGACGAAGCGCACGAGCCAGTGCTTAAGAAACTGTTTCTAGCTTGCGCCGAAAAAGACGAGGACGCTGAATTGAATGCGTCTAGTTCGAGAGGCGAAGTTTCTGCGAACGACGCGACAAACGATCTTGCGAGCTCCGATGAAAAAATGTTGCCCGAAGATCGTAAAGAATCGTCGCCGATACTTGAAGAACTTCATCCGCCACTGAGCCCGACAAAAACGACGGAGGATTCCGAGTACGATGACACACAAGATCCTGTGTATGCAAACATGAAACTGTCGTTCCAGGATGGACTGTGCCGACAGGTAGCCGAGCCAATGGCCGAAGAAAGTACTCCAGAAGTCAATGTGCTCGGTTCGAGTGTCAAAGTTCACGAGGGCGACGAAACGATCGGTCGCGCGAGCTTGAATACGCAAACGATCACTCGACACATCAATTGGATGAATTCTTGTCGAGCGCCGAGTCCAAGCGTTACGGTGAACAAACAATTATTGCTCAAGGAGGCTTCGCGTAAAGCAGCCGAGCCAATGTCTGAACAGCTCGAGGTGCCTGTAGCTTTGCAAAAAATTCCCGAAGACAGCGAGTCTCGTTCGAGCGATAAAGCGTCCGAGGATGTTCTTCGCGAAGCAGGAGCAGCAGTAGCCGAGCCATTGCCAGAAGGAACGCCCGAAATCGATGCGTCTCGTTCGAGCGATGAACTTCCCGAGGACGACGATATGAAAAATTCCGAGAACTTGGACGAACCAACAGTCGAGATGGAGTTCGATGAAGCAGACGAGCCAATGGATGCGAAAATTTCTCCACCTCGCATCTCGATTACTAAAGTTGAAGCATCTCATTCGAGCGTCGAGAGGTCCGACGATGCTGAAACGAGAGATAGTCTTTTACCTCGTCGCGAAGAGTCGATTCCGGTTTCGGAAAAAGTGGCTTCGACGCATTCGACAGAAACGACTTCGAGAGCTCCTACGTCTTGCTCGAGTGGTAATACTTTTGGCAATATAGATCGCCCATTAAATGACGGCGCCAGCGCAGACGAAGGAACGATGGAGCATGGTAATACTCGTCGTGCGACAAAAAGGAAATTGGATGAAGGGCCAATTACTTCCGTTAGACAAGTATCTGTTGGACAAGTTTCAAGCTCGCATCAGTCGTTCATAACTCCTCTGTTTTATAACGATCCAACTAATAGCTATTCAAATTTGATACCTATACCACAAGTAACGAGCTCTATGAATCCGCAGTACTCTTCGGCTTATGTAGTAGTTTCAACTCCGCCGCCACCAACTGCTCCGATCTATAACTATTCGTTCGACAATTACCAGAATCCAGGCGCTGCTACGATCAATGCCGCGACAGGGATTAATTATCCTCAATTTACGATGCAGAATTATTATCAACCAATGAACAATTCGATACCACCCACGTCGCAAGTTTCAAGCCTGTACGTACCGCCATCGGCTGCTCCGTTTCATAACTATTCATTTGGTACCTACCAGAATTCAGAGACTACGAGAAACGTTTCGATGCAGAGCTATTATCAACCGACGAACAATCTGACACCCTCTGCGCCGCCGCAAATTTCAAATTCGTACGTACCGCCACTGACTGGTCCGTTTCATAACTCTCTATCTGGTACCTATCAGAATTCAGACGCCACGAGAAACAGGTCGATGCAGAGCTTTTATACACCGATCAACAATTTAATACGCCCTACGCCACAAGTACCAAACAAGAATTTAATACCTCCTACGCCACAAGTACAGATGAATAGACCCCCTATGCCACAAGTACCGATCATCAATTTAATACTCCCTACGCCAGAAGTACCAATCAAGAATTTAATACCCCCTATGCCACAAGAACCGATCAAGAATTTAATACCTTCTACGCCACAAGAACCGATCAAGAATTTAATACTCCCTACGCCACAAGAACCGATCAAGAATTTAACACCCCCTACGCCACAAGTACAGATGAATAGACCCTCTACGCCACAAGTACCGATCATCAATTTAATACCTCCTACGCCAGAAGTACCAATCAAGAATTTAATACCCCCTACGCCACAAGAACCGATCAAGAATTTAATACTCCCTACGCCACAAGTACCAATCAAGAATTCAATACCCCAGGATCCAGAAGCACAGAACAACGTGGCCGGGGCTAAAGTAATGCCGGCGCGTCCCGAGTCGGTGCGTCCCAAGACAATTGACAAAAGTCACGGGATTTACCGGTGCGAGAAATGTGGGGAAGTGTGCAGGAGCCGACGGGAATGGGATGAGCACAAAAAAAAACATCTCCAGGCCAAGTGCAGAAAATGCGACCAGGTATTCGCGACCCGAAACGACTTGAATTTGCACGTCGCCCAGAAGCACGTCGTCATGAGGTGCGAGGTATGCAAGACCCGATTCACCATATTAGAGCAGCTGCTCGATCACATGCAAACTCATACGCGTAAAGACCGCCAGCGTCACGGCTTCATTTGCGACCAGTGCGATGGTTCGTTCGCGAGCACGCCCGAATTGATACGTCACATGGAGACCCACGCCCATCAACGATTGGACGCCCAGGTGGAGCGTTGGCAGACGAACAACGAGAATATACGAGGCAACTTGGAGATTCAGCAGCAGCAGCAGCAGCAGCAGCAGCAGCCACCAGCGGCAGCAACGGCCAGCACCAGCGCGGAAACGACAACAAGATTCGTGTGCAGGGGATTCGGATGCAGCGAGTCTTTCAGAGATCGGACCACGTTGCATTTGCACATGATGGTCTTTCACGATTATTTCATTTGCGAGGTGTGTCATGTTCCGTTCTCGGGCCGGCAAAAGTACAATGCGCACGTGGAGCGATTTCACCCCGAAAAGAACGAGAAACCCAAATGAATGTTGTTACGTTACGACGAATTTGTACATAAAAGTTTTTGATTTTTGTAAAATGTAATTTTTTAATAAATGTTGACGATAGATTATCTAAAAAGAAATTGTAGCCTGTGTCTCTGTACGTCTTTTCTTGTCGTCTCGTACATACTCTTCGAGATCTCGTAATTCGTTAAAACTGTTCAAAATTAGACTCGCTCGTGTAAACGAGCGCGCGCATAAAAAAAAAAAAACAACTTATCGTTCGTTTGCCGATTGGCAGCTTATCGGCTTCTGCGCCGCTCGAGTCATTGGGAGAATTTTCGTCCACACTGCGACTTATCGCTAAAATGCGCAAATAATACTCGATATGACTTTTTCAAGAACGACAAAAAAGCTACGTTTTTACTTTTTTACTACTTTCCCCGGCATCTTCGGTCGCGCCGCGAGTTATTACTTATTAGCGTTCTTTAATTACTTTCCGGAGCTTTCAAATCACGCGCAATTTTACACGCGCAATTACACAATTTATCATTTGCACTTTTATGTATATATGTACAGAGAGACAGAGAGAGAGAGAGAGATGTAAATGAATGTCCAACTAATTGAATGAAACTGCGCGTGTCACGAGGCATATAAATAAAACATTATGCGCTTATAGCGTGGAAAATAAAAGTAATAATTTGATTTTACTTGTATGTATACCCGCGAAGAAATCAAATTCACACCCGCGTACATATATATTCGTTGCGGATCGATTGCGCAACACGTGCTATAACTTTTTGACGTGTATTACGCGCACATATGCACGCTGTGAAAAATACGTGTTATTTTTCTCCTTCGACGCCTTGAGCATTTGCGTGCAGAAGCAGTAGTCGTAGCGCGCGATAGACCTTAATGCACGTTACCGTTACAAAATGGCATGATGCGCCGCAGCCGCCGCCGACACCACACGTCTCATTTCTTTCATTACATTCGCTCGCGCGATATACTTCGGCTTCGCGTGACTGGCAATTCATTTCTGATCAGTGTGGTATGGTGTGTACTCTATGCATGCAAAAAAAAAGAAGAGAGAGAGAGAGAGAAGAAAACGCAAAGGAGTCACGCTCGCGCGTTTATCGCGTACGCACGAGAATCGCGCGCCTAGCCGAGAGGGTGTGATTTCGAGCTGCCGCTGCTGCTTCAAGATTGGACGTATTAGAATTTTTCTGCTGGAATTATCCTATATACGGTGAAAGTCTCTCTGTAGTGGATCGCGGGTGCATACAGCTGCAGATGTGTACGTACGACACACACGCATATATGATTTTGAACTTTCTACATCGCTTGTGATTGCGCGTACGTATATAGATTCCGAATAATCGGAAATGCCGGGGAATATACGTATATCGGAGCCGCGCGGAAAATAAGTCACCCAGCGGCGAGCCTCGCGAGCGCGCGATTTCCAACCGTTTCTCGGTACACGCATATTTTAAAATAATAATAAAGTAAAAAAAAAAATGAAAACAACCCGCGCGAAAGAGCCAGAGATGAATATTATGCATTATTTTTCACGATCGACTGTTATTGTAATGATAGTACACACACACACACGATATCACGCATCGAGGGCAATTGCAAAATCACCGGACGCGCGGCAGAGGTCGTCCCCTAGGGACACGCGTGTGTATACGTTACATATACGTGTAAGCTTGTGAGCTGTCGTGTTTTGCGTACACGCGTACGCGCGCGCGAGAGAGAAGAGCTTAAATTCTGCCGCGGTTTCACTTTTCACTCGAGCAGAGCACTATTATAAAATGCCATTTGATATAATTCAGGGAGGAGGAGGAGTGGTCGAAAGGATTATCTGCTGCTGCTGCTCTCTAAGTATTTTTAAATATATAAAATGTACTCCGTACGCGCGAGCGAGTAAATAGATTTTTTTGTACGCGCCTGCGATCTGTCTCTAGAAATGTTTTTCTTGTCCTTTTTTCTGCTTTCATTTTTATCGGCTCGACAAGTTGAAACAGTTTAAAATTTTTTATCCTCACGGCTTCGCGGAGAGAAAACTTGCTGTTAACTTTGCGTTTGTGGATATACGTAAAAATACGCGTATGTGCCGCGCGCTTTTCACTCTCGAACGAAGAATTTTTGTGGGCGATAATAATAAAATTTTATTGAACGCTCGTTACGTATAATTCTGACATTTTTCCCCCGAAAATCGGGTCACGTTCGCGAAGAGTAATTTTTTTTTGTTTTTAAAAACTCGGAATCCATAAAATTTTAACTCGGTGCAAAGTTGAGAAATCGACGATAGCAGCAGCTACAAGAAGATTTAGCAGTTAATAAGCTGAAAATTAATTCTCAACAAACGAATAAAAATGATCGAAACTCGTCGGCGAATAAACAACGCAACCCGCCGCGCGCGCATATACGACGCGAGTTACGAGGCACTTTCAATAATAATTTCGATCCCCTCGTAAAAATACCTCTCTTTCCCATCGCGCGCGCGCGGCCCGAGTTATTTCCGCAAAAGATTTTTTTTCCTCTCTCCGATCCTTCTTTCCTTCGTTTCTTCTGTCTCGTAAACCTACATTCTAATGATGAAGAACTTCTCCACGCGCGCGCGAATATAACCGTCAGAAAAAAACTTTTTATGTGTGGAAATTCGTATATATGTATAATATATATAAACGTACTTTCTATTTCTTTTCCCTCCCGCTATAGTGTGTACGTATATAAGTATTATAATTGTTCAAACGCGCGCATTTCAACAGCAGCCGCAATTGCCGCGAACTCCGGGGCCAATTCATTACGATTAATATTTATGTGCGGTGCACGCGCCGCGCTACACACGAGATGAAAATCGTTCGCCGCAATACGGGAATATAATTTTTGTCATCGATATGTAAGACACGATAATAATGGCCAATAATATTCCGCGTTGTTGTTGTTGCTTGAATTCCCGCGCGCGCGAGAAAGCCCCGCGAAAAGATCATACAGTCCCTGGCTGCTGCTGCTGCTAATGGGTCGAGGTCGTTTGGCCGTAAAGCAAAATTGAAGTAATCGCGGCGCGCGCGCTGCTCCGTAACTATAACAAATCGATTTCTTGTGTAACCGGAGTTTCTGCGCTCTACACAAGCTTGTTTATCATAAATAGCTCCGCAATTTGCACCGATATTATGCATGCATGATATACAACAATGTATGTAATACATATTTAAGCTGTCTCTCTCGTAGTCTCTCGATCTCATTACAAACTAGCGCGAAAATTTCCCGCTCGAAACATTTTTTGCCGTCTTCGTCGTCGTTGTCTCTGCGTTATGAGATCTAATTGACAAATTTGTGCCTCCGTGGCTGTGGATTGGTACAGCGGCAGCTGCACTGCGCGACCTGACATCGTCGTTATCGGCTCGCTAAAAAGTGCAGCAGCGCGCGGCAATCGACACGTACATATGCAAACGGTGAAAGTCGTTTCTCAAAATTATACCTTTGATTATTTCGTATTATACCGCTGCTGCTGCTGCTGACGATCGACGCGCTGCGAAAAAGAGATCCCGAGCGCCGATCTAGACACACGCCGAAAGGAAATAATCTCTTCTCCGCCGGGACTTAATTTAACCCATACCTTTAGCTTCTGTTTTAGCTATACGTACTACTGCGAGCTGTGTGTGTGTATGTATGTGTGTTGATTAAAAAACGTTTAACCGTCGTGTGTATGTATGGAATTAGGTGAAAACACACGTACGTACACACATACGCGCTCGAAGCTGCTAATAAACGAAAGAAAGCCATTTGCATAAGATCGGTACTGCTACTGCTGCCGTTGTTGCTTTTTTTGTCGTATATAACACACATTACAGCGCCGCGTATGTGTGTCGTTTGTTTAATTTTCGCGTGCGAATCGTATATTAAACCGCGCGCGAGCATTTTCACCTTCGACTCCGCCGGCTCACGTGGGATTATATACATTTTTTTTGCTGATTCTGCTGTCTGCATTGTCTAGGAATTCGAGATAACCCGTGCTCCAGCGAGAGACGTAATTGAATGCGCGCGCGCCATTGAGAGTGAAGGATAATAATAAAAATCGTCTATCTCGTTTTCGACGAAGTCTTTAAATGAAAGTGCTATTGCCTATTTAAAGCGTGCCAGACGAGAGAGACGTTGAGAGGCAATTTAATTGACGAGTTTTCCTTTTGTTTTTTCGACGTTTTTACAATCGCGCGAGGAAATCGCGCGACTCTCGTTGAGAATACCCACTGCTCCGGATTTCAATGAAAGGAGAAAAAAAAACTTGGCATATTTACATTTATTAACGCTATATATATGATATACATCACTCGCGATGATGCACGAGCACGTCGACGAAGCGCATGTTGGGCGCGCGAAAGTCCTCTTGGAGCACGGGTCTGTCGAGGGGGTAGCCGGCCGGCCTGGCGTCGTAGATACCCGCGCCAAAGACCCGCGAGTCGCGATAGAGCGGCTCGTCGTCGAGAAGAGGAGCCACGTGGACGAACAGCCTCATGGGTCGGCCGCCCAGCGAGGCACGACCTCGGGGCAGTAGAAGCCTCGCGGGAAAGCCGGAGATGCGAGCCTCGTGGCTCAGATTGCGCAGGTAGTCGTCGGCGAGCTCGAGTTTGCGATAGTAGGACTCGGTCGAGTCCGAGTCGGCCACGACGTTGTTGAAGTCGCCCCGGTAGAAGCGATTCTGGCCCTTGTACACTGCGTGATCGAAGAAAATTAATTGATTAAGTAGGGAAGAAGTTGTGGATTATATTCGGGTTAACTTACCGGTGCCTACGTAATGATCGATCTCGACGTAGTAGTGTTTAGCTGCGGTAGCCAGATCCATCTCTACCCCGTGCTCGTCGTGCATCGGGCCCAGGAACGTCTTCACGACGACGCGCGAGTACTTCTTGGCCCGAATCGTCACGTTGATGCCGAACGGCTCGTGATTCAGCCGCCTCTGTCTGACCTTGATGCGTCCCTCCTCCTCGGAGGCGTTGTTGCTCGGTGCAGCCGCGGCGACGACCAAGCCGTGACTGATGGTCGTCTCGAAGTCGTCGAAGTACGTCCGCAGCTCGCCCACCTCCACGCTCGCTATCTCCAAGTCCGGAAAGTGTATGTCCCTTGGCTTGTAGGGGCCCCGATTCTCCTTGTACCTGTGATAGAGCCGAACGATTCTACCGTACAACCGATAGAAGGCGGGATCTCGCAAGCTCGTGGGCAGGTGCTCGAGGGCGCTCGGATGCTCGTGACTCTCGCGCCGCTCGTAACTGTTGTGATTGAAGCCGAGTACGCGCCTCATCGAGGCGTCGACGTTGCCGTAGTAGTGCCGATCGACCGAGTCGTCGTTGCCCTCGATCATGTTGCCCAGGATGTTCAAGCCACCGGCGCCGTTCAAGTCGATCCTGCCGTAGAGCCGACTGTTGGCGTAGCCCGAGTCGATGGCGTCGATCAGTCTCTCCTCGTATCTCACGGTGTTCTGTGTGTTAGTGCAAGTGCGAAATGTGTGCGATATCAGTTGTAGTTATGCCGCTAGATGGCGCGTGACCGAATTTCGCGGCGTACTCGCGAGAGAAAAGGCAGAGTTATAGCGATATAAGCGTCAAATTCAGCTTAGTATAGTATTACTTTAAGAGTAGGTCTTGGATTAATCTACTTGTACAATTTGACTAGCACTGAGTCAGTAAAAATGATTCACGATTATATTTGATTATTAAAACAAAGGGCAACGTAAAAATTACGATAAGACCTTGTACGAAAGTGTATCGATCATTCGTTGGTTGTCGCCCGGCCATTTATTGGCGCGTCGATTCACTATTAGCGTTTTCGAGGCACTTGAGAAATCGTCATTTTTTGATAATATTAAAGATGCTGAAATAATTTTTCAATATTTTTAATTAATCTAACGTTTAATTCAGTTTTCTTTCAATCGTAATCATCAAATTTTCCTAGATAATGAAAGGTTGAAAAACAACAACCCAGAGGTTCACACATCTATACACCGATAGATTTAATTTTTCATTCAACCGAAAAGTCAACTCTACCAATCGGTGTTACCATAGCGTCGCTGAACGATTTTACATCTCGACTCACCGCTATATCGTCCCTCTGGTACCTGGAGAACTTGATGTTGGCGGGCCGCGCCGGGAACGGCAGCCCGTTGGGATAGCTCATGTCGGCCTGATAGCCGGGCCCGAACTCGAGGTCGTAGTCGAAGCTCTCGGTGGGCCCCAGCCCGTTGGCCAGTCGCTCGAGATTGTAGCGCGCCAGCAGGTGGCGATGCCGATAGAGATACTCCTCGCCGCGTCGCTCGTACCGATAGGCGCCGATGTCGTCGGCCGTGAGCAGCCACGGATGCTCGCAGCGAAAGTAGAAGTAGTACTCGTTCCAGCCGACGTCCTCCGTGAGATAGTTGAGCTTGTCGTCGTCGCTCCGACGATACCTGGCCTGGTCGTACTCGAGCACGTTGTTGTCGTTGTTGTTATCGTCGTTCTTCTCGGCGGCCCCGCGCAGCTGCAATCGATTGGCCCGCTGCAGCAGATCCGTGCGATAGAACAGATGGGGCTGGAGCTCGTAGACGGGCGGCAGGCGCAGGTTGCGCGTGTCGTGCCTGTGCATCACGGCCAGGTAGAAGGCGAGCACGAAGAGCTGCGGGTTCGAGCGATTGCGCATGTAGAGCGAGGCGCGCACGAAGGTGTCGAAGTCGATGGCCTTGGCCAGAACGCGATAGACGGCGACGGTCTCGCGGCGATGCTCGTACAGGCTGTAGGCCGCCTCCTGGCCGAGGGTCGCGTTACCCTCGTACATCTTGAGAAAGTCGTCGATGTAGCTCTGCGCACGTGTGCGTGTAACAACACAATGTAATTCGAGACTCGAAACATTCGGCGTGATCGTTATAGTTTTAAGTTTGGTATACCTTGTGCGTGAAGTTCTGCTTGGCGGCGCGAAGGTCGTAGTCGCGGCCGAGCTCGTACAGCTCCGGGTCGAGATGCGGCTGCTGATAGTGTCGCAGCACATCGTAGACGCGCCTCTGCTTGTGCAAAAAGATCCGGCTGGCGTAGGTCAGCGCGCGATTCTCGTCGCGCACCTCGGTCTCGGTTTCCCACGCGCCCACGCGGCAGACCAAGACGTAGATGCCGAAAATGGCGAGGAATCGCATTTTTTTTCTTTTTTTTTTTTTTGGGTCGTTGCAAAATATCGCGTACACGTACAAAAGACAAGACTAATTTGCGCTACACGTGTGCGCTCGCATCGTCGTACGATCGACGAATAAACAATGTCACGATTTTTTATTATATATGCGTTAGGCGTATACAAGCACGAACATATTTCGTTTCGGGGACGATTGTACAGTCGCGAGGCATTAATGGATTAAAAATAAAATACGTATCGATTGCGATCGCGTAATCGAAAATCTCGCGCGGCTCTCTCAGCTGTTTTCAGTCAGCCAGTCAGCCAGGCTCGAGTGGAAAAAATGCCAGATAACTAACTGTTGAACAAAAAAAGGCAATTATTGACATTCTAATTTTCTGTCCCAGATCTATAACATCGCACCAGACCCACTTGTTGCCGTTTAACGCACGCACGCATATAAATCAGTCTCGCGTATACTATAACGTTGTACACCGATCGAGCAAAAAAGCTCGCGAGCTTCGGATTGCGCGCCGCTCTTATCGTGTATGCGCGCCTATTATTATTTTAGTTCCTTTTCTTATCACTCTCGGGCTGTGTGTGTGCGGTGCGGTGCGCGCGTGCCGCACAGCGAGAGCTCTGCCTCGCTCGAGAAAGAGAGAGAGAGAGATTATTATTGCGCGCACATTAATTTTAATGGACGCATACTTGAACGAAAAAAAAAAAAAAACATCTCGATCTCTCGCGCTCGAGTATGCGTATAATATGCGATGTTTGCCGATCGTAAATGCCGATCCGTACATACATACGTACACTCTGCGCGCGCCTCGCTTAATTCAGTCGTTGCGTGAAATATTTCACTCGGGCTCGCGAGGCAATTTTTTATTTTTTCAAGCGCTGCACACAGGCGTATACACACACGCACGTGTGTGACGTTTTTATAATGTACACCGCGGCGCGGAAAGATAAGCCGCGCACTCGAGCAGCACAAATCCTACCTATATGTACAATGCGCTAATATAGCAGCGTTTCGCAATTCGCGCCGTAATTACGTCGTTATTATATAGCACAGATTTAATAATGGATATGTGTGAATTTTTGGAGGGAAGATTTCGTGCGCGCCAGCGCAGAGACATATATACCTGTGTAGCAGTGCGCGAGAGTGAAAGACATAGATAAAAAAGAAAGGAAAAGAAAAAAATATATATAAGAAAAAAGAAAAACGATCTTAATCAGCCGCGCGCGGCGTCTCGTTACACGGCTTTATTTCCTGTATACTGTGTCTGCCTTTAGTATGTAGCTTATAAGCCGCATTGAATTGGGCCCGGGCGTAATACACGCAGACACACATACGAGAGAAGGCGATACACATTGTTAAGTCATATTTAACCTCGTTCTCGTCTCTCTCTCTCTCTCTCTCGCGAATATGTTTTATGAGAGAGACAATGATTTGTATATAATGGCTTGGCGGCCCCCGATACTCTACATATGTAGAGCGCGGAATGAAATGGTATGCGTGTACACACAACTTACACATCCGAATATAAGAAACGTATGTAACTGACGAGAGATCTCTCGTTCTATCTATCTCTGACTTTTATAATATCTCTCTGCGATTGTTTCTCGCGATCATAAGTGAGAAGAAGCATATCTTGTCGTGAAAACGGAATACCGAGAGTACTTATTTCACCAGCGGCTCTTACCCACTTGCGCGTTCGGCATGATTTCGGGATGTCTGCCACCTATATTCGACAACCTGTATTAATAACCCGTGCGCCACTGCAGTAATGCGGCGCGTTATATCATATACGTTTTGAGTTATTATTACGAGCCACGCGATCGCGCGCACATGCGAATTGCCGCTGCACCTGTTGAACGCCGCGCATGCGTGTGTGTGTGTGGCGGCGAATTTACGAGAATTATTCGCTGCAGTCGACGAAGACCGGCGCCTTTAAACCGAACAATAATAATATAAAAGGAGCGCGAGCATATCATAATAGCAAGGATGCTATATCGCAACTGTACACAACCATTAATTTCGCCGAGAGACGAAAGTCGCGGGTAAAGTACTTAGTCATAAAAGATATGTTACTCATTTTGCGCTCTCTCTTTTGCACGTGCGTGAGTGGAGCCTCTGATTCTTAAAATTTTATCAATGACTTTACCGTCGCGCGCGAGTATAGCGAGAGACACAATTGCGACACTTGACCTCTCTCTCTGTCTATTTTTCTTAAAACGTTTTCATTTCGTGTGCTTTTCTTTTTTGTTTTGTTATTAATCTCTCACGCGCCAATGCTACAAAAAAGGAGTCCCGAAAATTTCAGAGAAAAACTAGCGGCGTACGTATACACCCACTTACACTCGCGTGTATACTCAAAAATAATTATCATTTACGCGTGTTATGTGACGCAAAGCTGCTGCTGCTGCTGCTACGGTTTCGCGCGTGAGAAATTATTACGAAGCGGTGCTGGTGCTGGCCCTTTTTATAATACGGTTAATATGCGTATGTATCACAATGAGCGCATTGTGTTTGATCGCGCGTGCTGCATTCGTAAGATCTAGCATGAACCCTCCGACGCCGAATTGTTATTATCAACCGGATCGTAATCGCAATCGAGACTCGATTTTTTCGAAATCTTTTCTCTACGACAATTCTTGTACGCACGACAAGTGGCCAATCGGTGTATATACGCATATCATATCTCGCCATTATTACAAATTGACTCGACGCGGAGAGACCCTCTCCATTGTTGCATATATGTATAACGTATTATCATCGTGCGTCGAGAGTGAGCGAATTCTATTACAAAGCGACTCGAGAGATTCGCACATAAATAATATAAGCACGTATGTACACGTAAAGATATCTTATCAGCGCTATACGTGGCGTCCTCGATTTTCTTCTCCTGCGATGATGTGTGTACATAGAGAGAGAGGAAAATCCTTTCGCGTGAAAACGATGGTAATCGCGGCTGCGCGTGCTGCTGCTGTGCACCGAGGATAATTGAGATGTTTTGTAAAAGGTCAAAATTGCCGAAAAACTTTCACTCGGTCTCGAGACTGCGCGATATTATATTTATTCTTGCGTCGAAGCAGCAGCAGCAGCTATGCGGGATGCAATTCGTCGCTTGTTTGATTAGCAATTCGCGATATATTATAAATGCAACGCGCGTGTGTATATTATATTATAATCGCGTGCGCATACGTGCATCTTATCGCGGACTCTTATCTCGGAATAATAATTCGGCTCTCCGCGCGCGCAGCACTCCGCGTTGCAAAATTGGTAGGAAAATCATAATCGACTCGCTGAGCTCTATACTCGTCGAGTGTTTATATTATCAAAGTATGCAGTGGTAGTGGCGAGACGTGCAAAGGGGTTCGGATGAAAATACACACGTACACACACATAGCAGCGGTGATCTTATAGCCTACGACGTTTCGCAACGCGTGATTATGTATCCCCGATTAAAAACGTCGACCTGTGTGTGTCTGTGATTACTTTCTCATGACAAATTGCGCACGAGACATACACAACGCTGTTTGTACATAAAGTATAGAGTGCGGCGCGCGACTCGCGAATTCGCCCCGGTACACGGTGACTTTGCGGCGCCCGTCGTATGTATCGCAATATGAAATGTACTTACGATTTTGACCCCCTTCGGCTCGATAGTCATTTCGATCCAATTAATCGGACCACTATGTATATCGATTGTTGTTCCCACGCGCGCGGCCTAGCGTGGCCGCGAAGATTTTCGGGTCTCGGTGCAAAAAAATGTTCACTGCTACATAGTCGGAATCGCAAGTGGTCAGTTCCAGCCGAGTACCGTCTAGAAACAATCTTTGAAAGAAAAATTCTTCGAACACGAGGTATTTCACTTCAAATTTAATACGAACTTTTCGAATTCTTGAATAAATATTAATTAGAGCGCCATAGATCGAGACGTTGGTGAGCCGCTTTTCGCTATCGAGCGAAACATCAAACGGTACCAAAGCTACCGGTAGGTGGCGCGTGGCCGAAATTTTCAAAACTCGCGAGAAAAGAAGCCAAGTTTTAGGAATAATTATGAGTCAAATCGTGATCGCACTTACACTCCTTGTTTTTTGTGCGTTAAGTAGTCATATAATTCGAATTTCCAGACTGCTAAATAATTAAAGGTCGAGTATCGGTCACCCGAAGAACTTGATGCGATTTTCCCTGCGTAAATAGCAATAAACAATGTACGCACACGGAGGTACACGCGTCGATCGTTACCTACATACAAGCGCATTACTTTTCGCACTCGCTGCCGAGCTTTACACGCCAAGTACACGTGAATTACAGTTCCATGTGTATATTATACACGTTCGTTTCTCTTGCTCGTGTCCCTTTTTTGCTTTTGCTTTGTTTTTTCTGCTTCATTTTTTTTTCTCCTTTTCCGCCGAGGTAAAAGTCATCAAGGTACATTACATACCTGCGCGGAGCTTTCACCGCCGTCTGCTACGTACACTGCGTGCCTCGGATGTGTGCATTCAGAAGCTCTCGTTTGGGGCTGTGTGTGTGTGTATGCAAACTCTGTCTTGAGTTACGTGATCCACAAAACGACACATTTACACGAGTACAAAAATATATAATACGCGCTCCTCTTTCATCCTGGCTGTGCGGGCGAGCAGCAGTAGCAACGGATAGCGCCTCGAAAAGAGAAAGAGAAAAAGAGAAAGACAAGAGATGCATTTTTTGCGATGCCAATGACCAAACGAAGTGAGCAGCAGCAGCAGCAGGTTGATCTTTTCAATATAATGGGCCATTTATGTAATCGCGTGTATACGCCGAGAGTCTGTGTGTAGATCTTTTTTTATTTTCTCGCATTCGGCATGTGGGTACTCGATGCTGCTGCAGCTCCTCTGATGTAATGCACATAAATGCCGCTGCCGCACACACACTCACTGTATTACATGCGATTGATACGTATACAGAGTATTGTGAAGGTGTTTGCGGTTTACCATGTATTATACGCACGCACACGCCGACACTGCGAGATGAGATTTTAATTGCGTCGAGCATGTGTATCGCACGTATCGCGTTATATGTACACGGAGAGATCGTTACGTATTTATACGTATGAACGAATTATCGTTGTTGTTATTATTATTATTAGGTGAATTTTCCCGGGCAGCAGGAAACTTTTGAAAAGAAAAAAAAATAGCAAGAAAATTAAATGTGTGTGTGTGTGTGTGTGTGTGTGTGTGTGTGTGCAATAATAAAAAAGCACGTGTACGCGGTTAACGACGAAAACACGTGCGCCGCGCCAATAGTGCGCTCGTTATCGGAATTTCCTCTTATCGATATATGTGTATGAGCAGCAGCAGCGGCACACTCAATTCAACAACAATTGCGCAGTTCTCAAATTTATATCAAATGTACTTTGCAGGTTCTTTTTTTTTATAATTCTCGATCGCACTGCGATAAAATAACTGCAGGCGCACTGTAGAGGTGTGCGAGATTTCGATCGACATTCAATAATAATGATCATTTCGCGGTATGAATCTGGGTCAATGTCAACGTTATTATTACTAATTTTTGAGTATACCCTCGTTTGTACAATAATCATTGGAATTTGTGTTTTTTCTTTCCGCGTTCTCCGCACAAACGGTTGAAAAAGTACGCGTATATGGTATCTCGCGCATTGCCTCGGAGTCAACTCCATAAGCCTCCGTCAATTTTGCCCGCGCGACGTTGCGAGCGATCTCGCTCGCGGACCCGCGCGCGCGCATTATCATAATCTATCTCATTAGAGAGGTATGTGTGCAGGAACTCGCGTACGTTTATATAGTATATATAAATGCATTACAGAAGCAGGAAAGTCGAGAGACACAGGCAAAAGACTGTTTGCGGTGTGCAGCACTGCAGCACAAACGTATGTGTGTATATGTTTATGTTTGTGTGTGTGTGTGTGTTGTGTGTGTTATGCGCGCGGGCTCATTTGTAGACTGTCGCGCGCGCGCTTGATTTTCTTTGCGGTGAAAGGGTATATATACGATTGCTGGTGCACAGACCGTACTCCGAGGTATATACGTATTATGAATATATACGTCGAAAACAGAAGGAAATTGGTTTTGTTCCGCGCGACTTTTCGCTTTCGAAATTATACATACACACACACGCGAAATTTGCGTAATAATTCGAATAAATGCGTATATGATACGTTACGTATATGGTTCGGCGCGCGCAATTGATGAACGCAAAAATTTTCCTTCCAATTCACGCCCGCGCACGAATGTCCGCCGTCGCAGTCATGCATACATAGCAACGATAATAACACGCCGCGTGTGTAAAGAAAAGATACGGACGTATGAGTGTGTGTGTGTAATGCAATAAAGAGAATAAACGAATAGATCCGAGAGAGATCTCCGGAGAGCTGCAGCACATACGGCGCTGCTCGCCAAAGCTTTATTTTTGCTTTGAAGGATGCCGCGCGCGCGGCGTCGGTGCGCACACATTAATACATAAGGTCGAATCTTTCGTATACGTTTCGCAAGGATATGTGCAGGTGTGTGCATACGCGCGTACATATATACGAATAAACGATAGGCCGCCTTAGTCGTCTTAGTCGTAGTCGTAGTGGTCGTTCGTTTCATGCTCCTCTGAACGCCCGCTGCACCGTATATAGCTACACTAGGCAGCTTATAAGCACGAGAGACAAAGGTTTCCTGTGCTCGCGCGCATCTCGCTCGTCGCGATGCGTCCTACCTTCCGCAGCTTTAACGCAAAAGCAAAAAAAAAGTTTACTTTTATTGTTTAAAAAAAAAATATTTTATATATATATATATAAACGTATATACGCTATAAAAGCAAATGACAATGGGACGCTGCTGCTGCTGCTGGTTGGCTTAGTGGGTGCGTAATTGTGCAGTTCCAGCCATTTACTTTTTCCCCAGCTGTCGACGATAGAGAGACAGGGACTGCACTGCGTCCATTTATACATTATGGTCGCGGCGGTGCAATGCGCATAGGAGCGACCCTCGATAGTAATCTTTTTTCTCTGCTCATTTTTGTCTCGTTTTTTCATCGAGGATCGTTAAGATATCTCGACTCTCCAATTGTCTCCGTAATGCCTTACTTTATTATTGCGATTCGGTTGGCTCTCGGAGCTCGATTGGGATAAAAATGTAAAATCTGCGCTCGTTGCAATTACTGCTCGATTCCTTACAAGCTATTATAACGATCGCAGCTGAAATTACGGATAATTTGGTCGATCGACTATTATATGGTAGCGATCGGAGTTAGGTATGGACTTAGGATAATGAACGCTCGAACTAGATTATATGGATTAATGCATTCGACGTTTTCGTGCTTTGCACTTTAGCGCTTTGACACGCAGCGATTGCTCCCTTTTTTTTTAACAATCGTGTACGTGGAAAAATGTATAATTTCGTTCGCGTTTGCACAATGACAGCGACAGTAGCAGAGCAGAGAAAAAGAACAAAAAAAAAAGAAAAAAAAGAAAGAAAAGGAAGAAAGAGAGAGAGAGAAAAGGGCAGCCCCCGATCATCCTGTGCAGATATATTACCGCCGAAACCATCAAAAAGTTCATTTGTGTGCTTATATACTTTTGTACACATAATAGCTGCCTTGTGTATATACAACTCCTGCCCGTGGAAGGAAGTTGCAAGTTGCATGACGCGCGCGGCCAGCCAAGACCACCGTCTTGCCGCATCGTACATATACTGCTCCGTGGCTCTCTCAGAGCTGCAGCACTATATACAGGGCAAACGACCTTCCATTCGCGTAGCAGCAGCAGCAGCATACACATACACATATATCTATATTTGTATATATGTATGTATTGGTTGCGATGCACAATGCTGACTCTGGTTTTTTTTTTTCGTGCGCTGCGCTACGATGCGTTACTTGTGTATGTGCATCTCTCTCTCTCTCTCTCTCTCTCCAGCCGAGGATTGTAAATATCGGACTCGTAGAATCTAGGATGCGAGGATGCGGGTATATCTACGCAGTCGA
This sequence comes from Trichogramma pretiosum, assembly GCF_000599845.2. NCBI lineage: Eukaryota > Metazoa > Arthropoda > Insecta > Hymenoptera > Trichogrammatidae > Trichogramma > Trichogramma pretiosum. Next base: position 192,506 of record NW_019640861.1, on the reverse strand, counting down.
ACGCATTATAGACATAGGAGCATTTCGCAATCTCTAGTAGGCCTTAAAAGTTATCAGTTACATTATAGCGAACTATCCCTCTCTCTCTCTATAATGTGTCGCAACGATCCTTTAACAGATACAGCTGCCAATCACATACATCACGCATACTACGTATAGCTGAGGTGCTCCGAAACTCGACCCGTCTATCTCTCTCTCATTTTCGCGTCTTACATAAAACTTCGATACACGCGTAAATATACATTTTCCACGAAGGATCCTAGCGATGCGTGAAGCTGCCTTATACATACAATAATATTATTATACAGCGTTACAATTAATGAGGCGTATACTCGAGTCGATCTCCTTTTTATACATTATAATGCATCGAGCGAACAATAATACCGCAAAACCACATGGAAATTAATCGATTCTTATACTCTTTTATCTCGTTGTTGCAGGCCGAGAGAGGAGAGATCGTCATCCACATCGACGAGCGGCGTCGGCGGCGTTGGCGGTAACAACAGCAACAGTGGTGCTGGAGCAGCAGCAGCAGCAGCATCAGCCATGGTACTAACCGTGACGGAGGACACACCCGCGGACATGCTGGCCGGCAGCATGGAGCTGCTCGTGCAGATGCCGCGCGAGCACAGCGTACAGACGCACAGGGTCACCGTGCAGAGGAGGTAATTATTTATTTTGCAATTGTTGTTGTTGTTGTTTCGTATACGTACATATGTAGCGCGCAAATCATGCGTCAAATTTGTTTCCCTTTTACGATTTGTATACGTATATAAGTGTATCGAGAGTACATACAGAGCACACGGTGCAGTTAAAGTTTATTGACTCTCCCGTACATGTGTATAATAATGATGATAATAATGGGAGGGTATCGCACACACGAGGCGACGATTTTTATGCGTGCGGATTTCGCAAACGATCGTATATATACCTAATTGAGTAGTGGGGAGGCAGGAGAAAGGTCGTATATCGTATAGCGGAGGGCCTTAGGATATCATTTGGGATGCAGCCCATTGTCCGTATTATGTACAAGGTCGTGTGTACGCGAGTACATAGTCTCGAATCGCTCGACTGAATGCATAAATCGATCATCATGGCCACTGTATATACGCGTGGATCATTCCCATGTACGGTGGAGAGGATCGACCTTTGTACGAATGAATGAAACTCGAAGTAGTGGTGGTGGTAGTGGTATACATTGTAATTGTTTAATGCGCGCTCGGCAATTGCAATTAGATTCATTGTTGTTATAGATAAGGTAGGCTGCTACGGTGCGCGTTCCTAAGAGTGAACATCTCCGCATCCATCTTTCTCTCTCTCTTTTTTTCGCTTCGTTATATACGGGAATAATTGCCCAGGCCCTGAGAGAGAGAAGAGAGAGACTAGACGACGAAGCACATGGGAAAAAGTGATGGCTCGGAGTCAAAGAGGGAGAAAGAAAAGTTATTTTTTTTCTTCATTTTAATATTTTACGACGTATACATACGTACCGAACGAAGCGATTTTTCGATAACGCGCACGCGCAGCACAGCGTGGCAGCAGCAGCAGCACTTTCTGTAAAATGCATTACGTTGTATTATTACGTGTATATTACGACGCCTGCCGCCGCGTGTATTTATTTACCTGTGCGCCTTTCAAGACGTGTGTGTGTGCAGCTCCACATCTCGCGTGGACGTTATAATTGGCTTTGAATTTCAAAGAGATGCGCTTGTTTGCGCGCTTTTATCTGTCTTCCTCTCGCTTTTTTCTTTCCTTCTTTCTTTCTAAGCGCACATCGGACGTGTCGTGTGTGTGTGTGTGTGTGTGTGAGCATAAGCTTCGATGCTGCTGCTGCTGCTGTGCCATCGAGCGTACATATCGTGCGATTCGCATAATATTTAACGAACAAAGAAAAATTAAAAAGGAAAGGAAAAAAAAGAATAGGCAATTTATATTTAAATATCCTTCGAGGCCTGCCCGTGTATAATAACTAATATACTACATTTGCGATTGCGCAAAAACGCCGATCGCGGAAGAGGTATACCCCAAACTTATGCAAATGAAAGCCGATGCGACTCGCGCGAGGTAAAACAGCTTCAACAGCTATGAATTAAGAAACTGCGGTCGTTACGTTGAAATTTGTTTACACGCACAGGCGACTTTGGCCACAATATTTTGTTCGCCTGCGTCAATCATAAACAAGTTTCATTTAATTACGTCGATCCGGTGCTCACAGATTGATTCTAACTTGAAAATTCGTTTCCTAAATTTTCAAATAGTTAACTTGGAAATGTTCATTGTTATCAATTACTCGGTTATGATAAGGATAAGTTGAAACTTTTCAGAACAGGTACTGTCGCTGCACCTTAAAAAATGAATTTCTTCATAATTATCGACTTTCCTTTCTCTTACTGGGGCACCGTTTCTAGTTCCTGTACTATTTAGAAGTCCAAAAAAAAATTCTTCGGAAAAATCGTTGACACATTGAAATTTTAAACTGGTATAAATATTGTAAGGATAACATTTACCCAAATATATCGGTAACTCAATAGTAAACAATATGATCATGAACGATTTTGACATAGCCTCTCTTACAGTGATCATGTTTACACTGAAACCCCAATTAGTTTTGAAGCTGCCTTTTCCAATGAAACAGGCCGTGATATCAAAAGACTAATTTCACTCATTTCATTTTCGTGATACTTAATAGACTGATCAATCGTTTAATTTAGGCACCAAAATGGATAAAAATGAGGAGAAAATGGAAAAAATTGTCTCGAAAGATAATTTAAGTGACGACAAACAATACGTTTGCGATATCTGTCAGGAGGCATTTACACTAGAATCAAGCATGATAATACACCGAGACACAATTCACAACGAACAGAAAGATTTCGCTTGTGACAAATGTGAGAAGAAATTCGAGTTCCGAAGTCATCTGAGTAGACACCAAATATCGGTACACAGAGGCCGCAAAGATTTTGCATGCAATCAGTGCGAGAAAAAATTCGTGAAAAAATCCAGTTTAATCACGCACCAAAAATTGGTACACAAAGATCATAAAAATTTCACATGCAACAAGTGCGAGAAAAAATTTGAAAATAAATCAAATTTAATAAATCACAATAAAATATTCCACGAAGTTTTCAAAGATTATTTATGTGAAAGATGCGCGAAGAGATTTGGAAATAAACAGAGTTTGCTGATACATATAAAGACAATCCATGAAGGTCGCAAAGATTTCGCCTGCGATAGGCGCGGAGAGAAATTTAGAGAAAAATCGCATTTGCTCTATCATCTAAGCACGGAACACGAAGATCGGGAAGATTTTCCCTGTGACAAGGGCGCGGAGGTATTTAAAAAAAAATCGCATTTGATCGACCACCAAAGTACAATACATAAAAGTCACAGAGACTCTGTAGATAATAAGTGCGAAAAGATATTTGGAAGAAAATTTACTTTGTTGAAGCACCAAAGAACAGTTCACGAAGGTCGGACAGATTTTGTATGCGATAATTGCGAGAAGAAATTTGGACATAAATCGACTTTAATTTTTCATCAAAAAACAGTCCACGAGGGTCGCAAAGATTACGCATGCGACAATTGCGAAAGAAAATGTGTACGTAAATCAGATTTATTGAAGCACCAAAGGGCAGTTCATGAGGGTCGCAAAGATTTTGCATGCGACAAATGCGAAAAGAAATTTGGACAAATGAGTAGTTTGCTTTTCCACCAAAAGACAGTCCACGAAGGTCGCAAAGATTTCAAATGCGATAATTGCGAGAAAAAATTTGGACAAAAATCACATTTGCTCTCCCACCAAAGGGCAGTCCATAAAGGACGTAAAGACTATGCATGCGACAAATACGAAACGAAATGTGGAAGTAAAGCAGATTTGTTGAATCACCAAAGGATAGTGCATGAAGGTCGTAGAGATTTCGCCTGCGACAAGTGCGAGAAAAAGTTTGGCCATAAATATAATTTGCTCGCGCACCAGAAAACAGTACACGAAGGTCGCAAAGATTATGGATGCGACAAATGTGAGATGAAATTTGGACTTAAATCGAATTTATTCAGGCACCAAAAGGTAGTACACGAAGGTCACAAACATTTCGCATGCAAGAAGTGCGAGAAGCGATTCGGAAGTAAAACATATTTGCTTTTGCACGAAAAGATAATCCATGAAGGTCGGAGAGATTTCCCATGCGACGAGTGCGAAAAGAAATATACACAAAGATCACATTTACTCGTCCACCAAAGAATCGTCCACGAAGGTCGCGAAGATTACGAATGCGTCAAGTGCGAAAAAAAATTCGGACATAGATCGCATTTTCTTTTTCACCAAAGAACAGTCCATGAAGGTCGGAGAGATTTCCCATGCGACAAGTGCGAAAAGAAATATACAAAAAGATCGCATTTACTCGTCCACCAAAGAACAGTCCACGAAGGTCGTGTAGATTTCGAATGCGACAAATGCGAAAAAAAATTCGGACAAAGATCGCATTTGCTTTGCCATCAAAGAACAGTCCACGAGGGTAGCAAAGATTACGCATGCGGCAGATGAAAGAAAAAATTTGGACGAATACAGCATTTACTTTTGCATCATAAGACAGCCCATCAAAGTCGGAAAGACTACGCATGCGACTACAACGGAATGAAATTTAGACACTGATTGAGTTCGTTCCAACATCAATCGACAGCCCACATAGATCAGTGGAATTTGGTACGCGAAAAAAGCGAGAAAAAAAATATGTATTTAAGCAATTTAATTGAACACCAAAAACCATTTCATGAAAAAGTTTTTATGAATAATTTATTGCATGTATGAACGTGTCTTAAAGTCGTTGCAATCGTATGCTCTGAATAGTTCCTCAGAAAATAGTATGCATCTCGTTAGCAAAATCATAAAAATCGACGATCTTTTTTCTTAACAATTGTTAACTTATAGAAAATTTCTTTAGTTGTTCAATAAAAACCGTATTAATATGTTTGTGTCTTATCCGCACCTGGTGCTTCGACTTTTATTATTACACCTTTGTTAACTGTCCTGATGGTACTTTAGCATTAAAATCCCCAAAATTTCGCGCACTGCTAATCACTAATCTCCGTCCTTTTTTCGGCTACACTGGTCCTGCAGCTCTTCCATCCTGAACTTGTCTCGAGAGAAAAAAAAATGAAAAAATCCCGGGCATCCAAAAAAAAATTCTTCGGAAAAATCGTTGACAAATTGAAATTTTAAACTGGTATAAATATTGTAAAGATAACATTTACCCAAATATATCGGTAACTCAATAGTAAACAATAGTAAACAATGATCATTAACGATTTTGACATAGCCTCTCTTACAGTGATCATGTTTACACTAAAACTCCAATTAGTTTTGAAGCTGCCTTTCCCAATGAAACAAGCCACAATATCAAAAGACAAATTTTACTCATTTCATTTCTGTGATTCTTAGTAGACTGATCAATTGTTAAATTAAGGCACCAAAATGGATAAAAGTGAGGAGAAAATGGAAAAAATTGTCTCGAAAGATAATTTAAGTGACGACAAACAATACGTTTGTGATATCTGTCAGGAGGCATTTACACTAGAATCAAGCATGATAATACACCGAGACACAATTCACAACGAACAAAAAGATTTCGCTTGTGACAAATGTGAGAAGAAATTCGAGTTCCGAAGTCATTTAAGTAGACACCAAATATCAGAACACAAAAGCCGTAATGAATTTGCATGCAATCAGTGCGAGAAAAAATTCGTGAAAAAATCCAGTTTAATCACGCACCAAAAATTGGTACACAAAGATCGTAAAAATTTCACATGCAACAAGTGCGAGAAGAAATATGTGAAAAAATCGAGTTTGTTTACGCACCAAAAATTGGTACACAAAGATCGGAAAGATTTCACATGCAACAAGTGCGAGAAGAAATTTGAAAATAAATCAAATTTAATAAATCACAATAAAATATTTCACGAAGTTTTCAAAGATTATTTATGTGAAAAGTGCGCCAAGAGATTTGGAAATAAACGGAGTTTGCTGAAACACGTAAAAATAGTCCATGAGGATCCCCAAGATTTCTTATGCGACAAATGCGGGGAGAAATTTGAAAAAAAATCGCAATGGCTCTTCCACCTGAAGACGGCACATGAAGGTCGTGAGGATCTCAAATTCGACAATTGTAAGAGAAAATATAAACAAAAATCGCTTTTAATGTGGCACCAAAAAACAGTCCACGAAGGTCGTAAAGATTTCGCTTGTGACAGGTGCGAGAAAAAATTTTCACACAAACCGAGTTTGCTCATCCACCAAAGGACAGTTCATGAAAGTGGCAAAGACTACGCATGCGACAATTGCGAAAAAAAATTCAGACAAAGATCGCATTTGATTTTCCACCAAAGAACAGTCCATGAGGGTCGCAAAGACTATGCATGCGATAATTGCGAAACGAAATGTGGGAGTAAATCAGATTTGTTGAAGCACCAAAGGACAGTCCACGAAGGTCGTAAAGATTTCGCTTGTGACAGGTGCGAGAAAAAATTTTCACACAAACCGAGTTTGCTCATCCACCAAAGGACAGTACACGAAGGTCGCAAAGATTTCTCCTGTAACAAGTGTGAGAAGACATTTCGACAAAAAGGGCATTTGCACTATCACCAAAGAACAGTGCATGAAGGTCGCAAAGACTTTATATGCGACAAGTGCGAGAAAAAATTTGGATGTCAAAGCAATTTGTTGAAACACCAAAAAGCAGTCCACGAAGGTCGCAAAGATTACACTTGCGACGAATGCGAGAAGAAATTTGGACATAAAAGCAATTATATTAGACACCAAAAATTAGTCCACGAAGGTCGCAAAGATTACACATGCGACAAATGCGAGCGAAAATATGGAGAAAAGTCGCGATTGATTGGACACGTAAAGGCAGTCCACGAAGGTTGCAGAGATTTTGCTTGCGACAAGTGCGAGAAGAAATTTGAACACCGATCGCATTTGTTTGTCCATCAAAAAACAGTCCACGAAGGTCGTAAAGATTTCGCTTGTGACAGGTGCGAGAAAAAATTTTCACACAAACCGAGTTTGCTCATCCACCAAAGGACAGTACACGAAGGTCGCAAAGATTTCGCCTGTGACAAGTGCGAGAAAAAATTCGGGAAAAAATCTCATTTGCTCTCCCACCAAAGGACAGTACACGAAGGTCGCAAAGACTTTATATGCGACAAGTGCGAGAAAAAATTTGGATGTCAAAGCAATTTGTTGAAACACCAAAAAGCAGTCCACGAAGGTCGCAAAGATTACACTTGCGACAAATGTGAGAAGAAATTCAGAGAAAAATCGAAATTGATTCGACACCAAAATATAGCACATCATGGTCGTAAAGATTTCGCATGTGACAACTGCGAAAATAAATTTGATGGAGAATTGACTTTACTTATGCATCAAAAGACAGTCCATCAAGGTTTACGCCCGTAAAGACTTTGCATGTGACAAATGCGAGAAGAAATTTGGGAATCCGAACAATTTTGACAAACACCAAAAACTAGTCCACCAAGGTCGCAAAGATTACGAATGCGTTAATTGTAAGAAAAAATTTATACGAAAACAGCATTTGCTTTTCCATCTCAAGACAGCCCGTTATAGTCGTAAAGACTACGCATGCGTTACAGTGAGATGAAATTTGAATATTGATTGAATTCATTCAAACATCGATCTACAGCGCACAAAGATCATTCAGATATGTTACGCGAAAAAAGCGAGAAGAAAATTATGGATTTAAGCAATTTAATTTTTTTCTCTTGACAATTGTTAATTTATAGAAAACTTCTATAGTTGATAAAGTACAAAATTTCAATAAAAACCGTATCAATATGTTTGTATCTGACCCGAACCAGGTGCTTCGACTATTATTAATACACCTTTCTTCACTGTCCTGATTTTTAGTATCGAAATCCCCAAAATTTCGCGTACCGTCAATCACTAATCTCAGTCATTTTTTCGGTTACTTTGTTCCTGTAGCTCTTCGATCCTGAACTTGTCTCGAGAGAAAAAAAAATGGAAAAATCCCGGGCATCGACCTGCACCAGCTGTGATCTGCTGATTTTCGTCGCTGATCTAAAATAACACCTTCGCCAAGTCACCGTCGTATTTTTTCCGACGAATAATGTCTTATCCGAATACTTTCTACTAAATAAGCTTCGCGATCGGCGCAGCTCAGGTTTTTCGCGACGATGATTAGTGCAGCGGCGCGACGGCCGCTGTGTGGTGTTGCTGCTGCTGCCAGCGAGTATCATAAGGCATAGTAAAAACCAAAGAGAAAAGCCACACAGCTAAATAGACGTGTACAGAGGTGAATGATTGATTGGTGTGTATAATGAGCGCCGCGGCCGCGAGCATCTCTTGGTTTTTTTTTCACTTTTTCTCGCTCGCCGTTTTTGTTTTTGCTCCTGGCGTGATCAGGCCGCTTGTAGCACGAGTTATCATTTACCTGTCTGTGTGTCTTTATTCAGTAACTTTGCTGTTGTATATTTTAAGCTTGTAAATAATTCGTCGTTTGTAAAGCTTTTCTACAGCATGAGGTATTTAATTTATTATTATTATATAGCGATGATGCATATTTTCAGAGAAAAATATACGTTTCAAGATATTTTATGAACTTTTAACCAATACTAAACAGCAAACCAAGATCTATTGTTAGATAGCCCAAAGTTTGAGGTATATTCATATTGATAAAATTTTTATTTTAAAAATTTGCAGTAACATTTTTTACACTTGTCGAGTAAAGCACGAACGCTTATGCTTAGTTCATTGATGAAATACACATTATTTACTGAAAAAAAAGTTCGGGTCATTTGTATAAATATAATATTTAAATTCTCTGCGCATGCAAACGATATCTTAAAACAAAAGAGCTTGTAAATGTCTTTACTTTCACACGTTGCGAGTCACGAGTTTTTTTGTCTTTGCTCCAACTTTTTGTTTGGACAAAAATCTGTTATATCTACAAACCAGACAATTATAGCATCTGTCGAAAAATTTGTCTTTGCCAATTTTCTTGGCTTTTTTTCTTCGTCCGCTCGAAATCGATGGTCGCCCAGATCTCGTTTTTCTCTCGCTGCTTGCTTCATCTTTGCGGCATTTGTGGACTAATTTTTGGTGCTGGATCAGACTGTTTTCAATCCTAAATGCCTGCTCGCACTTGTCGCATGCATAATTTTTGCGGCCTCTACGGACAGCTTTTTGGTGTCCAGCCAAATTCTTTTGATCCCCAAATGTCTCTTCATTCTTATCGCTTGAAAAATGTATGCGACTTTCGTGGAGTGTCTTTTGGGAGTTGATCAAATATCTTGGATTATCGAATTTCGGCTCGTCCTTGTGGCTTGCGTAATCTTTGAGATCTTCGCTTACATCTTCATGTGTTTTCAGGTGCGAGATCAAGCTCGATTTGTGTCCAAAGTTCTTTTCGCACTTATCGCATTGATAATACTTGGGATCATCATGAACGTTCATTTGATGTTTAATCAATTTCGATTTTAATCGGAATTTCTTCTCGCAATAGTCACATTTGAAATCTCCGTGTACTTTTCTTTGGTGGTAGAGCAAATTCAGTTTTTGTGTAAATTTCTTCTCACATTTGTCGTATAGGTAATCTTTACTACCTTCGTGGACTGATTTTTGGTGTCTAATCAAATTGCTTCGAGACCCAAATTTCTTCTCGCATTTATCGCAAGTGTAATCTTTGCGACCTTCGTGTACTATTTTTTGGTGCGCGAGCAAATGATATTTATGTCCAAACTTTTTCTCGCACTTGTCACAGGCGAAATCTTTACGACCTTCATGTACTGTCCTTTGGTGCTTCAACAAATCTGATTTACTCCCACATTTCGTTTCGCATTTGTCACAGGCGAAATCTTTGCGACCTTCGTGTACTATTTTTTGGTGCGCGAGCAAATGATAGTTATGTCCAAATTTTTTCTCGCAATTATCGCATGCAAAATCTTTGCGACCTTCATGGACTGTTCTTGTGTGTAAGAGCAAACCACTTTTATGTCCGAATTTCTTCTCACATTTGTCGCATGCATAATCTTTGCGACCTTCGTGGACTGTCCTTTGGTGGAAGAGCAAATTCGATCTTTGTCCGAACTTTTTTTCGCACCCATCGCATGAAAAATCTTTGCGACCTTCGTGGACTGTCCTTTGGTGCTGAACCAAATACGATTTTCCTCCAAATTTTTGCTCGCATTTGTCGCATGTGTAATCTTTGCGACCTTCATGGACTACTTTTTGGTGTTTGATCAAATTGCATTTATAACCAAATTTCTTCTCGCATTCGTCGCATGCGTAATCTTTGCAACTTTCGTGTACTGTCGTTTGGTGTCTGAGCAAACGCGATTTATGTCCAAATTTTTTTTCGCACTCATCGCATGAAAAATCTTTGCGACCTTCGTGGACTGTCCTTTGGTGCTTCAACAAATCTGATTTACTCACACATTTCGTTTCGCAATTATCGCATGCGAAATCTTTGCGACCTTCATGGACTACTTTTTGGTGTCTGATCAAATTGCATTTATGTCCAAATTTCTTTTCGCACTTCTCACATGCAAAATCTTTGCGATTATTGTGAACTGCATTGTGTGCAAATGACCCCTGACTACTAATATCCATTTTGATGCCTGAAGTAACCAATAAGTCTTTCTATTCAATGCCACGGAAAATTAATAAGTAAAATTTATCTTTCGGTATTATGTCCTGTATCGTCAAAGACAAAATTCATACTTTAATTGTTTGGCTAGAAACGTGCTCAGTGTTTAAGAGGCGCTCTGATGACTGTTTACAACTGTATTGTTTACAATTAAGTTTAAAATTTATCTATCTGTATGTTTTCCGCATGTCTTTGAATTGTATCAAAATTCTAACTTGACGACGATTTGAGAAATTTTTTCAGTCTCGTAAAACCAAGTACTTAAAAAAAGTTAAAATGAATTTTTCGCGAAGCTGTCGAGGATACTTTTCTTTTCCTATATATAATATCAATATGCAACGATTTTTGTCGTCGAACGAACTATATAATACATAATCGATCGATCGTATCCTTCGACGTTTTAAGGATATCGACCAGTTCACGCGTACGCGTTTATATACCCAAATACGTATATATAATATGTACTATGCGCGTAATCGATGCAATGCGTGTGCGGTACGTATACATTATGCGCAACTTTCGACTTTTTGAGGGAAAAAAAGGCGGAAAAATGCGCACTATACCGCCGAGTCCGCGCAGACATTCGTATACAGCTCGACTCGATCGACTGTATATATATTGGCACACGCGAACGAACCGTTCGGTCACGTTTCGTGCGCGCGGCTCGCCATGATTTTCTCGCGCGCCTTACTGGCAAAAGAGCATTGCGAGTTTGCGAAGTACGTGACGAAGTCTCGCGGATCTCGCTTTTATTATACACACATACAACTGAAACTTGTAAACGCTCATAAGTTGTTTCGCGTGTTTCATGCACGTATATTACATTATGTATATATCGGTAAATATATATAATAGGGGCTGAAAGAGTGAGATGTAATTTTTTATCGCGGTGATGTTTCTTTTCTCCGTTCGCTATTTTTATTATTTTTTTTTTCCTCGAGTTTTCGTACTTCTGTAATGTATGCACGTTTATAGTTGTCGTACCTACGTAGCGCTACGCCCGTCGAATCGGTCGTGCTTCATTGTTACAGATTATGCATTATAATACGATACAGAAGACATCGGCAATGGTTACGTAAAATTGTGCACAAAACGATCCGAGTCATTCGCGGTCGCCCGGCTTCCTTCCGTTTTTCTCTTTCTCTCTCGAAACGAAACTTTTCTTGTCCTTTCGCTTGTATATTACAGTACAAATCGACGAAATTTAACGAGCATCCCGATACTCCCCCACTCGTATATCGTATGTATATCTACATGCGAGCGCATACCGCTGCGTACAGTACGCACGAGTACTTGAAAAAAATTAAAAGATCCCAAACATTCCAACGTACGGCAGCAGCGAGTCATTACGCATGAAATAAATATCTCGAGTACGCGTACTCTTGCATGTATATATATAAACCTTGGTTCGTTCTGTGTGTTACAGCACGCCAATGATGGATCTCCTCGTGCAGATCGCCACCGCGCACAAATTGGCAGCCTCGAGTTATAGCCTGCAGGCGATCGGCGAGCGAGGACTTGTACTGCCCCATCAGCCCAACACGCCGATCGGCGCGCTCGACGCTCTACAGGTGAGTCTCGGGAGAGAAAAGAAAATCTTTTTCTTTATATATGTACTTTATATGTGTGTATATACCTTCCTCCCTTGCGTTCTTCTCTCTTAACGTACACGTGCATTTTAAGTGTGTATAAAACACGAGTATCGGAGCTTTGTCAGTCGTGACGAAAAAGAGAGACGCGCGTGTTTATTAATGTATAAACATTAATTGCGATCTGCAATAGCTATTAGTCGAAAAATCATATCTTATCTAGTCAATTACACTTCGGACGCCTGTACACACATACATATGAAAATTATCGGCTCTCTACTATCGTCGTAGCTCGCAAAGCAAAAACGATTATGTATTACTCGCTCGAGAGATAAGCCCGTGGCAACTATCGCGCACACACACAGACACACGCACACACTGGTTCGTGCCGCGTGCCTATATGTATGCAATTATGGTGCATAACGACGAGGAAAAGCAGAAAAGAAAAAATAAATAGAGGAACGAGACGTTTAGGTTTTTCCCTGCGTCAGCTATATACCTGTACTCTTATTTTCATCTCGCCATAGCGACAGATCGTTTCGAGATTCCATGCATACATTGCGATCCGTTACCTCATATCCTTTTATACATACGTATACATCGAAGCAGGAGCAGCTTCTATAACGCGCGTGCACTTATATATATTTCTCCGGGTACTGCCGCAGCTTTTTCAAAAGTCCATCCGGTTGTTGTGTTGGCTTGTAACACGCGCGCGCAAAAGGAAAATATTGCGTCGAATTCGCGCCTTGGGGCGAAGAAAAGACTTCTGCCGTTGCTGCAGCGATAGGATACGCATTATAACCGAGAGCTCTCTGGATCTCGTGTAAACGGAGAAGGAGACACGCCTCGAATGTAGATGCGTTCGACGATATAAACCAAAGAGCAACAAACTTCTTAGTCTTCGGAAGTAATTCCTTCTTGCTTCTAAAAATAAATTCATCGATTCAGATTTCGATCGGTTCGTAGTTACATTAATTTCAAGCTCGGCGATCGTGCGGTACATCGGCAGCGAGATTCAGTTATATTTCGCTCTTCGCGAATCCCGTGTAATCTCGTTCCATTGTTGAAACTCGAAATGGCTCTCTTAAGAGTATATTTGTAATATGAAAAAGACGCGCGGGGAAGATAATAACAAGTGTTTTTTTTATCGTCAATTATTTTCGGTATGAAATTGATTTATTTTACGCGCGCGAAGGAATCGATATACTACTATATAAAAAGAACAAGGTCGATTCGCGGAAATATATAATGGCGCCTTTTATATTGTTGCTTCGAAGAGAGAAGATACGACTGCGCAAACGAAACTAACAGCTATATATACACACAAAACGTTACAATTATTTTATGGACACACACGTATTTATGTACTCTTTAACGAGTACATAATTATCAAGCTCCGACTCGGACACTTTTGGCATTATATAATTCATCCGAAGAGAGTTTGCACACACCCAATGTCAATTGTGCGCTCGCCATGCAAATGTTATAACGTTCGTTTCGTTTTTCCTTTTCCAGGTCAAGCTTCTGCCTAAACAGGGTACGTTTCTGTCGCGCAAGAGACAGCAGTCCAATCAGCCATTCGAAACGACGTTCAGATTGCAGGTGAGCTACCGAGCAGTATAATTCTGCACGTTTTTTTTTTGCTTCTCTCTTCTCATTTTTTCCTTTTCTTGTCGTTGTTGTTGCTGTAATAACCCAGTATGCATATACGAGTACAGTCGAGCAATACGATACGAAAATATAATTACACATCGTCATTGTTTCTCTCGCGATGCGCCGTATTATAATAAGACAGCATGTATAAGGAGACACACACCGATGCCATTGTATGTATACATGTGTATATTTTGTATGTTGAACACAGGTGCACATGCCACGCAATCAGCTGTACGTATCGCGAGTGAGCCCAAAAACGAATCTCGGCGAGATCCTCGACGAAGTGTGCCGCACCAAGAATCTGGACCGGAATAAGTACGAGCTTCGACATCCAGGTGAGCGTGCAAAACGAAGAGGAGACGATAGCGCGGAGAAGAAAACATTTTTCCTTTTTTTTTATTATTTATTATTATAGATCGTCGAGGCCTGCGCGGCGTTGTACATTATTATTTATTAATGCTCTCTTTCTCTCTCGCCCGCTCGCTTTTCAATTCATTCATACGTGTTTCAATGCGCGCGCGCACACACACGTGATGTGTGTGTTGTATATATATCGGCTCTCTCGCAAAAGCCTTTCTCTTTTCTCGATATATCTAAGACCCGCAGCAGCTCCTGCATATAGATATATAGGCACTCAAACGCGCCGCGCGAGATTTTCCTTTTTCTCCGTCTATAATAGCATTGGAAGTGGGTAGCAGCAGTATAAACGCGTCCAAGCGGGTCGATATTCAAAATTTTATACACCGCGTACGAGTGATTTTACGATCGCTTCGCGTGCATTGCACTTTTTTTTGGTATATTCTCTACACGCGCGTCAAAGGAGGTGTTATAAATTCATGCCCCGGCAGATAGGCATCTGTTTATAATATATAATATATAAATGGTACAATCGTAATAGCGATCTGGCGAATCGATTATTGAATTATGTGGCTGCATTCTGTAGCTCGTACAGAAGTCACACACACACACACATTACGTCTAATTAGCCAATCCATATAAAAAAAGCTCGTTTTTCAATCCCCCACTCGCGCTAAACGACATTCGTTTTCGTGTACGCGTACTCTCGCGATGCAATAATAATGTGTTTCGCGCCGCTCTCGAGCTATCTCGCAATACATACAACTAAGTCGAGTTTTCAAAATATAGCGCGTACAGTAGTAGCGGCTGCTGCGGCAACTCACGTGTATACGCCATGCATATACTTCACCCTATACTTATAAACGCGAACAGTCGAGAGTTGTGCCGCGAGTTTCGCAAGTTTTCCGTATATAATGCACAAACACACACACACACACACACGCACATATAGACAGCATCGAAATTGGCGCGTGCCATACGGGATCAGCGTTGATATAGACACACACACACACACACATAGATCTCGGTATTTTCGTGCATATGCATGCATACTTGTGCACTACAATTATTTCCTATATACACTCGCGAGAGTGTTATTCATAACACGTACGGAGCTCATTGTTTCGATATACGGATTTCGTGAACGGGTCGCCGTTTTCGAGATTGTGGGAGTTTTGCTGCTTCATTATGTGTATACACAGCAGCTGATAATTACTCCGCGCACTTTTGGTCAATCTCAGAGTTTCACGAGCTGTCTCGCGCGCGTATAAGTAAGCGAGTAAGCAAGTATATTTAGCAATCGCGGAAACGTCAAACTTTATAAACATACGCACGTCGAAAAATTGAATCGCTTAACATTTAAACGTACACGATATAGTTGGTAATTAAACGAACGAGTATCGCAAATATGTAATCTTTTCGGTCACGCTGCGGACACATACGTGCGTATATACAGGTAATGTAATACGGCGTTAATTAAAATCATCCTGAGCGAGCTTATTTAGCTTCGCGCGGCTATTAATAACAAAAGCGAATATCATCCCAAAAGGGCGCTCGAATGAATTTATTGCGCGTATTTCGAAGAAGTAAGCTCGAGTTACCGCTTATAACGAGTCAGTATTTTTCATCGATGCACGCATACATTTCGTAATGAAATAAAACTATTCTATACACAGTTGCAACGATAAGTAGCAATTTTCAACGTAGAAGAAGAAGAAGAAGAAAAGGTAGAAAAAAAGAATCAGCAACGGCGTAAGAGCGGAAAAAAAATCCTGCATCGACCGATAGCATCTTGAGCGATACTCATGATGCGCGCAGCGCTCACTGCGCAGACATCGCGCTTCCGCGTGTGTATAATTCTTATTTTGAAAAAAAAAAATTGATCGACGCCTCGTATACGCGAGGATGACGTGCGTGGTACTAATTAGAGGATACACACCCGAGTGTGTGTATGTGTCTGTGTGTACGAGCGAAACGAAAGATAGACAGAAAGAGAGAGAGAGAGAGAGAGAGAAAGAGGAAAAGGCTTCCGAAACCCTTGCTTCGAGCGGAACGCGCGAGATCGAATTTAGCGACGATTGTATAAAATTCGTTCCCACGTTGTTGTCGTCTTCGTGTACACGCGAAACTCCCATCGCGTCTACAATTTGCAATAAACTGTAAAAATCACATACGATATTTATACGTAATTATTTTATTTTTTATTTAAAAAACACAGCCAACGTCTCGGATGTGTTGAACTTGGCGCTGAGCCTGCAAGATTATCACCTGCAAGAGGTGAGTCTGTGCCCACGCAATCAGCAGTCTCGACTGGGCTCCTCGGTCAGTACCCAGGACATCATGGCTCTTCAACGGCAAGAGGAGCAGCAGCAGCAGCAGCAGCAACCAAGGCAACAACAGCAGCAAGCCAACAAACGTCACACGGTCTTCGGCTTCGTGTTCAGCCGCAAGTCCAAGGAGAGCTCGCTGAGCAGCGACAGCCTTGGCAATCGTAGCGTGTCGCCGGCGCACAGTCACGACGAGACGACGCCGCGCAGCGTCAGTCCGATAATCATGCACCATCATCATCATCATTATCATCAGAGCAACGGCAACGGCCACGACGTCGTCGACAAGGTCGAGAAGAAGTTCCAGCAGCCGCTGCCCTCGAGGCCGCTGAGGAAGCGCAGACCCGCGCCGAAACCGCCCACGCAGCAAATCGCCAATCAACAGCAGCAGCAGCAGCAGCAGCAGAAATCGGCAACGGAGACGGAGAGCATCGACAAGGACAAGATCGTCATCAGTCACAGTCGCAACAGCAGCGACAGCTCGGGCTATCACGAGGCCTCGGTGCTCAGCGACAATCCGGACAACAACGGCAGCAGCAACAACAATAATAATAATGGCCGCATGCCGAATGGAAAAATGCGAGGCATATTGGAGTCGTCCTCTTCCTCGTCGTCGTCGTCGGTGCCGCGCAAACTGGCCCACACGTCGCAGGCCAGCAAGAGCCTCTGCAATCTGGCCATGATGGCCTCGTGTCACACGGCGAGCGGTGGCACCCTCAGCCGGGGCATCAGCAACACTTCGCTAAGCTCCGCCGGTTAGTATTTTTTTTTATTGATTTTATTGGTTTTAGTTTTTTTTATCGATGATTTGGATTTCGTTTTGTTTCCTGCGTGCATACGACACAGGCTCGGTTATAAGTAAGTTACACTTGATTAATTTCACGCGAGTCGTCCGACGACTGAATGAATTGCTTAATGTATTCGTCAAATGACATACAAACATACGACGGTAGACCACAAGTGTCGTTTCGTCATGCGCGCGCGCGTGTGTTGTGAAAAATCATCGCATTTCGTCATTCGCGATCGGCAGCTCCAATATGTCACCATCTCTAAATTACTAATGTATCAGTGACAAAGACCGATTCTCATTACTGTTATATCATTTCGACACATTTCTTTTTTACACACAGGTCAGCGCAAGAAACGAGCGGCCCCGGCGCCACCTGCTCGGCCGCTGCCGTCGGCCATCTCCGTGCAGGCCCTGGAGCGCATCGTCGACTCGGACGAGTCGCTCACCTCGGACATGGAGCTGTCGAAGCCGTCCTCGGACATCGCCGGAGGCTCGGACCTAGGTACCTCCTGCGGCAGCCACCACTACGTAGAGCCCGCTAGAGTATTAGGCAGTAACAATAACAAAGGTAAGCTAGAGCGCTGCATTCCCGCGTCGCCGCGCAGTCGTCCTTTTCGCGGCAGTTGTCGTTACACGCGTTGTCGTCGCGACGAAGATTCGCCTCTCGCGTTTCGCGAGCGTTGCGTGGCTTCCTCGTGTCGATTCGAAAAAAACCGGTACCAGTCGAACAGCCTGGCAATGAGAGGAGCTGGCGGTGGTGGTAACGCTTCGTCGTCGTTCGACAATCGGAACAACAGCGCGAGGCAGAGCAAAAAAATCGTCGTCAAAGTGCCGACGATCGCGAAACTCGACGCGAACATCAAGCCGAGCGAGACGTCTACGTGCAAATTGAGGAGGCACGCGTCCCACAACGTCGCTCAGAGCTGCGCTCGTCCGGCTCGTCGCTCGAGCCTGGAATTGAGCCACTCGTATAGCTTCAATAACCCAGCGTTGTCGTCCTCGCGTCGCTGCTCCCTCGACTCGTCGTCGTCGTCCATCGTCGATTCTTCTTGGCCACCGCTGCCGCTGCTCAGCAATTTGCACATATTCGCCATATCGACGAAACCGGAAGACATACAATTGGACGAAACCGAGGAGGACGATCTGATGATACCGGGCGAGATCGATAAATTGCCTTCGCTGCCGATCATCGATCATCGTCGGCCGTCGTCTTCCGCGGCCGTAGGCGGGAAATTGAGCATTCTGAAGCCACCGCCGCCGGGTCTCGTCAATCGCGAGGAGTCGAGCGAAAACTGGTCGAAATTCTTGGAAAATCTTAACGACATCCTCGAGTGCAGAACCGGCCAATTCGTATGATGATCGCGGCGAAATACATATAGTTGCGCTTCGTTGGCTTTATTACTATAGGATATGAATTTTTTGATCTGACTCTTTGCACCTTGAATACTTTATTTTTTAATAATATTTTCTTGTTGTATATAAATGAAAGAAAAAAAAACATTGATTGTGATAACTTTGAAAGACTTTGAAAATCCAATGGCTGTTGGCATGCATTTAACACGCTTGATTTGACACGTTGACGAGTCTCTATTTGATTAGTGTAAATAAGTTATTCTCCACTTTGAGCGATTCCTCGATCTTTGCTTTACTAATAAAAGTTGTTAGTACGTAGTTGCTTTTTTACTAACCAATTTAAGCTTTTTGAATAACTTGCCTTATTTACCTATATTATATGTCGAGCAGAAAGAGACCAGTGTGATATTCGAAATGTGATATATTTGCCTGTAAATAACTCGTTAAAAGTTGACTTCTGTTCGATACAATTATTTACTTTGTGTGCATGACCTCTTGAAATGCAAGCCAAAAAAAAAAACAACTTGAAACCCCAAAAATACAGATCCTTTCCCGAAGCATCGTAAGCTCACGAGAACCCTCAACGTAGATCAGCAACGTAGCAACCTGCAGTTTTCCGATGTAGACGCAGCCTCTTGCAGTAGTCCCTCGAGCTTTGGCTTGCCGAGCCTCACCGAGGACGAGCGCGAGGCCATCGACTCGATCGTCGAGGCCGTCAATGTCGCGGCCAGGCTCGAGACGTCCTCCGTTCTCAGCAGCAGCATCGACGACGAGAGACGCTCCTCCGACGCGTCCGACGAGGTATTCATCGCCGATCCGACCACGAATCGCGACGACGCCGTGAAAATTCAAGACGTCGAAGTTATCATACACGAGGAGCCGAAGCTGAAGAGCAGCCGCTTGACGGATTTCCAGGACGACACCGTCGAGCCGGACTCGACCGTGTCGCCGCCCAACACGCCCGTCGGCGGCGTGCTGTGCTTCGGCGAGGCGCACGAGGACAACGGCGGCAGCAGCAACAACAAAAAGATCGCCTGCGCGATCGTGTCGATGATACCCAAGTGCGCTCATCTCAATTCGCCGATCGACGAGGACGTGCCGCAGCTGCCGCCGCCCGTCGGCTTCGACTTCGCGCCCGAGAAGAAGTCGTCGCTGAAGAAGCAGCGAGCGCGCGTGACGCGCAGCCAGTCGGAGCTCGGGCACTTCGACATCGGCCCGGCGGAGAGACACGGCCGCCACCTGACCTGCCACGGCACCGAGAGCTTCAATTTCGCCATCAATCCGCATCTCGGCGAGCAGGCCAGGAGGAGGATCGAGGAGGAGGCCTCGTTTGCGGCAGCAGGTGCATGCTCGGCTCTGTGTTGTTGTTGTTGTCATCATTCTGTCATGATAATCCTCTTTGCCCCATTGTTGTTGTATCGTTTTTTTTTGACACGTGTGTTATTTTGAGAGAACAAAAAAGAAAACTTGTACATATATGTAAATTTCTCAAAACAGCACTGATATCGCTAACTCACTCACGATCTCACCTATTTCTTCTCTTTCTATATCTCACTTCTTTCATGCACCAGTGTAGATTTTTTTTAGTGTGTCGATGAAAATCTTGAGGTTTATTGAGTTATTATTACACACCATTTAGAGTATTGAGCATGATTAAAAGCTGCACTTTTATTACAATCTAAGTCCTTGAAATATTGATTATTCTTTAGTTAGTAATTTTGGATTTTAATAATAATAATTTGTTTGGGGACTGATTATGTATAAACTGACTTTTGGTTTGGATTTTTACTTTGTAAAAATGGTGCTGGCAGTTACATGAATTTTTATTAGAAATGCATAATAAAAAAAAGACGAAAAATCGATAAGAATCTGCACTGTGTCAGTCAGACAACTCAAGTAACATATGTATCATTCGAGCGGAGCGTAAAAAAGCGAACTTCAATCATAGCATCAGCGAGTAAATCCTAACAATAATCAGACACGAAATACAATTATCGACTTTGTAACATCGCCCTTCCGCATCAGCAACCGAGTCATATATCAAAATCGCAGTAATGATCGAACTCATATACATAAAATACCGTCTACATATATTCTCGCCTCATTAAAACTTTGTTCTGCATTATACGGCACGCGCGTCATCGTCGTGTCTCTGTCGAAACTCTATATACTAATCACGCCCGAATTTTCCCCAAAACTTTCTGTTCTGCGCGCAGTCGTCAGCAACAGCAGCAAGGCCCAGCAAATCGCCACGGACACGGACATCTTGCTGCAGAAGGTGTCGGACACGCTCTCGCACTCGTACGCGCAGCCGACCAGCCAACTGATTCATCATCATAATCAGCGTCACAACGGCCATCCGCGTCACGCCGGCGAATCGATCAACGGCAGCAGCGCGGCGGTGGACGATAATGTCGTCAGACGTAGCAAATCGGAGGACGAAACAGCAACGAGCGGCGTGCAGCAGCAACAACAACAGCAGCGACGTGTCGAAGGTGAGACGTCTAACTTTTGCAGCAAGTTTTGCCATTGTTTTCACAATTTTGTTGAATCGATATTTCTCAATTCGTCATTCTATAACGAAGTTCTACTTTTCTGACACATTCGCTCGCGTTGTGTACGTACTTGTTTCTATATAAACCTGCAGTGTGTGTAACTACACGAACTCGCGATGCTTAACGAATTTAATCGCGCGGCAGTTTACGAGCTCGACTCGGCCATGTCGCGATTGATATTCACGAGCACGATCCGAGTCAACGTTTGCCATGATCCGCGTGCCTGTGTTGCGCGACGACGACTGTCGCAGCAGCTGCAGCTGCAGTCGTCCTGCCTTCGAGTGCGCGTACGACTCAATAATAATAATAACGACGATGACCCTTTTCCAGCAGCAGAACGTTCGACTAGTCATGATTACGAGGCCGCCGAGGCGCTCCAACGACAGCAGGAGCCGCAGAAACAGCAGCAGCAGGATACGAGCGACTACGGTGGCGAGGATCTCGGCGTGTCCGACTGGGACTATCAGATACCCGCGCCGCCGAGCGAATTTCGCGACGACGATCAGGACAGCATCACCACGGCTGGCAAGGATAGCTTGAAAGACGAATCGCAACGTGAGTATCATACGTATTGTTACATGCGATGTTGCGCGCGGAAAAATAATGTAACGATCGCGCGCGCGTTCCGTATGTGGTGTGTCATCGTGATGTACATCGGTATACGGCAAGAGAACGCGTTGCGTTACGTGAATCGTAGATGGCACGAAATTTGCCGCGCTGACATCCGCGTACAATCCGTCACGAACTCCAGTCGTCGAGCTTACTTTGCTGGCGATATAATTTTACTACGATTCTCTTTACGTTTTTGTTTTTATAAATGAATTTTTTTTGGTTCGCAGCCGAGCTAATGAAAGAACCCGAGCAGTCGATCGCCATCGAGGCGGAGGTGCACCAACGAACGCCGTCGCCGCCGCTGCCCGCGCCACCTCGGCCAGTGATGCCGGAAACGCAGTCGTCGCAAATCGATTCGACCACCAACGATAGCATCTCCGAACCTGCTGCACCAGCCAAGCTGCCGCCGACGACGACGACCACTGCTGCAGCAGCAGCAGCAGTTATTACGGAAGAGATCAAGAAAGCCGAGGTCATCAGCGAGCTCGAGACCAAGATCACGACGACGAAGCAGCAGGGCAAGAGCATAAGCGGCACGTCGACGATCATGGCCGAGAAGTCGAACGAAGAGTCGGCGCCGAAAATTGCACCGGTCGAGAACAGCCTGTCGAATTTCACCATCACCACGTATGGCCGGCAAAAGAGTCTCGACATCTTTGAGCCGGTCGTCGAGACCGCGCGGTCGAGTCGAACGATAAGCGCCTTCGCCACGCTGCAGAGAGGCCGAAGCAACGCCCTCGACTTCGCCGAGGAGAGAAAGAAGAAGAGCAATACCATAGGCGGCGGAATGAAGAGCGCGCAGAGTTCGATCGACATAGCAGCTGCCACCGCGCCGTTGGAGACGAAAAAGAAGGAGTCGGTCGAGAGTATCGATAGCACCAGCAAAACGATTGAAGAAACAGCCCAGGAGAAGCCGCAGCCGCAGCAGCAGAGCGTCACCGTAAACCGATCCAAGAGCTACGTCAGCCTGTCGAGCAACGAGAAGTTTCAAAATCGAGTCGACGATTTCGAGCAGCAGAGCTTGGAAGATGAGCCGAGAGAGAAGAAACAAGTTGAAATGGATGATAGCGTGATCGACGGGCCGACGAAAAAGATTCAGGATGTAGCTGCGAGTGGCAATGCTGCTTCTACGACGACGACGACGACTGCGGGCTGCGAGAATATGTCGAAACATGAACGATTCTCGCAATGGCGAGAGAATATGCTGAAAAAAACCGAGATCGCATCCTCTCCGGAAGCTCAGCTGCAATCGCTGCAGGTATGATTATATCGTCGCGCCGATTTCCGTGTATTCATTTTTCCTTTAAACTTTGTCGTGATTTAATTTACTATATCCATAGGTACTGAAGAGTATACTGCCACAATTAAAGAGTGCACAAACCACCGGTGAAAATAGCGTCAAAGCCGTTGTCAACGAGCAAGTCCCTCCACCAACGGTGAAGCCCAAGTGAGTATATTTGCAAAATACATAAATCGCGCCCACTGAAGCGTGAGATGGAAGAGTATCCTCGTAACGAACGATTGAACTTTATTGCAGGCAAGAGCAACAACAACAACAACAGCAACAGCAGCAGCAGCAACCAGCGGAGGAAAAGAACGAGGTGCAATTACGTACGACAGCGACTGCGACAGCGGCGCCGCGCCGTGCACCTTCCGATGCGTCGGCGGTGGCAGCCAAGCGTTACACCTATTGCGGGCCCCCGTCCATCAGTTTGGGCAGCTGGAACGAGCGCCCGAGTCTCAATGTGCAGATAAAAAACGATCAGGATTACAAGCTGAATAATTCCAACAAGTCCGCGGCGACGGCAGCCTCGTCCAGCAGCAGCGGAGCCAGGACAATCGTGAACCTGAACGGCGACAGTACGGACAAGCCCAAAAAGCCCGAGGACGACGACAACGAGTCGCGCGTCGATACGTCATCGGTTGGTTGAGCAATAATACGGCATGAATGGATGCCACTGCCGTTACTCGAAGAAAATTCATCGATTTTAATTTATTTTTTCTCGATTCCTCAGGTAAACTTCAAAGAACTAACGAAGGCATTCGGCCAGGAAGTCCGTCTTCGTCCGAAACCAGCTACCGCTCCGCGCCCGAACGTGGTCAATAATCAGCGCCGCTCCGAGTACATCGAACGGCCGAAAGCTGCCGATAGCCTCCCGAAACAGAACGGCTTCGTCTCGATGGTCGGCCAAGCGCGACCCGCGACGCAGCCAAAACCAGTGACGCGTTATACCTCGGTCGTTGGTATAACGAACAACAGCAACATTAATAACAACAACAACAGCTATAACAACAACAACGAGGAGCATCATCATCAGTCTACGGTACACTTGAACGGTCAAGTGAAGACTACCTTTAAGATGATGAATGGTGTCAAGGAGCAGGCCAACAATTTGTCGAATGGAGTCAAGGAGACCGTTAGTAGTACGGTGCCGAAGCCACCGACGATGCCCATTATAACCGGCGTAACGTTGAAGAATGTGAACGCGAGGCCGAAGGTTCTGAGAACCCAGTCGGCCGTCGATCCCAGGGATCAATTGCTCGATGCCATTAGAGGTTTCGGTGGTAGACAGAATTTGAAAAGGGTAAGTTTCGATTAATAGCTACTTGTTCTCGAATTGGTATTAATTTGTTTCTTTTTCGTGTCGATTGCAGGTCTCCGATCGGTATTAGATCGCAAGTTGGGGATTGTTCGCTGGCAACCTGCAACTGTGTAGATAATGTACAGCTCGAGCGAGGCAAAAGTTTTCAGACGAGCTCTGAAAAAAAAAGGAAAAAAAGCTAGTTTTGTCATTCAGTCATGCTAATAATAGTCTCTTGTAGGTCAATGTGTAATTGTTTTTGAATGTTTTATTCGTCGATTTTGAAAAAATCGACGCTGTTTGAAAATGAACGATTATATTATAATTTAGTATATAAATATTTATTGTTATTGTTGCTTATTTGTATCGTGAAATGTATATCGAAATTGTCATAAAAAACTTGCATGTGCGAGAGTTGTAAACTCTTCCCAAATTTAAATATGTTTGATTTTTGGAATTACTCAATTCTGTAAATATTTTAGTGTTGTTTTTTTTTCGTTGGTTTGATAAAAGTCGATTATTGTGGATAAAATGATAAGGTTAAACGTACGTAGCTGGTGCTCAATTTTATCACTTTCGATTGATTGACATTTTTTTTAAAGTAAACATAGTAAAAGAAATGTCAACAGTACGCCTTACTGAAATGCGATCATTTGAAATTGTAAATATTTTTCAAGTATGAATCGTGATTTGAAAGTTCTAGGATAATTCCTCAATCTTGTCATCTCCTTTCATCAGCTAGAGAGTCGAAAGTTTATTTGATTAATTATGTGGATGATCATTCTAATCTTTCATAGTCATATGTCGATCTTCGACATTACTCACTTTTATATAATATAACACTTATTATACTAACAAATGTTCTAATCAATGTGCGTAAAGATGTAAGATTCTATCAACGGGACCAAAGGTAACATTCATCATATTTTAATACGCTGTACAACGAATTGAAGCTCATAAAAAAAATATAATTGAGTTCAACAAAGTGTGAATGTCAGAAAAAAGAATTATATTATTAGAAATCTTACACTTGTGAAATTTGTGTAACAAATTAGATAAGTTTAAATTGTGGAGCATTTAGTCGGTATTATTTTTCTTTAAAAGGTCTTTTTAAACGAATGTGTTTGACGCATTCGCTATTAATTATATTCACTTTCAAGAGTATATTCCACTCTATGTAAAAGATATGAGTTATGTATTATGCATTTTACATTGATACATATGTCTTGAAAGTCTTAGCCAAATCGAAGCGAAGTTAGTTTATAAAAGTGTAAGAAATATATTTTGTAAAAAAATAATATAGTGATAGATTTTAATATTTAATAGGCATTCAAAACATAAATTTCTTGAAATTAACTATTTTGTGAATAGTATATTATTGTCTGTATTGTATTTAATAATGTCCCTATTGATTAAAATGGCAAAACTGTAATCTATTATTTATGCAAAAGTTATTGTATTACTATAACATGAAGTTTCATTAAAGTTGATTAAAAATTTAACTATCTTTCATTTCAACCTTAATTGATACATATTTGAATTTCTATATAGCAAACAAGGAAAATTTGGTCTTCATAAGTTATGAAGAAAAAAAGTTCATTATTTTAATTTAAAATAATCTTTTCAAAATGAAAAGATGTCAGCTTTATTGTAAAAATATATTATCTTATTCACACACAGATACCAAATAAGGCACTTTTGTTACTTGTTCAATTTGATGATTCTCATTAACATTCAAATAAGTATCAAATCAAACAGTGGCTTAATTTTAGCTAGTCTAACAAGCCTCCGTACTATCTTACATATCTTATATTGTACAAAGTAAAACTTAATGATAATCAATCATTAGGAATTGGTGTATTGCAATTGCCATGCCATAACTTAGTATCAGAATTACATCTGGAGTAATTGGCAAAGACATCCGAATAACCTCTATCCTTCCACCATGTACACAGTTGACGATTCCACCCACAGTCTATAGTATGTATTAATTCGGGTCTTTCCATTCCTAACAAAGTATAAAAGTCTTGATCGCCAAGATGACCCTGCAAAATGAATCCAAATGAATGATTATTAATGTGCAATTTTTACAACTATGATTTTTTGTGGAAAAACTTACTTTAAAATCATATTTCTTAACTAAGTGCTCTACACTGTCTCTCCCAACAATTTGATCATATTCTAGTGATTCTCTAAGTCTCTTTAAATTAAAAAGTATAACACCACTGTTGTACCCTGCGTAACCGCCAAGATAACTGGGTTCTCCAAAATTAGTCTTGGGATTTTTATTCCTATATATGTACAAAACGTGTCTATAAACAGGTGTCAATTCTGGACCCAAGCCGAATAAGGCATCTTTGCCAAAATTGTGAAATTCTTCAAACAACAATTTGATATCCACCCTGAACTTTGTATCAGCATCTACCATCACAGCTAAGTCTTGATCTTCACCTGCTATCCTATGCAAGCCCAGCGATAGAAAGAATAAGGCATCAGAATAGTAAGTTCCTGGTTTGCTACTAAAGTACTGCGTCATAACGGAGACTATATCTTCTAATTCTCTCGCTGCTTTAAGAACATCATAGTATTGCACCTGAAAGATAAACATTGATTAGTCTGCAATTGAGACACTGTCAAAGCATAAGAGTTTTCATAACATTACCTTGATTGACTTTTTATTTACACGCATAATGTACTCCACCGTCTGCACGGCTATATCCTGACTATTTTGATCCGTTATGACGTGAAAGACGAGCCGACTGGACGTGTGCTTAAGTAACGAGTCGACCAGTATCCTGAACTTTCCCTTTATCGGCGAATTGCTGGTTACCTTGGTGAAGATGCACCAGACGTTGTAAGTATCGTTCTTGCTGATCGCCAAGGATCTGCTGCTGGCAGCAGCAGCAGCAACATCAACGTGTCCTCGGATCTGCTGTTGCTGCTGCTGAAGAACTTCGTTGTTATTGTCATCGTTAGCTGAGGCAGACGAGGAGGTGGAGGAGACCAGGTAGATCTGAAGTACGTAGAGGCCGAGGCAAGCTGCAGCTAGGGCCGCCAGTACGCGTAGCAGACGTTGATGGCGCATAACAACGACGCACGAGTCGACGACGACGAATTACTATTAACGGCCATCGACACAACGCCTCTGCCCCTCGTCTTCGGGATTCGATCAACTCATTGACACACGACGAGGTTCAATTTTTAAAAATGAGCAATTTAGATGGGAGCGCGACAAGGCACATGGTGCACAGACACTGCACGACTATCTAATATAGACACCTACGCAGATACTTTCTCGCGGCTCACTTTACTACGCTCCTTTATATAAACACAGCAGTAGGCAACACGGCACACACGCATATGATTTTTTTTTAGTGTATTCATCTGTGAAGTTGGCCACATGCTGGTGTGGCATGTCCGCATGTGTACTATACTGCAGTAGAGACTGCAGAGAGCTGCATCATAACAATAATAATGCCCACTTGTCCGTTGCTACAGCTGATCCGCGACTTTTGACGTTTCGCCGCGCGCGTGAGTTTTTACAAAGAGTTACATTTTTTATTCGCTCGCAATATTTTATTTTTATCAAAATGAAACAATCGTCGATGTCCTGTTCTCGATCGTTTTTCTCGATGATACATTCGAATTTTTTAAGTTACAAAACTCATAATATTCATTTTTACACTTTACTCTCGTTCGAAAATCTTATATGAATCGAATGAAAAAAAAAAAGAAAAAGAAAATGAAAAAAGTAGTTGCAGCTCTTCGCGTTTTTCGCGCAAACTTCGTAATCGATCGACTCGTCGCGCTGCACTACACTATACTAAGCAATAATTAAAAGGTAATACACACGTTCATACGGGCGGCCACAAGCGAATTTCTTTATTATTATTATTTTTTTTTTGTGTGTGCTCGTTGTTGTTTTTTTTTTTTTTTTTTATTATCGCTCGATCGACACGCGGAACGGATCAGTTTGAGTCGTCGTCTCGTGTCATCGTCGCGCTGTCAGTGTACACGCGATCATCGCGTAGCGAAGAGCTGCCGATACAAACGTATCTATCGTATTATTATTTTTTTTTTTTCGTTAACGTCTCCTCGAGGTCGTCATCGTCATCGTCATGGATGTGTTCAATTTGACGAAGCTGAAATCGGCGCTGAAACGTCAACTGTCGCTGCCCATCATTCAGAATCATCCACGACAGCAGCGAATAAACAGCAACAACAACAACAATGACGACAGTCCGGAGGAGAGCAACAAGATGCTGTCGACGACGAGCGAGCAGGCAATCGTCGTCGTCAGAAGCGACAAGACTCGCTGCAGTAGCAGAAGAAGACGCAAGACCAGGTACATATACATTTTTTTTTTGAAAATTGAAATTGTTACGTAAGAATTTTGCAGCCGGAGCTGCGGAGTTAGTGTTTGTTTGCAATTTTTGCACATTTTATATACGTTACGATAACTATCGAAAAATTGACGTGTGTATCTATCTCTGTTTTGTGTGCCAATATTAAATTTACGAGTTTCGCGAAGATAAGATCGCATTACACGGCGTCCTCGTTATCGTGCATCGCGTACGCGTTATATACCCTCTTCAAAATTCATCATTGGCAAACTCTGAAGGTCAAGTTTCCGCAGTCGTATTTATTACATATATTTCTCAATTCGTCAATTTTAACGATAAGCTCCGAGTTTATTAGCCCAACGATATATTTGGCCTTGATTTAAAAAAAAAAAAAAAAAAACACGCGTCTATCCGTCCGTGTGTGTATTCAAGCTCGAGCAGACCGACCCTCGGCGTGCTCGAGGAGATCATCCTCTGCCCGCTGTGCAAGTGCAAGCTCAGATCGCCCAGGACTCTGGCCTGCCAGCACAGCTTCTGCAAGAAGTGCCTCGACCTGGAGCTGTCGAGTTCCTCGGCTCCGAGCTGCCCGAGCTGTCGCACGCCCGTGGCCGATTTCGTCTCGACGGATCTGCTGCCCGTGAACGCGGGCGTGGCCAGGCTGCTCGAGGCCGTCGACAGGGAGGACTTTGTCGAGCAGCGCAGGCTCGACGACGTAGACGGTGACACCGAGGATGGGACGAGACGAGGCGAGCGCAGACACAGCCTCGTGGTGAATTTTCGACAATTGATGACGACTAATCAGCCCCAGCAGCAGCAGCAGCAACGACAGTCTACCATTATGGCGAGACCCACGACGATGCAGAGGACGCGAGAGCGAAAAATTTCCGCGCAAAGCTCCATCACCATCAGATGCTGCAACTGTCGGGCACCCTACTGCGACTCTCAGGACGCTTGTCGTCATTGCAATCAGGTATAGGTTGTTTTTTTTTTTTAATTTTTTGTCGCCAACTGTATAAACAAATGTGCGACAATTTGCAAGCGCAGATATACTGTCGCGCGTGCCGAGAGATCCACGTGCAGCGGCTCGCCAGCGCGCAGGCCGGCGCAATTATCGACAGGCTGACGATCGCCGCCGATAATTTGGATAAGCGAGCCGACGACTTTAGAGTACGTATAAACATATTTATTTATTTTTTCATCGTAGTTAATTCAATTTGTTTGCGCACAGATCAGAACGGAAAAATGTCGCGACGCCGTGCTGGAAGATTTCGACAAGAAGCTGGCCGAGCTGGAGCGGGACAAGGCGAGGAGGTTGAGACTGATCGACGAGTCGAGAGAGAGGAGCGAGCTCGCGCTGGAGCAGATCCGCGGCCAGGTCGAGAGCTCGAGGCGGCAATTGATGAATCGATGCGATAATTGCGAAGATGGCGCTGAAAAGGTGCGTGACGATGACCTTCGAACATTTATCAAATATTACGTTAGAATAGCGAAAAAAATGTAGCTATGTATATTACGATGACAATAATAATAGTTCAAGAGCGTCTCGAGCGATCGATCGAAGAAGCTTTCGGGCGAGCGTAACACACACACACAAATACAGTGTACATATACACGGGCGTACGTCTGGTCTTGACAGGCCATTATATTCACGCTGTGTGGCGCAATGGCGAGAGTATATACCTATACGGACATATCCCAGACCGAAGCGTTTACTTTATGTGTAAATACGAGTTCATGAACGGAGAGATTTTTAGCTATCTTTATAACAATTTTAACTTTTCGATGAAGCTCGCGAGCAACTCCTTGAGAATTTTGTATATTTTTATTATTATATGCTCGAAAGCTTCGCGTAAGAAACTTACGTTGATGAATCGAGGTTTCGACCTACGCGATAATGTGAGTGATGTATCGACTGCCACAATGAAATGAATAAAACAACGTCGGCGCTTTATTGCAATCGATTTTTGCGAGTACTGTTAATAATTGAGTCCCAAATATTTCAATTAAAAATGGAATAGTTAAAGTTCGTAATTCCTTCAAGTACAAGCATTTATTTACATGCTATATGCATTTAAGATTAATTGGACGTAAGACCAAAGGCTACAAAATATAGATCGTATTTTGAAACCATGCTTGGACTTATACAATTATTTTGACTTTGCTACTTGCGGAATCGCAGATAAAATCACACGCCACCTGGCGGCGAGGACTGATGTTAATTTTGATACATTTTTTTCATACATTTTCCGTACAATGAGCGCAATAAGTAAATCAGTATTGAAATATTAATTTTGAATAAAAACGTTCGTTAAATTAAATTTCTTTCGTACATTTTTTTATTAAAAATAATGCATATGATTGCCATTTCGCATGCAGTTCGCGTAAAAAAATACTATAAATTTTATAATCAGATCTCGCTCATACACTATATAGTACACACATATAGACTATATACGTAATGTAGAATCGATGAAGCCTCTGCCTAGCCGGTTCTGCGCACTGGGCTGCTCGCCGACGTGCGCGCGGGCGGGGGTGGATGGTACGAGCCACGCCCACATAAGAGCTCGAGAGAGAGAGAGAGAGGAGAATCTCTCTCTTACCCTCGAAAAAGGCCACGCCTTTACGAATGCTGTATTGCTAATAATTCACGTCAAAGCCAGACTCCACGGCTGCTGGGAGCAGCTAGTCCTCAACGGCCGTATAAACCTCCAGTCAAACGCAGATTCACATATTCTTGCTCTCTCTCTCTGGCTCGGTACCTTTTTTTACGCTCTTTCTCTCCCGCAGCTACATGCTCATGGCGACGGTGATAGAATATAATATATATACTTTTTAATGAATTTCGAATGGTTATTCTCTTTGTTCTTGGGGTAAAAAAATATTATGCCTTTTTTTACTGTGTATTATACTTCGCGAATCAAATGGGACGAAAAATTATTTAATAGAAATCAAATAGTGAAGTGTTTTAGAGAATTGAATTTTTTTCCATTTTCAAATCGTGCCCACACAGAAAGAAATGTTATATTTCATTGATATTAAACTTTGATTCAAAGTTCAGTAAAAAATAGTACACAACCTTCTTAATTTATAAAACTTTTCTCATCGAACACTGTTAACAGCGTATATCTTATTAAATTCTTATTTAAAGCCGTGATTCGCGGTGTCGTCGAATGGCTCAAATGAGCTGTAAAACCGCTTACTGTATCAACCCGGAAACAACGAATCGATGATTCGTCGCACTCGACGCGATCCCCAAAAACGAAAATCTCGTATAGTCCGACGCCCTCGCGTACATTATAATACTGCATGCATATACCTACTACTTAGCCGATAGGCGCATACGTGCATACAGACATCGGGGTAAAAAAAGCATATGTATTTAAGCGGTCGGGGTGGCTTTGCAGCGGATCGTTGCCCTCTAAAATTAGCCGCATACAGCACACATCGTGTCGTGCGCCGGGCCGATCGGTGCAGCGGCTATTATATAATAGCCGAAGAAAACATATTGGCTCTGTGTATAGCGAGCTCGGTCACCCATGGGAAAATCAACTGACGCGTGAGTAACATCTCGCACGAGCTGCTGCTGCTGCTGCACACGCCGTAGTGTACTAGTACTATCATTATGCGCGCGTTACTACTTACTACTCGTACTATACCACGAGTATTGTAACACAAAACCTCGCGCGCGGGCCGAGATTGTATACAATTAGCGAAAGCGACAAAGCCAATTTTCGAGACGAGCGAGCCCGGCCCGGCGATCTTCCGATGGCTCCGGGTCGAGACCCCCTTTCCACCCCTATACTTGGCCCTTTTTTTCGCTTTACACGAGTCCAATTGCCCTGTACAGTGCGTTAAGTTGCGCGCGTATCTCGGGTCGCTACTACTTGAGATTCCTTGACCGATAGCGGCAGCTGCAAATAAATTTAGATTTTGAGATTAGAAGATTGGCTGCTATGATCAAATTGTCAACTTTGGAAAATTTTTTGGGTTTTTGAAAAAGGTAATAAACTTCAGTAAACACAAACGAAGAGACAATTTAAAACACTGTGGATAAGAAAAAGATTCACAGAAATGGAATTGTATCTCCGTGAAAAATTACATCTAGAAATTTAAAATATGTATCGGAGCGTGGGAGAAAAATATTTTCCGAAAATTGAATATAATTTTTTTTATATATGAGCCCTTGATTACAACTATTTCAAAGCGTACTTCTCCAGATAAATAAATGTATGAAGTGTATGCTGAGCCGGTGAATGAACGTGTAATATTTTCAATTTAGAATTGAATATTGTATTCCAATTTGCGAGATAATCGTGTTAAATGAAAAATTAAAGTTTAGTAGTTTATTTCTATTATTTTAACTCACTGACGATAGATTTTTGTTTCATATATAGATCTAACGAGCTTTAGTCCCTTATGCAGTGCCGTATACGCAAATCCTGTACTCACCCCGGGCGATCGAACGCCGCTGCCGCAGGCACTCGTCGCTCTCTCTTTTACGCCAAAGGAAACATCCTTAACTCTTTCGAATTTATTTACATCGGTGGTGGTTGGTCGATGAATGGTAATTACAGTTTACACGATGCTCGGCTCTGTGGACACGTCGAAAATGTTTGGTTGCAAGATAAAAAACTTCGTCAGTGTTTCACTGTACCTCGAATAGTTCGGTAGTCGTTTACTCTTATGGAGCAAATTATTCTTGTGAAAAATTTCAATATAGTGAGATATAGTGTTTGTGCGTGAGTGCGAAGAAAGATCGTTGGAAAAAATTGAAAAGCTTACAAAAAGATTGACTCAATTTTCTACTTCAGCAGCTTACATAATAATTAATTCCAAGTTCCAAGTATCCTCAAAATTTTTCGAAAACAGGAAATCGATCGTATTCTCACTAAAAAAGTTAATTTATTCAACCCCAAACGACTGATTGTCTTACAAGTCTTCTATGCTTTACAATGAATTACCAAATATACGATATTTTGGAGCATTATAAACGAGAATGCTCATTTATGACTATACAATCTTGTTTTCCCCGTTCCAACACAATGGAAAAAAATATTATTGAATTTGAAGAAAATCTTTGCACAAATCTCAACAAAATAGTACAGTCAGTAAATACTTAGACCTTATTGAATAAATATATTTCAATAAAAATTGATTTCTCTAATTTCATCAGTTTGAGCATTCAATTTAATGGTGGAGAAACGAATTTCGTAACACCACTACTAACGATGAAAACTTCGTTTGCC
This sequence comes from Trichogramma pretiosum, assembly GCF_000599845.2. Classification (NCBI taxonomy): domain Eukaryota; kingdom Metazoa; phylum Arthropoda; class Insecta; order Hymenoptera; family Trichogrammatidae; genus Trichogramma; species Trichogramma pretiosum. The sequence goes on along the minus strand of NW_019640861.1, from coordinate 158,417 downwards.
GCCCAGATGATTGGAGCAGCCCAAACGATATAGCATGTTCATTGTGCGGAGGTCGCATCAACCAACCATCTCCACGACAAATAAACAGTTCAAGCTAACACCATTGCATTATAAATCGAGAACATAATATTTCAATTAAGACGAATTCGGGTCATTCTATACATCCGCGCTTTCATTCTAAGCTTGTACTGTCTTCGTGTTTTTGGTTCAGACGTCCAAATAAAAATAATAATCTTAGAATCAATAGAATTTCTTTTATGCACATAGAAAAATATAATTTTGTATGGAAAAATTTTATTGCCGAATCGTAGATTAACACTGCTAAACCAATATCATCGATGCATTGTGCGACCAACCATCCACAGAACAATAGTTACTACAAAAATACTTCAACTCGTCACTAATGCACAATTAACCAAAAAAGTTTTTTAATAATCAAGACGAATTCATGACCATTTATACGTCGAGTGTATATTTATCTGTGTGATTAACAAATCTATCGTCGATCTTATCGTTTTACCTCGTAAATGCAAAATTGATTTGGGTGTTTACGAAAAAAATTATTTCTGTCCACGATTACAGGTCAGGGTGAAAATATTTTTCAATTGACAATGTAGTTAAAAAATAAAAAAAATGTTCATAAAATTAAAGACTATGCACTATATCTATAAGGTCAATGTGGGTACTTTCACTCAACTTTGAATCAAGTCTTTTCATAAGATCAAAACTTAGTACCAGTATTTAAATAATATAAATATGTTAAACATGTTAAGCTCAATACGAACATTTAAAGAAAATTTTCATGTGTTAAACTAGATCCGTAGTATCGCTGTAATCGTTAAATTATTTTTGTAAATCATTTATATAATTAATTAGTATTTAATTAGCTCGAGGTATCGATTTTCGTAAATCCATTTTCTGGCAAGTTTTAGTTATGAGAAATCTCACTGCTTTTTGTAATGGCTAGTTGATTCTTCGCGATGCGGCATTAACATGGATTTCTTTACAGTTTTTCTAAAATAAAAACATAGCTGTGACTTAGATATGCGCGAAAACAAAATATGAATAAATATAAATGATATATAAATTTTTAATGTTTTTCTAATTCTACTACTTATTCTAAAAAATTCGTTAATTATAATAAATTTAAGTATGATACGAAATTGTGAGTACAACATTCAGCAATATTATTTAAATAAATAATTTGTTTAATGTTAGCTAAGAATTATTAAAATACTTATCATGCTCTCGAAGATTAGCGGTGTAAATTGCACATCGCGCGGTGCTGGCCGAACTCGCTAATTTAAAAGTTTATAACAACAAAAGTTTTCAACAATCTAATCGTCTAAAACGCATCGGGATTTGGTACGGGGATGTTTGTAGTGTAAGAAAACGCTATGGCAACATCAAAATTGTACGTTTTTCATACATATTTTTAATGTCAAAGTTGTCCATTTTCGAGTTTTTGCAACATAAAATGTTAAGTAATTCGAAAACTATCAACTTTAGAGAAAAATGTCAAGAGACCTTTACTCTTTAAAATGATCCAATTAAATTAAATAAAAAGTGTTGCTAGATAAAAAAACATAAATTTTGTCCATTTGTTTAAAAAAATTGTTTAAACAATTTTTGGCACGTTTTTGGGGCCGGCAACATCCAAATTCGGATTCAGCGGTCGATTTTACATGGGACTTTGTAAAAAACTCGACGAAAAAAATTTATTTGAGCATTGCGAAGCTGCGGCTTGGACTATTAAATTTGCCGCCAACTTTTAATTACAGAGACGTATGAGACGCATCAGTAACCCGAAAAAAATCGAGTCGCAAGTAAGACCCGAATTTTCTTTCTTAGTTGCTAAGTAGTGACGGTAGGGGCGCATACAACGATTTAATTAGAAAGCGTAGAAATGGAGTGGGCACAGCCGATGCCACTTGCATCTCTCATTACTTCGACCATGTGTTTTTTCATAAAGATCAGTACCCGTTAAAACTCCGCAGAGTGAACAACTGTAAAAAAATCGCAGCTAGTAAAAGAGTAAAAATATTTCAAATATAAGTGTATAATATATCGTGTGTAGTGTAAGTGCAGCATTGAAAGATGGAGCAAAGCCGTTTTAATCAGTTAAAAAGTTTACGAGAAAACGTCGAGTGGAAGGTTAAAACAGATCGACTCGACTTTCTTCGCCGAGTCGAGCCGTTAATCGAAAATTGGGAGGGCGACGACTTACCCAATCTCCAGGACATCTTTCGACCAGCAGAAATCGAGCTTCTACTCGATGACTCCGTCAATTCGTTTGTTAATTTTAGTCGGGATCCAGGAAGGGCGATCGTCAATTTCGTGGTCAGGTGCGGTTATGTTGCCGACGGGCCAGTCGGAGTCGAGAGCCGCAACAGCGGAGCCACAGTCAGGCCGCTGTTTCATCGCACCACACCGCTGCATCGTCTGTTCGAATTGTATGAGAGGTGTGGAGGAATCGGTTGGATGCGCAACCGTGTCAATGAGTTATGTCTCAAGCTTCTCAAAATTTACGCGAGATACGAGGTGGATTACGTCGACAAGGTGACCGGTCTGACGCACTTCCATCTGGCCTGCTGCTGTCGCCTTGCCAACGATGAAGGAATCATCGAGAGATTCCTCGAGCTCGGCCAGAATCCCAATTGCCTCGTGGCAAAAACCGGCGACTCGCCGCTGCATTTGGCACTGGGAAGAGATAACCAGCGAGCGGCGCTGTTGCTGCTGAGAGCCGGCGCCGATCTGTATTTGGCCAACGGAGATGGATGCACTCCTCTGCACGTCATCAGCCGGGAAAAGGAGTACTCCCATGACCAGGGTGACAACAACTCGTCGCCGCTGTTCGAGGAGATATTACGGGAGCACGAGCGGCGGCCGCTTCGGGTGGACGCACGAAACTCGATGGGTTGGACGCCGCTGCACTTGGCTCTACACAATAACAGAGAAGACGTGGCCGAATTTCTGCTCAGATTCGGCGCCGATCCGAACTTGGCCACGAGGAAGGGGGACACTCCTCTGCACATTCTGAGCTGGAGTCGCTTCCCCGGCGCCGGCTTAGCCGAGGCGTTCTTTCGAGCCTGCGACGAATCTAATAGGCTGGTAAGGGTCGATGCTCCAAACAGTTCGTGTGAAACGCCGTTTCTTCGGGCCTTGCTTCGCGGCAGAGAGGAGCTGACCGCGTTGCTGCTGAGGAGAGGGGCCGATCCGAATTCAGTCGGCGACGAGTTTGAAGATACTCCCTTGCACTTAATCTGTGCGCGAGATTACAAGGACGGATCGGCGAGGATGTTGTTCAAGATCTGCGACGAATCCAATCAGTCGTTGCGGGTCAACGCTCGGAATAAGCAGGGTAATACACCGTTGGAGTTGGCCGTGGCGAAGCTATTGCCGGATACCGTCGAGGTGCTCTTGGATCACGGCGCCGATTTGCCCAACGAAAATTTCACGACATTAATCAATCGACGAATCGTTGGACATTGCACGTTGATGAGGGCAATGAAAGCAGTTTGCGGTGCTCTGGCCGTCGCTGAACATCTCGAGGCCAAAGGCTACGATTTCAGCCGAGACGACGCCCTGACGATCATGAAATGTTTTGCTAAACTTGGATTGTTCGAAAAGTCGGCGCTGGGGGAAAATTCTTGGTACGACGAAGAGGAGTTCGTGACAGAAGCTAAAGAGATAATGGTTATTCCGAGTCTGTCGCTCTACGATCTGCTCCTGTTGCGGCCCGAAGAAGAGGAAAAACTTCTCACGTATCAGGACTACTTCCGGTTCGCCATCTCGGGACGTCATCGGTGGCTACACGAAGATTCTTACATTTTACATCTGTGTGATAAAATGTCGAGAGGATTTTTTCGACGCTGGGCGCTGGATCCCTTCTGCGAGTTGATACACAAACGACTACCGATCGAGTGCTGCGAGATCATCCTCGAGAAATTAGAAAACAAAGATTTATATCATATTTGCTTGGCGGTTAAGAGCCCCGCGATGTCGATAAATTAATTTCCACGCATTAATTGTCATACAGACAAGATAGAGAATTATTTTTTAAAAATACACCGCATTGTTACATTGTTTACTTTAGATTTGGTTTAAAAAAAATTGAACAATTTCGGAGAAATAGTTAGAAAAGATTGAATCTGCTCTTTTTTAGACCCTGCTGACACAAGTTGTAAAAGTAGACTAGCGCTTAAACCTCACTCGCTACGCTCGTTCGGTATTATAGACTTTTTTGAGAAATTTCTTATTTCGATTAAAAAAAAAGTACTATAATAGCTCTAAATATTATATAAATGCTACGAGTAATTGCAATTCATGATTGATTGAAATGTTTAATCGATTGTTCATATAATTTTTTGTATGTTGTTCGCTAAAATTTTAATATTCAACAAGTCATTATTTATTTTAATTTCCTTAATTCCTTAATTGTAATTTTATCTCTTTCATTTAATAAAAAAATAATCATGAAACTTTCAAATTTTGTCAACAAAAAAATAATAATAATAAGAATAATAAAAGAATGGACTTTAACTTTAAATGGGACTGCCATATACATTCTGTAACTAAAAAAGTACTAGTATTTTTTTTATTTAATTTATAATCTGAGACATTTGCCTCATAAAATATAAGAAGTTTTTATTTCGCGTATGTTTGCAGCGTAATTAACTATAGTTTGATAATTTGCGACGGAGTTTATGTGTCCAAATTGAGACAACTTATAAATCTCCAAAATGAATTTATAAAGTTATTAAAACATGACAAGATTCCAACGATTGAAGCTCTATTTGCGTCAAAATGTGTTGTTTTCCACTATGATTCTCTGAGTAGTACATATTGTAATTCTAAAAGTATAACCATAAAAAAAGACATCCCGGTTCCAAAACCGTTTTATTTGCACCGTTATTAAATACTTTAATTCTCTTCCAAAAAAATACAAAAACTTGAAGATGTCACATATAATAATAAAAAAGAAAATTATGAAAGAGATGATAACTAAAATCAATAGTAATTAATGTAGCATACCAAATATGCATAAGGCTACAGCATTGATATGCCAAAATTATTTTAGTTTTAAGTTAGTTTTAAGTATTTAGTATATAAGCTCGCTCCTGTGCACAGAGAGAAATTTTTCTCTCTCCTTAGGTTTTACATGTATCTCCAAAAGGGGAATTTTGTAATTAAAAGGCCAATAATTATTATTATTATTATTATTATTATTATTATTATTATTATTATTATTATTATTATTATTATTATTATTATTATTATTATTATTATTATTATTATTATTATTATTATTATTATTATTATTATTATTATTATTATTATTATTATTATTATTATTATTATTATTATTATTATTATTATTATTATTATTATTATTATTATTATTATTATTATTATTATTATTATTATTATTATTATTATTATTATTATTATTATTATTATTATTATTATTATTATTATTATTATTATTATTATTATTATTATTATTATTATTATTATTATTATTATTATTATTATTATTATTATTATTATTATTATTATTATTATTATTATTATTATTATTATTATTATTATTATTATTATTATTATTATTATTATTATTATTATTATTATTATTATTATTATTATTATTATTATTATTATTATTATTATTATTATTATTATTATTATTATTATTATTATTATTATTATTATTATTATTATTATTATTATTATTATTATTATTATTATTATTATTATTATTATTATTATTATTATTATTATTATTATTATTATTATTATTATTATTATTATTATTATTATTATTATTATTATTATTATTATTATTATTATTATTATTATTATTATTATTATTATTATTATTATTATTATTATTATTATTATTATTATTATTATTATTATTATTATTATTATTATTATTATTATTATTATTATTATTATTATTATTATTATTATTATTATTATTATTATTATTATTATTATTATTATTATTATTATTATTATTATTATTATTATTATTATTATTATTATTATTATTATTATTATTATTATTATTATTATTATTATTATTATTATTATTATTATTATTATTATTATTATTATTATTATTATTATTATTATTATTATTATTATTATTATTATTATTATTATTATTATTATTATTATTATTATTATTATTATTATTATTATTATTATTATTATTATTATTATTATTATTATTATTATTATTATTATTATTATTATTATTATTATTATTATTATTATTATTATTATTATTATTATTATTATTATTATTATTATTATTATTATTATTATTATTATTATTATTATTATTATTATTATTATTATTATTATTATTATTATTATTATTATTATTATTATTATNACTAGTTTTTGAAAAAATTTATGGAAAGCGTAAGAAAAGTTCTAATATTTAGGTATTTAGGCTAGCGAACTTCAGTCCCTTATATCGTGCCGTATACGCAAATTCAGTTAAGGAGGTACCTCCGACTACTACTCTAGTCAAGTTTTCGTAGTCACTCGTATGATAGAAATAACTAGAACTAACCTAACTAAAAAAGTCTCTAGGCAGGCGCGTCTGCTCGTTGTTAGCAATTTCGCATACTACATTGATTAGCTTTTGTATGCAGGTTATGTCGCTCGTTCGTTCATGTTCGAAGAATGTTCATTCATATATAGTTTTCAATTAATTGCTCAGTACTCGTGTAGTGAAAGTTTATAAAACTTTAATACGAGGTACTGTGATAGTTCATTGAAGGGCTCAAAAAGTTTCACACAAATCCGTTTTGTAAATTATGAGATATGCCAAAATTATCGCCATTTGCATCAGAAACAATGTTAAAATGTTTTACTCATACCTATTAAACTAAGTAGTGAAATTACACCAAATTTTAACAGTGCATTCCTATTATAAAAATGAGCATGTTAGCATAATTTGGTTTGATTCTGTTTTGTAATTCTTCGACGGAGGTACCTCCTTAATGATGCAGGAAACATCTTTAACTCTTTCGAATTTATTTACACCGTTGGTGGTCGGTCGATGAATTGTAATTACAGTTTACACGATGCTCGCAGCTCCGCGGACACCTCGAGAAAATGTAGCAAGATAGAAAATTTCATCAGTATCTCGCTGCACCTCGAATCGTTCGGTAGTCGTTTACTCCGCTGCAGCAAATTGTTCTCGTAAAAAAGTTCAATACTGTGAGTTATACTGCTTATGGCGACATGGATCGTTGGGAAAAATTGAAGAGCTTGCAAAAAGTCATGAAAAATATCGATTGGGAGGTCGATGAAGAGCGACTCAATTTTCTAAGTCAGCTTTATTACATAATAATCAATTGTCTGAGCCAAGCCAAGTTCCAAATCTCTCAGAAATCTTCCAAAAGGAGGAAATCGATCGTATTCTTCTGGATGCCGTCGATCGCATATCTGAAGATCGGCAAGATGATCTGGGAATTCTAACAATCAAGTTCGTATTTTGGACCAGCTACAAAGGCAACGACCGCATACCATCACTGTACCACGCATGCGCCGAATGTTGCATTAGCCTGCGCGCGCCGCCGGGGGTCACGAGGTGTGTGGCGGGCGGCGACTCGTGGAATTAGGTCACCACCTAGTGCATGCGCCCTGTTCGAATACTATCGAACATTGTGACGTCAAAAAATGCAAGTGCTTATTCTTGAAAGACGATAGCTTGATCGTGTGTCACGGAATCAAATGTGTTATGATTCGTCGCTGCAATTGGATAGGTGGCGCTAGATGCATCGAGCGCGAGTTTTAAATTTCTGATAACATCGTGGCTAGGGCTGTGCGAGTACCCGAGTCTTCGAGTTTTTTCGAATACTCGATTTTTTTTCGGGTACTCTAATTTTTTCGAATAATCGAGTTTTTTGAGTACTTGCAATATATTTAAGGTTTAAGTAAATAAATGATGAATTAACAGTCTTTGGACTCCTCCTTTTGTGTGTACGTGCTTATAAGTGTGACATTCGAAGCGGATTGGATTGGAAGAAGAAAATAATTTAATAGTACCACACTTTATCAATCTTGAAACTTTAGTGTTACACAGATGTTCATCTTCCCCGTAAGAAAATCCAATTTCTGTTGCGGTTGGGATATACGCCTGGCACTAAGGTTCTATCTCGCTCTCTCTCTCTATCGCACTGAAGACATATACATGGGGGTCGATCGATGTCCACTACTATACTGAATGAAATAAATTAACGATGTAATTTTCCTTACATTATTGCTTGGATGCTGCGCTCGAGACACCTCGAGAATGCAGTAAGACAAGAGACTTACTCAGTGTCTCACTGCACTCCGAATCGTCCGGTTGACTACCCAGAAAAATATTATCAACAAATCCAATCATATTCTGCGATATTGTGTTTGTGAGTGAGTGCGAAGAAAAAAATGGCCAACGACGTGGTATGCTTGAAAAAATTGAAGAGCTTACGGGAAAAGATCGATTGGAAAGTCGAGGAAGACCGACGTAAATTTCTCCGTCAAGTTGGCGCATTGATTACGTGTTGGCAGGGTCATTATCCAAATCTTCTCGACATTTTTGCAGAGTATGAAATTAAAAGTCTTCTTGTTGAGACCGCAATTGGGGCGTACAGAGATCAGACTTATTATCACAGAATGCAGATCATCGAGTTCATAGTTTGCTCCAATTACAAGGACAAGCCCATCGTTGATACAAAAGGAAAGCCAATTTTGCGTCGCACCACACCGATACATCTTGCAGATCGACGCAAATATTTCGAATGCCGTTTACTGATCTACAAACTTTTTAAAATTTACGACAGATTCGACGTTAATTACACCGACGAATATGGGTTATCGCATTTTCACATAGCCTGTAAATTCGGCCTGTACGAAGTCGTGAAAAAATTTCTCGAGGCCGGCCAAGATCCCAATTGCCTCGTGCAAGTAACAGCCGATACACCATTGCATTTGGCTCTGATCAGTCGTCATAAGTCTGTGACCGAATTGCTTCTCAGAAGCGGCGCCAATTCGAGTGTAGCCAATGCAGAGGGATTGACTCCTTTGCACATTATATGCAAAAGTTACAACGATGACAAGTTCGCGAAGATATTATTCGAAATAAGCGACGAATTGAATCAACTGGTGCTGATTGACGCTCAAGATCGATGGGGTCGAACACCTCTTCAGTGGGCCGTTGCGAATCTCCAACCGAAAACCGTCGATATACTCTTGGATCACGGTGCGGATCTGAAAAGTTTCGTTTTTCCCACTGTGAGCAACTTCGCCGAGAGATTCAAATCGCGAGGTAAAATTTCGTTGAATTTTACATTGAGACTCTGCGTCTCGCCGTCCGTACGTCTGGCTGAGACAAAGACCGGTGCTCTGGCCGTCGTCGAGCGTCTCGAGCAAAGAGGCTACGAACTGGAACGTAGAGACGCCATAACTATCATGACGTTTTTTGCCGATTACGGATTATTCGATAAGTCGAGGGGTGTAGAAAAATGTTGGTACAACGACGAGAAGTTTGCCAGAAAATCGGAGAAACTGATGATATGTTCGGACCTGTCGCTCTACGACTTTCTTCGTCTGCCGCCTAAAAAAGCGGAAAAACGACTCACCTACGCGGACTACTTCCGGTTAGCACGCAGGATCGACGTTTGGAAGCTGCCCGAGGGGCCTAGAGAGGCCTGCCTCGCGCATCTGTGCGAGATGATATCGAGAGGATTTTTTCGACGATGGGCACTGGATTCATTGTTGAAGCTGACGCGTTACCAGTTACCGATTCTTTGCTGTGAATCGATCATCGAGAAGTTAATGAATGAAGATTTGTGTCGTATTTGCTTGGCGGCTACAGATTAAAGTTCTATGAGTTTATTTTGTGATTTTGAATGTTGAAAAAAATAATTAAAACTTTAGTTTCGATAGATGTGTCAGTGTTCAAAAAAAAAAAAAAAAAATATTAAAAATATTAAACTAAAAAATCAAAAATATTAAACTGAAAAAATGTGTTGGTGTCTACAATATATTACATTGGTGTTCTGATGGATTTATGAAGTTACTTTGTTCAACGATGAATGTTCCAATCGATATAAATTAAAAAAACACTCATTGTGTTCTGAAATGTCTAATGTAATTCCGCATATTTTCAACATCATGAATTAAAAAATTGTGCTTGAAACTGTTCTCCTCCAAAATCAGTTACAGAATCATAGCTTTTAATTGCAAACCACGTCGATGATTTGACAAAAAAAATAATACTCGATTACTTGAATTTCTCATGTGCCAAATGTAGCATCAGCCTGCACGCACCGCCGCTGAAATTAGGTCACCATCCGGCGCACGCGCATGTTAGAATACTATCGCGCATTGTGACGTCAAAAAGTGAAAGTAAACGCTTGATTATATATTTTACTACTTTTTCTTTTATTCTTGAAATAATTCTTAAAAAAGTTACGGCTTAATCGTGTATCACTGAATAAAATGTGTCGTGATTGGTCGCTGTAATTGGATAGGAAGCGCTAGATGCATCGAGCGCGAGTTTTAAATTTCTGGTAACGCCATCGACTACTCTACAGTATGGCAATGAGACGCATATAAGTTCAAGGCCACCGGAGGAGAAGAAATCTCATGACGTGAATACCTCAGACAGGACCTTTGCGGTCGAGCCTTTTGCCCTTGGCGCCTACGTTAGTAATTCTCCCCCTTGCAGATCTATCCTTCTGCCTCGCACTGAATTACAAGCGTTGTCCACTTTATTTTGTGTAATGAACTTACACTATTTTAGATGCCGGGCTTTAGATACTTTGAAGATGTAGCAGCTTATCCAGTTTGTCGCTATACTTCGTCACGTTCGGAAGTTCCTTGGTTGTTGCAGAGTGATCTACCAGGACGAGATATTTTCGAAATAAAAAACTTAATATTCTGTGTGTTGCGAGTGGGTGCGAAGAGAGATGGCCAGTGACACGGAATGCTTCGTAAATTTGAAGAGATTACGAGAAAATATCAATTGGGATGACGAAGTGAAGCGAGTCCATTTTCTTAATCAGTTTTATTACACATTCAGATATTGGAGAGGCCAACTTCCCGATCTCCGGAGAATTTTCACAGTGGAAGAGATCGATTGGCTACTCGAAAAATCCGTGATTCCTAGAGAAGGCCTGAATATTTACAAAAGAGCATACATCATCGAGTTCGTAGCTCGCACGGGCTACAAGGACGAGGCCCGGCTGGACGAAAACGGCGCGCCGATTTTGCGTCGAACCACACCGGTGCACCTCGCGGTCAACGTCTACTGGGGTTTCATAAATTGGAATCTGGCCATCGGCGAGCTTTTTAAAATATACGACCGATACGATCTAAATTACATCGACGAGGCGGGCATGACGCATTTACACGTGGCCTGCGATTTTGGCCTCGAACAAATCGTAGAGAAATTCCTCGTTCTCGGTCAGGATCCGAATTGTCTCGTGGCGGCAACAGGTGATACGCCGTTACACTTGGCACTGACTAAAAATCACAATTACGTGGCTGGATTGTTGCTGAGAAAGGGGGCCGATATCAATTCAGCCAACCACGCAGGAATGACGGCGTTACACATTATTTGCATAAATTGCCATGATCTCGATTGGGTAAAAATGTTTTTCCGAATGTACGACGATAGACACGAGACGGTGCAAGTCGATGCCTTGGATAATTTGGGTCGGACCCCTCTGCAGTGGGCCGTAGCGAATCTCTTGCCGGATATGGTCGATATTCTTCTGGATCGTGGTGCAGATCTATCCAGTTTCAGTTTTCCAACCGAGGATTACTTCGCCGAGAGATTTAAATCTCGGAATAGAATGGCCTTAAATTTTAAATTGAGACTTGCGACCGGCGCTCTGATCGTCGTCGAACGTCTCGAGAAACGAGGATACGAACTCGAGCTAAGAGAGGCTCTGGTCGTCATGAAATTGTTCGCCGAGTACGAATTGTTCGAGAGGCCGACGGAGGTGGCAAAAACTTGGTTCGACGGCGAAGAGTTCGCGAGAAAAGCAAAACAGATAATGCTAAAATCGAAAATATCGCTCCACGCCTTATTTCGACTGCCATATAAAGAAGCGGAGAAACAACTCACCTATGCGGACTACTTCCAGTTCGCACGCTCGGAAAATTTGTGTATCGTTCCCGATGACCAGAAAAAGGCTTGCCTTCTGCATCTGTGCGAAATAATGTCGAGAGGATTTTTTCGAGATTGGGCACTGGAATGTTTCGCGTTACTGACGCAACTTAGATTGACGTTGGATTGCAGTGAAATAGTCATCGAGAAGCTAATGAATGAAGATTTATACCGAATTTGTTTGTCAGTTACAGAAATTTCATAATAGCTTCTTATTTTTTTTCAATCATTAGTGCATGAAGTGAAAAATTTCAAATATATATCAGTGTAAAAAAAATATTTATTTACATATCATGTTGTCTTATGACCAAAAAAGCAAGCTGTTACTTTTGTCGAGTCAAAATGGGATGAAGTGCCTAAAAGGTTGAAAATGTTCAATGTACGACTGAAGAATTAAAGCACCCGAGATGCGTTTATGAGTTAGTACGAGCAGTTATCTTTATTGTTTTGGTAATACTCTGTCAGCCTTCTACAGTGTCTTAATGTTGAAAAATCCGAACAAATTTAAAAAAAAAGAATGTTTATTAATGTAATTATAAATAAATCATATTGTACATTGTGTACAGCTTGCCTCTGCGAGGAAGCTTCGTTATAGTATTATACAGTCTGGCGAACAGCAATTGTCGCTCTGATCTATACTTGTAATCTCAGTACAAATAAAGTCAATTATTATGGTATTATTTTTTGAAAATTAAACTTGCGCTTTTCGAGTCATTTATTTCTGTAACCAGTACCATTATTTCCAACAGATTGTTTTATCGATGCGCGAACTATCAAATAAAAAATCTCAAATTTTGTATACGTACGTGTGGCAATTTAGCTATTGTCTTTGAAAAAAATAGTATACTTAAAAATTTTTTCTCATTTACAAAGTCATACTTTTCTTTAGCATAACGCTAGTAAGTATATTGAGCATACATTTTAACATTTTTGTTAGATTTGTGTGGGACGTTAAAATTTTATTTTTTACTTCTATCTAAATTATTTAAATCGAAACAATTTTCTGTTGTCATGGAATTTTTTTTTTTTTTAGAAATTATGAGACCATATCAAAGGCCCGAAGTCACGACTCGTTACCTAATATTCAAAAAAACTCCCACTTGGCTCCTTCACTCTAACTCAATCGTCGCTCCCTAATTATCTCCAAAAATTAATCTTACAATCGCAATCCCATCGATTTATTCATCGTTCCGCTGCAGCCGTACGTATCTATACATAGCAATTTTCACGTTTCATCCTCGTCGTCCTCGTCGTCGTCGTCGTCGATGAATGAAATGAATTGCGGCCAATAGTGCACACGCGTACGTACGTGCGTCGAACCACACCCTCTACTCTACACGTTGCTGTTGGCACTTCGGTGACACGAGTAAACCCACTGTCAGCGGCACCACGACGACGACTGCACTACGCACACGCAGCAGCAGCAGCAGCACATACTTACGTACAGACATCATCGTCGGTTTTATAGTAAAAAGTCCGCGAGGCACACGTGTCGCCGTCGTCGTCGTAGTCGTCTTGCGGCGCGTGTCCTCGTACTTATACTCCACCCCTCTTTTGTCTGTGCCATTGCCATATACAGATATATATAGAGCCACGTGCTTGTGTATAAACGGCGCAGCCGCGAAGGGGGATGTTTGTTTGTCGGTGTTGTTGTGTGTACTACCGCCGGCGGGATGAAAGAGAGAGAGAGAGAACGAAAGGAGGATGTATTATGAAAATTTAGTTTCTCTAAAATCAATTAAATTCCCGTATTGTGCGACGCGTGTATACCACAACTTCTGTAAGGCGATTACGTAATTTCCAAAGTTTTGCGTTAAAGGGATGACGCCGTGTACAACCGTAAAGGCCAATTGTGAGCGCTGCTTTACATCGATACACGGATAAAGCATCGCGTATCCCCTTTGAAATTCGATTGCATAAAACCCCATGAATCGCGTTCGACATGTGTTTTATCAATTTTAATGGATTATTATTATTATGTATGTAGGTCGATGGCTTGCTCGAGCTCTACCGCAGATCCCTCGAGACGGCGAGGTTGGCCGAGGCGTGGCAGGTGCCGCGACTTATGGAGGACGACGACGACGACGACGATGAGATCGTGACGATGGCGGCGCTCGGAGATGCCAACGAAAGGTACGATTCAATGTTAAAATTTAGGTAAAAATCAGGAAAGTGAGTTTCGTACACGTAGATGAGTTTAATTATATAAATTTGAAAGCATCAACATTGATGCGATTTGAATTAAATTTTAATACTTATGCATGGATCATTAAATATTAATTTTACTTCAAATTTAATTAAAATTCAAAATGAAAATAAATTCAAACATTGTTTTTCATGACAAGTTATTATTAATTTTATACGAGTCAATTTATTAACATTATTGTCAATGTTCGTAATGAGTAATGAATCCGTATTGATCGAAATTATTACCAACAACGGTAATGATCAATAAATATCTTGGTTTCTACAATTATAACCATCTCCAAGAGTGTCATTATTGATAGAAGATAATAATCTACTATAACATACTTAAAGGAATATCTTCACTTTGCCACTTGCAGATGTACAAAGAAAGATCCTCACCATCTAGCGGCAAAGACTGACATTACATTCGATTGAATTCCCATACATTTCGATTACTAATTTGCCAATGAAAATATTTAAAATTCAAAAGTAGAATTATAAAGTACCAAGTCGAAGATTTAGCGTAAAAGTACTTCGATTAAAATTCATGTATGATTACACTATGTATGATTACACTAATTTAAATATCTGATTTTACAATGTATAGGCAAAAAAATCTACTGAGCGAGCGGGCCAATGCCCAGCGGCCGGGCGGCATGGCTCGCGACCCCCGCACCGGCGAGATCTACATCGCCTGTCCGGGCAACGGCCAGATCGTCGTTCTCGATCGTCGCTATCGACTTCTGCGACGCATCCGTAATCCCGACCTCGTGACCTCGCCCCAGTCCCTGGCCGTCCACCAGCACGAGATCTACGTCTCGGGTATAACGAAATAAAATATAAAAATAAAAAAATTTATTTCATCGACGGTATATATAATTGACGTTCTAACGTGTACTTTGATTTTTTTTTTCTCTCTACAGACAAGTGCCAGCACTCGATACTCGTGCTGGATCGTCGCGGACAGCTGCTGCGTCGATTGGGCACGGGCAGGGGCTCGTCGCCCGGCCAATTGCGCTGTCCGCGCGGCATCGCTTTGTCATCATCCTCCTCCTCCTCCTCATCCTCCCATCCGTTGCTGTTGTACGTGGCCGACACGGGTAACGATCGGGTGCAGATCTACGACAGCCGTGACGGCTCCCTTCAACGCTGCCCGACGAGCTTCGACTTCGATCGGCCGAGCGACGTGGCCGTCAGCCGCGACACGGGCCACGTATGCGTCGCCGACTCGGGCAATCACAAGATACACGTGTTCGAGCCTCGGCTGGCGAGGCTCGTATTCAGCTGCGGTGCTTACGGTGCTCTGGATGGCCTGTTCAGATCGCCGATGTGCGTCGAGTTCGGCGGCGGCGACGACGACGAGGACGACGAAATTTACGTGGGCGACCGCGACAACGGCCGGATACAGGTGTTCTCGGCGCAGGGCCAGTTCGTCCGCGTGCTGCAGCAGCAGACCAGCCACGGATTCGGCTGGATCTCCGGACTGATATGCCTGCCTGGACGTAGACTGCTCGTCGCGGACAGTCGCGACAATGCCCTGTACTCGCTGCGGTCGTCGTAGCGGCATTATTCTCACGCAGAGAGCTCGAAAAGCTCGCGAGCCTCGACTCTCGAAACTACGTTATATTATACGTCGAGTAGTAGTAGCTGGTGATTATTTATCTCAATTTGTCACACAGAATCGTGCGTGTGTGTACTTATATATAATGTGGCACGAAGCGCACGAGAGCTAGACCGAGCGTGTAATACTTGTGTGTGTGTACTGTGTAAGTAGGGGGATGCTGCACACTTTATAATATATAATCTATATAGGATGCGTATATGTTTTGCGCGGAGGGGACGACGGCGTGTGCGTCGCTATTCTGCGTATATTGATTTATATCCCCCCCTGCGACGACGACGACGCCGACGACGACGAGAGACTGTATTGTACATATCGTAGTGTTAGTAGCAGTGGTTACACAGGCTATTATACAATTGTGTGTGTGTGAGTGTTTGCGTTTTGCGCACCCGCAACATAGTACACACTTGAACCGAGAACGCGATGATTGATAAAGATTACGATTCGATCGAAATTTTACGTATGTATCTGCATTTAATGTATTTGATTTAGAGAGAGTATTCGAGGTTGAATTATTTTTCGGTTATAAAGAAATGTATATAATAATGTGTGATATCTTTCGTATCTGTTTGCTGATAGCAAAAGAGAGTATCACAGTTTATATTTATATAGTTTATATTTTTTAGGAAATTTATTAAGTAAACAAATATAAAATGTTTAAGAATAAAAAAAAATTATTGTTTTTTAGAGAAAAAATTATTTTTATATTCCTTGATGCCTATTCTAAAGGGAAAGTTATCAGAGTATTAATAATTCCTTCTTTTTTAGCGCGGTGAACAATTTCGATTTTATCGCTATCAGTACCATGCATTTTAGTATAAAGCGAGTCCGAAGATGGTTGTTGATACAAATTTTTAATTATCATTTTCATGATGTAAGGCGTTGAACCTGTAGACTTTCGATTTTTTGATGAATTGGAATAAAGAAATATTTACAACATCATTCATCAAAATTTGATCAACTTGATAAGTATAGTAAAGTTTGTTATATTTTGAGTAACTCTTGTCATTATTTCGTCCCATGCATATTTAACGAATTCAAAATTGTTAATTTCTCTTTTGATCAGTTTTCGTTTTGAACAATTATTCGTTGATAAAAAATTTTCTAAGCCCTTGACGCAAATCCACCCGATATATTCGGTATCGGAACTCGAATGGTCGACTGTGTCTCCGTCGGCTACGAAAATCCACCAGGACTATAATACGTATGTAATGCCAATACGTAGAGTTCTCTCCCTGATGAAGTACGTCAAGCTGGCTCTCAAATTACTTTCAAGTGATGGCTACACTGAATACGCTTGATATAAATCAAGCCTAATTAAACTTGATGATGTTGCTTTGTTTTTTTTTTCAACTTTTGCATCTAGAAATTTTTTTATCTGCATTTCATAAGCAGCTTCCAATATGTTTCATGATTAGTTTTAAGTATATTTTCTTTGTTTGCTTTGTATGTATGCTAATTTTGTTATTTTACAACTTTGATTTACTTAAATTGTAATTACGTTTTTTGTACTATTATTTCAAGTTGCCAAACGGTCTTTCGACCTTTGAAAAAATAAATTTGTCCGAATCGAATCAAAGCAACGTCAATATCGCTTACACTTTAATTTGCATTTTTTATTTCTCTCTGTCTTTGTTTATCATTCTTCGAACTTACGCATGTCAAAACAGAGACTTTCTCGCGCTATGATTTTGTTTACGTATCAAGCGTCGTCTATTTCTCGCACCCATGTAGCGTAAGTCAGTATCGCGTTACGATCGATCGAAGCGTGAATCGAGCGTAAATCATAGACCACAGCAAGTGGTCCGCGTAACAAAAAAAAAAAAAAAAAAAAAAAAAAAAAAAAAAAACAAAATTACAACGATATCTCGAACGATGGCCAAAAACGACGACGACCGCCGATGTTGGAACGAATTGAGAAGATTGAGACTGCCGGCCGATTTGCGCAACAGAGAGGAGAGAAGCGAATTTCTCGAGCAACTGTATCGTCTCGTGGAAAATTGGACGGGCGAATTGCCCAATTTGCGAAATATCTATGGAGAAGCGGAGATCGATCGGATCCTCTTGTGGGACTACGAGGACAACGAGTACTTTCGCCGGCGCACTCCCTTTATCCGGTTCGCGATAATGAGCGGCTACAGGGACAAGCCCAGACTCCGGCTCAACGGCGCGCCACTGCTGAGCCGCTGCACGGCGCTGCATCTGTTGGCCGCGCGCGACACCGCCTACTGCAGCTCCTGGGCTCTGTTCGCGATCTACGACAGGTGGGACGTGAACTATCGCGACCAGACGGGCTTCACGCACTTCCACGCGGCCTGCAAGCTCGGCTTTCACGGGGCCGTGCGCCAGTTCATCAAGCGCGGCCGAGTCGATCCCAACGAGCCGGTGCTCTGTACGGGCGACGGGCCGCTCCACCTGGCCATCAGGCACGAGCGCAGCCTCGTGTTCAGGGAGCTGCTGCTCTCGGGCGCCAATCCGAATCTGGCAGACGCCCGGGGCGAGACACCGCTGCACCTGGCCTGCCGCAAGCCGGACGACGGCGCCTGGGCGAGGCTCGTGCTCGGCCTGTCCAATCGCGCGCTCAACGTCAACGCCGAGGACGGCGAGGGTCGCACGCCGCTCCACTGGGCCGTGACGAATCTGCTGCCGGACGTGATCAAAAAGATGCTGGATCGGGGCCTCCGTCTGCCCGGCCCGTTCGCGTTCCCCGAGGAGCCGCACTTCTACCCGAGATTCGCCGAGTCCCGAGGTGGCGGAGACAGGTTCGCGGCGAGACTGGCCGCCGCCACTCTGGGCGTCGTCGAGATCTTCGCCTCGCGCGGATTCACGCGCATTCCCGCCCTGACGTTCCTGAATGTCTTTAACTCGCACGGATTGCTCGAGAGGTCGGCGCGAGCCCTGAGCACCTGGCACGGCCACGAAGAGGAGGAGTTCGCCTCGGCGGCCAGCGAATTACGGATCGATTCGAGCTTCTCGCTCTACGACCTGATCCGGATGAGACCGGCGGAGGCCGCGAGAGCCCGCGTCGCCTGGCAGGACTACTACGAGTTCGCGTGCTCCAGCCAGCTGTGGCAGCTGCCCGAGAGGCACTGGGAGGCCTGCTCGCTACGCATCTGCGAGATAATAGCCAGGCGGCTCTGCCAGCGACTGGCCATGTGGCGCTTCTGCCGTATCACCCTCTACGGGCTGCCGCTCGACGTAGCCCGAGCGATCCTGGACAGCATGACCGCCCGCGATCTGTACGACTTCTGCATGGCAGCCAGAACGCAGATACTGAGAAGCAGATTACGGGCAGCAGTCGCGAACATAGGACCGAGTAACCAGTCTAAAGTTGAAGGATAAAGCATAAGCGGTGATTTTACATTAGTAATGATATTACATATTGTTACGGTTTTTTGATACATATAATGGACGTATGTAGTAACTTTGTATTTTGCTATAGTATCGTTTACGACAGATTCATCAATTTTCCTTTGTTTAACGATGTATTTTAAGCTTGGAATTAATAAACAAACAATAGAATTCATTGATTCGCTGGTGTTTTTATTTCATTTCTATTTTATTTACAAATAATCATAGTTCAAAACATTGATAAGTTTAATCTTAAAAAAAGGTCGAATTTGTCATAAAATAGTCGAAAAAAGCAACCAATTGAATCAGTTCACGATACATGTGTTTGGCATGCGATTTTGGTATATGGTAAAAATAAATGTTTATTAAAAATTGCACTACAAGCATCGTATTTTTAATCCTTGTTATTTTTGTTTAGAAATGGAGTACTCGGTAAACAAACGCAATGATCAATAAAGTCCTTTTATTAATCAATGATTACGTGTGACATTTTTTAGGATTTTATTTCAAGTCAAATACGCTAACAGCAATGATTCTAGCTTCAATGCAAGGATTTTTTACTGTCTTATAAATAAGAAGTGATGATTTGGGGAAAAACTTTACAGCTAAATGGAATAATTGAAAGACTTATTAATAATAATTAGTTCGTGTACAAAACGTCAGAATAAGGATTTCACAATCACAACCAAATGAATAAAATTTTGAAATATTTTATTATTTTCAACAAAATTAAAGGATCTTTATGTGAAAGGTTTCTTATAAATTACAAGGTGTAATCATGTATTTGCACAATTCTTCATTGCGTCAAGGAGTCTAGGAAGGGTCTTGGGATCCTAAGGTTTGCTCCTATTATGTATTTTCTTTACGTGAACATTGAGATGAATTTTTTGACCAAATGATTTTTGACAAATATTACACTTGAAGGGTTTCTTACGATCATGTACTATTTTTATGTGAGATCACCCTTTGCTCTAAATGATTTGGGACAAATATCACATTCGAAAGGTTTACTCTGATCATGTACTGAATTTATGTGAGATTTGAGTGTATGTTTGTGTCCAAATGATTTGTGGCAAACATCACACTCAAAGGGTTTGCTCTTATCATGTACGGTATTAATGTGGTTATTGAGGGTAAATTTTCGTCCGAATGATTTGTGACAAACATCACACTCGAATGATTTGATCTGATTATGTACTGAATTTACGTGACGTTTGAGAAGACATTGGTATTTAAATGATTTCTGACAAATCTCACATTCATGTGGTTTTATATTCTGTATCTTATTGATATGTGTTTTTAGATTTTCTTCTCCTTCCTGAGCTTTTCGATACAAATTATTATATTCGAATACTTTTACCACCTCCGATTCGTCGAGATTCAATCGTGATTTTTCTTTTTTTACTCTAATCATTGGATTTTTTTCATCTAGGTTACTGGTCTCAAGATAATTTTCTATTTTCACAATAGGTAGATAACTTTGATCCTCAGTTTTGCAGTTGGTTACCGATTGAAACTTTACTTCAGGTTTCACATCTTTGCATTCAAAAACGATGAATATCTTTTCATTCATGTCATTTGTCTGATTTTCGTTTTCTATTTTTACGATAGGTGGATGACTTTCATGCAGTTGGATGGAGACTTCAGTTCAAGTTTAACATTTTTGCACTCAAAATCGACTGATATTTTTTCATCCAACTTTTTCTGCAATGCCATAACGTCATTTTCACGATTCGCCTACAACAAAAATTGTGTTATAATTTTTGATAATGGAAAAAGAGTATATCATTCGAATAATTAAACTCACTGATAATTTACAAAACGTGAATGTTCCAAAATCATCGGCTTTGAAAGACTCCCCCGAATCCAAAATATTATCGTCGCCTGCATCTGTCCAAGTATCACTCGGCTCTTCCTTCACCCTGAAGATTATAATCAAGTTCGATAAAACAGTTTAAAAAAAATATCATGGCAAGTACAAAAATTAAAAAATACCTTATTGGGTCCTCTCGGATTTCCATCACTGACTTAATTACACTCGTAATCACTGTGGATTTTCGCGAAATACATTAATTGAGGTTAATTTAGGTAGAGATCAATACACTTTTACGGATATTATTTTTAAACACTTGCTTACTGTAGGAATGTAGCAACTCGCTATGGCTAACTAATCGTGTATCCGCGTTTGTGGTAGCTGCTCGATATTTCCCCCTCCATCATCAGTTTTCCATGCGCAGTTATGTATTGCGAATTGCGATACACATGAGAAGCACTCATGGAACATTGAAACTGCATCAAAATTGAAATAAAAACTTCATTCTTCTAGGCGCACAACTGGCTTACAATCAAGTAAATCATTTAAAGATACTTGGACAATTTAAGAAAACATGATTTGCATGACTACTTTTCTAAATTTGTATTAAAATTAACGAACGATTCATTATTTTACAACGGACACATCCTATATTCATTGGATTTTTTACCAATTAAGTACTTGTAAATCGACGATAGATTCAAAAAAATTTCAGTCGAGTCCCGAGTGACTCAAGGGAAAAAGGCAAACGAGCTCTTTTACTGGATGTTAGTGAAATTTTGAGTAAAATATTCTTCAATCGTCTTTAAATCTGAAGACAAAAGTCTGTACATGTAACTGCTCAGATTGAGCTAGCAAAAAAGCATTGAGTAAAAAAAAACGAAATGACGATTTGGCAAAATTGTTTGTATCTCATAGTACATTGCGTCTCGCTTTTTCTACTTTAAATTATCCCGATCAGCCGAACGTGTTTACATTTCTCTATAACTGTCATATCAATCAGTACACGTTACGAGTAGGCCGAAACAAGACGTATCCCGCACATAGACCACAGCAAGTGATTCGCGACACGAATATTTAACAATATGTGGAATCGTAGGCTAAGGGTTAATAGGATGGTCAACGACAGTCTGACGAGATTGATGGAATTACAAAGGAGGACAAATTTAACGACCACAGTGGAGAGACGCCAATTTCTCATACAGCTGTATCCTATCATAGAAAATTGGCATGGCCGAGATCCCGACCTACAACAATTGTTCCGAGCCGAAGAGATCGACGAGCTTCTCGTGTTGGATGTCTACGAAAACGAGTTATATCGCCGAAGTGTGTGTTTCGTCGATTTCGTGGCCGCTAACGACTACATGGTCGGCACCAGGCACGACGACAACGGCGTGCCGATTTTGCAGCGCACCACCCCGATCCATCGCGTGGCCAGACGCACCTCGTTCTGCCACACCTCGGGCCTGTACGCGATCTACCAGCCGCGGTACGGCGCGAACTACCGCGACGAGTCGGGCTTCACGCACTTCCACGCGGCCTGCAAGCTCGGCTTTCACCGGGTCGTGGACCAGTTCCTCGTCCACGCCGGGGTCGATCCCGACGAGCCGGTGACGGAGACGGGCGACACGCCGCTTCACCTGGCCATCAGGCACGAGCGCAGGGGCGTGTGCAGGCAGCTGCTGCGCGCCGGCGCCGATCCGAATCGGGCCAACGCGGCCGGCGAGACCCCGCTGCACTTGGCCTGCCGCAAGCCGGACGACGGCGCCTGGGCGAGGCTGCTGCTGTCCGAGAGCCAGCAGAGCGGAGGTCCGCGGCTGAGGATCGACGCGAGGGCCGTTCGACTGGCCGTGACGAGTCTCAAGTCCTTCGTACTCGATGCACTGCTGAAACTCGGCTTCGCCGACCGGGACGACTTCGTTTTCCCGGAGGCGCGGGAATTCGCCGATTGTTTCGCCGAGTCCCGAGCAGGAGACGACAGGTTCGCGGCGAGACTGGCCGCCGCCGCTCTGGGCCTGTACATAACTTTCCGGAATGACGGAGACCCCCGAGGAGTCGCCCTGACGATCTTGAGGGCTTTCGACGATCACGGACTGCTCGAGAGGTCGGCGGGAGCCGTGACGTCCTCGACGCGCCACGAGCTCAAGGAAGCGACGAGTCGGATAGAGAGAGTTCAGCAAGTGGAGCTGCAGGATCTGGTCGGGCTGCGACCCTCCGAGGTGATGAGGAAAGCCGTCACGTTCGCGCAATACCACAGGCTCGCGTACTCGAGCAACATTTGGATGCTGCCCGAGAGGCTCTGGGAGCCCTGCTCTCTCTATCTGTGCGAGATAATGATGATGCGGCTTTGCCGGTATTGGGCCCTGGAATCGTTTATCCGGATGACTCGGCACGAGTTGCCGCGCGTCTGCTGCAAAAAGATCTTGCACGATATGACCGCCCGGGATTTGTATTACATTTGCTTGGCAGCGGATTTGTAAACTTACGATTACTTTGGATATTTAATAGTATTATTACATATTATTTACGATTGGTATACATATGAACATATGTAATAAGTTTATTTCAATAAACCTCCGATAGCTCTGTAAACTTTCTTTGTTTAACAATGTGTTTTACGATCGAAATTAATAAACGAATAATCGAATTCAGTAATTTGCTGGCATTTCGAATTTATTTCTATTTTATTTACGAATAATCGTAAAAAAACTTTCACGTCTTTCAATTTTTTTTATAGCACAGCGATGAATTAATTGAATAAGTCAAATTAATTGAAATTAATTGAATAAGTTTGCAATACTTATGTTTAGTGCGCGATTTTTTGTGTTATATATAAGAACAATAACCATGCAACCATCATCTTTTCAATCTTTGTAATTTTTTATCTTGAAGTGAAATACTTGTCAAAAACATGCAACGAACAAAAAACTTTCCATACTATTCAATGGATGCGTGTGGCTTTATTCAGAGTATTCAGACTTTTTTACAGGATTATTCGAGTCATATTACGATAAGTTTGTTAATGATTTTGGTTTATCGACGCCTTTACGAGAAAAAAAACGAGTTTCATTTTCGTACTCGATGCATTAACTAAAGAACGTACAAGAGTACGTAGATCTCGAATATGTTTACTCGATCTTCGCTTTAATGACCTTGTAACGTTTTAGGTCAAAGGAAGGATAGTGTCGGGTGATTCTGTCTCTCTCGCGCTTGCCTGTGCCGACTGCCGCCGACTCTAGTTTCGCTCGAGCTGCTGTGCGTGTTCGTACTCGTGCGAGTTTTTCGACCGACCAGAGCGACGCCAACATTACGATTTCGAGACATATGCAAGGTCGTGGCGACTGGTGCGAGTCTATGGCCAGTACACGTTACGACACCGCAACGTTAACATCGAACAAAGGCTACATCATCTACAGTTACTGATTCTCGTGTAGAGTTCGAATATAAACTGTGATCAATACGTGCGGTAGTGTGTGAAAGTGCCGAACAATGTTGAAAAAATTAAAAACAATGCGGCAAGAGGTGAATTGGGAGGTCGATTGCGAACGACTAGAATTTCTTCGTCAACTTAATCCTTTGATCAAAAGTTGGCAGGGCCAACTTCCTAATCTCCTGGATATTTTTGCAAAGGAAGAAATCGAGTTTCTTCTCTCGGATTCCATAAGTAACTTTAATAGTAACAGCTCGAACGGGATAGGACAATGCTTCATCAGTTTCGTGGCTCGTACCGGCTACAAAGACAAGCCCGACGTCGGTCAAGACGGCAAACCAATTTTGCGTCGCACCACTGCAGTACATCATGCAGCTACGAAAGGATATGATGTCGGGCTTGACGTGATTCCTGAACTTTTTAAAATCTACGACAAATTTGACGTGAATTACACCGACGAGGATGGATTGACACATTTCCATGCGGCCTGCCAAATCGGCTTCGAAGACGTCGTTGAAAAATTTCTCAAGCACGGTCAGGATCCCAACCTCCTCCTGGAATCGACGGGTGAATCACCTCTGCACATGGCTCTGAAATGGGGCCAAAAAGAGGTAACGCGATTGCTGCTGAGATACGGCGCCGACCCGTCCTTGGCTGGCCAAGACGGTGTCACACCCCTCCATCTTGCAGCCAGTAGGAAGGATTACAGCGACGTGGCGAAGATGTTATTCGAGGTTGGCGAAAAGAAACATCGCCCGGTGAGAGTAAATGCTCGGGACAAGGAGGGCGACACACCTTTGCATTATGCGAGATCGAACTGCGTGAAGATGTTCGAGCTGCTGCTGAGGAGAGGCGCCGATATAAACGTAACCAACGAGAGGGGACGGACTGCTCTGCACGTCATTTGCAGCAGCGGCGAAAGAAGAAGAAGAAGAAGCAGCAGCGGCGATAACACCGACGTACTAGAGATGTTTTTTAAAATTACACAAGACAAGCATCAACCGGTGCAAGTCAATGCTCAGGACAATGAGGGGAACACACCGTTGCACTTAGCTGCAGAATTTGGTAAGGATAAGGCGATGGAATTACTGCTGAGAAACGGCGCAAATCCTAATGTACCCAACGCGAAGGGATTGACTCCTCTGCACATAATTAATGAAAACCGGAAAGTTTATTACATGCTTAAGCTATTCTTCGAAACCAATGACGATATTCAGCAGACGGTGCAAATTAATGCTCAGGACAATGAGGGTAACACACCATTGCATTTGGCTCTATTGAAATTGATTCGTATAAAGGCGGCAAAATTGTTGCTGAGGCGTGGGGCTAACCCAAATTTGGCCAATGCAGATGGATCAACAGCTATGCACTTGATTTGCCAGATAAAACACTGCTTTGATTACTACGGTGCTGACTGCGGTGACGATGACGACGAGGACGATTACGATGAAGACGATGACGACGTGATGGATGTACTTTTGAAGGTTAACGACGAAAAACATCAAACGGTGGATATCGACGCGAAGGACAAACAAGGTCGAACACCGCTTCACTGGGCCGTGGCGAATCATTTGCCGGAAGTGATAGATGTGCTCTTGGATCGTGGTGCTGATTTATCGAGCTTCATTTTCCCCGATTCGAGTTACTTTGGGGAGGACATTATGGAGATGGCAGGCTCTGCACCTTACGGTAATTCTCAATTGAGAGTAGCATCTGGTGCTCTGACCGTGGTCGAGCGCCTCGAGAAAAGAGGCTACGTGTTGGACCGAAACGATGCCTTAACAATCATGAAAAATTTTGATAAACACGAGAGTTTCGGTTTCCGAGAATCCGAACAATTTGACTATTATTGGTACGATGA
The DNA here is from genome assembly GCF_000599845.2 of Trichogramma pretiosum. Classification (NCBI taxonomy): domain Eukaryota; kingdom Metazoa; phylum Arthropoda; class Insecta; order Hymenoptera; family Trichogrammatidae; genus Trichogramma; species Trichogramma pretiosum. The sequence continues at coordinate 131,973 of NW_019640861.1, read as the reverse complement.
GGAAGATTTCGCGAGTGAAGCAAAAATGAGAACGATCAAGCCGGATCTGTCCCTCCACGAGCTGATTCGGTTACGACCCGAAGAGGCGGCAAAACGAGTTACATGTTTAGACTATTTCGCGTTGACGCGTACATATAATTCTAATCTCCTTCCCGAAACGCGCGAAGGTTATAAATGTGCTGATCATCTGTGCGAGATGACGACGAAAAGATTTTACCGACGATATGCATTGGATTTTTTTTTGGATCTGATCCATTACCAATTGCCAATTCTTTGCTGCGAATTGATCATTGGTTATTTATATAACCAAGATTTGTGGAATATTTGCTTGGCAGCCACGGACAAAAGCTCATAATTTCTAATTTTAAACAGCACAATAATACTTAGCTGCAGCTCAAATAAGAATAAATATAAAAACTTAGTATGTAGCAAAATGTTTTAATTTTCATTTAATTAATATAAAAGTTATATTAAACTTTATTATGTTGCTAATGCTCTAGTAGACATCTGAAATGTTTTTGTTCAACAATTATTGTTACAATCGAAATAAATAAAACATTGAATTCATCAATTCATGTGAATTTACATTGTTTTGTGTTTTTATTATATTCCAGTTTTCATTTAAAAAAAAACTTATAAAAAGTTTCTTATATTTTAGCTGTTTTTTTTCTAACACCCATGAAGAAATCAATAAAAGTTTTTTTCCTTCCTTCTCGTGGCTAAGCAGAGGTTCTCATAACGCCCGAAAGAAAGTAACTAATAAGTTCACAGAACTTGTGTTTGACGCCCGATTACATATAATGTAAAAATTAAAGCTACGTACACATCTACTTGCAATAAATACAAAAAATTTTCCTATATCACGAAAACGAACTCAATGGTAATCCAAATCGTCGAGACACTGCCGGCCGTACTTGAACTCGAGCAGATCTCGACCTGCGTACAAAACCGCCAGCTGCTCGTCGGCGTCGAATTTCCTTCTTCTGCGCCTAATTCCACCTGCCGAGAGATCATCCGTGTCCCGGAGAATACCAGCGCCGACCTTGAGACCTTTCGGCCTCGTCTCTGCCGCCGCCGCCGACTCGCATCTGTACTCGTCGCGAAATCTGATGTGCTCGACCAGACGCTCGTACATATCGAGCGGACACGGATCCGAACAGTCGCGGATCTTCAGGGGCAACATCTGCTCCTCGGCGCCTGTCCACAGCAGCATCTGCGCGCGAAAATACAACGATAGTATCGTCATTTTTTTTATCTCGTCTCGACGCACTCACCCTTATGTAAATCCTGCCGCGTCTGTCCTTGAGCTTCTCCACGACGATGGCCGAGCCAAAGTCCGGAATGACCGGGACCTCGGTGAAATTGTGAGCCTCCTCGAACGTCACCAGATTGAAGTCGTGCGCGCTGTACAGGTAGATCTTTCGCTTCACGCTATCTTCCAGCTCGCTCTCGTGGATGTTGTCGAGGAGGCGATCGACGGTGGAACCGACCATGAATTTGGTCATGGTGCTGTTGCCCACCAGCGAGTCGAAGAGAATGCGCGACAGTTTACTGAGATTCTCGTAGCAGGTCGAGTCGCACCAAGCGGGCAACGGTAGGCCCATGCTCATCTGAGAAGGTGGAATTATGATTAATTTATCGTTCTTTTTATTGATGGGTGTGATGGTACTTACGGTCGATCGAACGTTGTTGTACAGGAGCAGCTGAAGGTAATTCTTCCACGCGATGTCGGCTCCGATTTCCGTCGCGAGATACTCGTTGAACTCATTGTACTCGTCCAAGCGCGCCCGAAACTCCGGGCTACGGATCATCTCCTTCTGCATATCGACTAAACTAAATACGAAAATTTAATTATTTAGCGTCGATTATTCAAGACTTCTTGCGCATCATCGTCGTCATCGTCTACACTCACTGTGGGCACTGAAAAGCCGACAGGAAATTCGTCTCGATCTTCGAGTAGCTGATCGGTATGGGAATCCAGTTGAGCTGATCGTTCCAGGCGGTCTTGTTGGTCGACGGATAGAGGCCGGCGAGCACGAGCAGCAGCGACGTCTTGGTGCGGCGCAGATCCGTGCTGTAGCCGTAGACGTCGTCGAAGTGATAGTCCCCGAGGAAAGCGTCGTAGCGCTCGCGCAGAACCCGGCCGATCTGATACTCGCGCTGGAAGCCGACCTGCGAACAAAAGAATTAACGAAATTTTACCCGCTGCCATGCAAGCTCAGAGATAAACTTGAAAATGAATTTAATTTTTCTTTTAATTTTCTTTTCCTTTTTAATAATTCGAAGAAAATTTTTCGAACGTTTGCCGTGATGATGAAAGAGGATAATGCAGAAAAGTATAGATCATAAGTAACGTAAGTATTTGTAGATCATTAAGAAATTTAAAGTCTTGAAAGTAATATTTAATTTTTTTGGAAATATTTAATTATTTTTGGCTCCGTTGAAGTGCCAAAGCTCTTTGTCAGTAACTGTTGAAATATTTTAAAATTAAATAAAATATGTGATATACTTTTCGTAAGGAAAGCTCGATTGTTACAAGTTTCAAAGCTTTTTTGTCGACCTCGGATCGTGTTCAATTTTTACGTGCTCGGAAATAAGTTGTGCAGTTGTCACGAGAAGCTTAAGAATAATTTCAGTTCCAAGGCAAGGATTTTCCGCTGTCATATAATAAGAAGCGAGTATTTGGGAAAAGGTTTTACTGATAAATAGAATGATTGGAAGACCTGTTAATACTTTATTTCGTGCACAAAACGTCAGAATAATGATTTAACAATCACAAACAAGTGAATAAAAGTTTGAAATATTTTATCATTTCAACAAAATTAAAGGATATTTATGTGAAAGATTTCTTATAAATTACAAAGCGTAATCATGTATTTGCCCAAGTCTTCATCGCACCCAGAAGTCTAGGAAGAGTCTCGAGCCCCTAAGGTTTGCTCCTATTATGTATTTTCTTTAAGTGATTGTTAAGATTACTTTTTTGACCAAATGATTTGTGACAAATCTCACATTCGAAGGATTTGCTACGATTATGTACTACATTTATGTGTCGATTGAGGTTACCCTTTTCTCCAAATGATTTGTGACAAATTTCACATTCGAAGGATTTGCTACGATTATGTACTACATTTATGTGTCGATTGAGAGTACTCTTTTCTCCAAATGATTTTTGACAAATCTCACATTCAAAAGGCTTGCTCTTATCATGTACTGTATTTATGTGTTTATTGAGATCGCTCTTTGCTCCAAATGATTTTGGACAGATCTCACATTTAAAAGATTTGCTCTTATAGTGTACATTCATGTGTTGATTGAGGTTACCCTTTTCTCCAAATGATTTGTGACAAATTTCACACTCGAAGGGTTTCTTACGATCATGTACTATTTTTATGTGCTTATTGAGATCACCCTTTGCTCTAAATGATTTGTGACAAATCTCACATTCAAAGGGTTTGCTCCGAATATGTACTGCACTTATGTGACGCTTGAGGTTACTTTTTAGTCCAAATGATTTCTGACAATTGTCACATTCAAAGGATTTGCGCTGATCATGTACTATTTTCATGTGTTTATTGAGATTACTTTTGCATCCAAATGATTTTTGACAAATCTCACATTCGAAAGGTTTGCTCTTATCATGTACGGTATTAATGTGGTTATTGAGGTTACCCTTTCGTCCGAATGATTTGTGACAAATTTCACATTCAAAGGGTTTGATATGATCATGTATGTGTCTTTTGATATCTGTGCGGTTTCCAAATGGTTTGTGACAAATCTCACATTCATGTGGTCTTATGTTCTGCGTCTTATCGATATGTGTTTTTAGATTTGCTTCTTCTTCATGAGCTTTTCGACACAAATTATTTCCGAATATTTTTACCTCCTCGGATTCGTCTAGATTCAATCGTGATTTTTCTTGTAATTGGCAATTATCATCGTAATTGACTTCTTTTTTTACTATAATCATTGGATTTTTTTCATCTAAGCTACTGGTCTGAGCTTGGTTTTCTATTTTCACAATAGGTAGATAACTTTGATCCTCGGTTTTGCAGTTGGTTACCAATTGAGACTTTAGTTCAGGTTTCACATCTTTGCATTCAAAAACAATGAATATCTTTTCATTCACGTCATTTGTCTGATTTTCGTTTTCTATTTTTACGATAGGTGGATGACTTTCATCTTCAGTTTTGCAGTTGGATGGAGACTTCAGTTCAAGTTTAACATTTTTGCACTCAAAATCGACTGATATTTTTTCATCCAACTTTTTCTGCAATGCCATAACCTCATTTTCACGATTCGCCTACAACAAAAATGTGTGTTATGATTTTTAATAATGGAAAAAGAGTATATCATTCGAATAATTAAACTCACTGATAGTTTATAAAACGTGAATGTTTGAAAGTTATCGGCTTTGAAAGACTCCCCCGAATCCAAAATATTATCGTCGCCTGCATCAGTCCAAGTATCGTTCGGCTCTTCCTTCACCCTGAAGATTATAATCGAGTTCGATAAAACGACCGCTTGAAAAAATATCATGGCAAGTACAAAAATTAAAAAATACCTTATTGGGTCCTCTCGGATTTCCATCACTGACTTAATTACACTCGTAATCACTGTGGATTTTCGCGATATACAATAATTGAGGTTAATTTAGGTAGAGATCTATACTCTTTTACGGATATTATTTGTAAACACTTGCTTACTGCGGGAATGTAGCAACTCGCTATGGCTAACTAATCGTGTATCCGTGTTTGTGGTAGCTCCTCACCGATATTTCCCCCTCCATCATCAGTTTGCCATGCATAGTTATGTACTGCGAATTGCGACACACATGAAAAGCACTCTCGGGTCATTGTAATGAAAACTTCATTCTTCTAGGCGCACAACTGGCTTACTATTGGGTGATACAATCACAGTTACGCCGATAATATCAATTAGTTTACTGATTATTTACAGCGAAAACAGCCTTTGTTCATTGAATTTATTAATAATTACTTGAGAATAGATGATCCATTCAAAAAATTCTCTGCTCAATATCGAGGAAAAAGGGCTAGCGAGCTTTTTTTACTGAATATTTTTTCAATTCTCAGAAAAAAACGTACTGCAAACATTGTAAGGACTTTGAAAACTCACTGACACAGAGAAAAATATAAGTTAAAATCTAATCGAGTTCGATCCGGATATTGATCATCAAAAAATTCACATAGCTATCTTAAAATAATCGATATTTTTTGTGTCAGAAAAAGAGTAACAGTCGGAAAATTGTTTGCACACACTCCAGGAGGAATCTCATTGCCAATGTATCGGCAACGAGCTTGTTGTTGTTTTTTTTTTTTTTTTTTTTTTAATGAAAATCAAAACTTACCTTTGTTAGCTCTCCGTAGCCGTGCTTCCGATGAATCTCGTCGTACGGATCGTTCTTGTAGATCTCCACCCTGTTGCAGGCACGATCTCCATGACGAAATATCTGCGGAGGATCGAATTGTGTAATCCAACTCCCAAGACTATATTCAAAATTTAAAAGCGCACTGTAAAAGACAAAATAAAGAAACTCACGACTTGCAACAGTTCCAATTTCAAGTCGTTCGCCCGGCGATACGCGTCGCACCGGAACAGCAAAAACGCCAAGAAAATCGTGCACAATCTCATCTCGAAGTCGTGCCCGTACGGGTCTACACTGCCTCGATTATTTTCCGACGCTTCGCTTTTTATTGTATAATCGAATGCAAAAATCGTAAATTCATCGTCGTATCTTTCCGACGCGGGGCCAAAATTCTCCGGATCGATATTCAATAAATATAAATAAATAACGTAGCAGCTGTTTCATCAAATTGTTATGCACAAATTAACGAACTGTCGTTGAACTTTAATCAATTGATTCGATTCGGATTTCACGGCATAATATTTATTCATCTCATTACTCGCAGGCTGTGTTCTAAAGATGCGATGCCGCCTATGTAGTTGTGATACCTGTAAGTTTTCCATGGGAGACAGGGGAATTTTTTTTCATACTGTATTCTCCGTTGAATCTCCGCTGAGTGTGTTCGCGCACTTGCGAGCCTATATAACACACGTATCCCCGCAATTGTGCAAACAAAAATCAGAGAAGCGAGGCGTAATTAAGATCGAACGCGATTGCAGCTGTATTATATATTTTGATGGGTTTTTTAGGAACTTTAGGAGGAAAGTCTGCAAAGGTATAATATAGGAGAATTCCACATATACGTAGACGAGTGCAAATCGATAAGGCCCGAAGATTACACGAAAAGAAAACATCCAATTTTTTTTTCTTCTTATACGATATAAAAAAAAATTTACTTCCATACGTACGAAAAAGATTACAACGACATGACTTAATATCTCTAACATAAACATTTGTATTTTATATATCTACATCCGATGCAGTAGTTTTTTGCTGCTGCGACGACGACGAAAAGTCAATACACACGTACAGTCACGTGCGTTATACCGACGATCTCGCGCAATTACATCATTCTAAATGCTCGGCTTCCGAGGGCAGAAGATGCTCCACCACCTTGGCGTAGTGCTCGACGGTGCACAGTGACCCGCAGCCGGGCAGCTTCATGGGTATCAGCTTCTCGCTCACTCCCGTCCAGTACATCAACTGCAACAATAAACATCGTCACAGGCACCATTGAATAATCTTTGAAATTTTCAACGCTGATTCGTACCTGCACGAATCTCTCGCCGGCCTCGTTTTTAAATTTCTTCACTATCACCGCGGCGCCGTACTCGGGCAGCGGCGCGACGCCGTCCAGCTCGTAGGCGTGCAGAAAGCCGGCGACGTTGATGTCGTGCGCGCTGTGCAGCACGATCTTGCGTTGGCTCCTGCCCTCGGTGTGCTCGCTCATCCTCGCGATGATCTCCTTGAGCATGGGGCCGCAGTTGAGCCTGAGGAGAAAGTCGTTGTGGAACATCATCTGGAAGGCGAGGATCGCCGCCTCGTGCAGCTCGTCCAGGGCCTCGGGGCTCATCCATCGGGGCAAGTCGCCGCCCATGCTCAGCTATTGCAAAACGATCGTAATATTCGTTAACGGATAAAGGTATATACGGATGTTTGGAGAGTCGTTGCTTAATATACCGAATTTCTGATTTTTCCGAAAACGATGAGAATCTCCAGGCGATTCTGGAAGCTCAGCTTGGTATTGTCTTTCAACAGAGCGATGAGTCGTTCGAACTTGCTCCATTTCTTTTTAACCTCCGGCCTCGAATTGACTCTCTCGATTTCTTTCTGAAAGCTGACGACAAAAGCATGAATCTCAGAATATAATAAACGGATAAAATTATCCGCCTTACTGTATGCTGCTGAACGGCATCATGAGGTAGTTGCGCGGCTCGCTCGAGTAGTGGGTGGGTATGGGCCGCCAGGGCAGCGAGTCGTTCCATCGGGACGTCTCGGTGGGCGGATAGAGGCCCGCCAGCACGAGATCCAGCGACGTCTTGGCCCGGTCGGTGTTGCTGCTGAAGGCCCACACGTGCTCGGGCTTGTAGTCCTGCAGGAAGGAGTTGTAGCGCTTGCGCAGCATCTGGCCGAGCTTGTACACCGTTCGCATTCCGTTCTATATACAAAATTTATAATATTAAAAAAAATTGATGACAACCCAATGAAAAAAAGTTTGTGGCAAGAGTCTAGCTTATGAGCCTGAACGAGATTTTCCCCCCATTTTGTTTATCCTTATCTTCCCCCCCCNCCCCCCCCCCCCCCCCCCATTATCTTATATCCTTAAATGATCTTAAAAAGTCGTCGGATTTCTTAATAGTTTTTGGCCTGGTGCACTTTCTTTTATACTCAAATAAAAAACATTAAATTTTACAAAATATTGGAAAATCTCTTTTAAGCTCATAAGCTACTTTTGCCAAAAAAATTGTTTTTTTTTTTTTAATGGGAACGAAGGAGGTCTGTGGAGGCTACTTACGGGGGTGAGCTGCGCGTAGCCGTACGGCTCATACAAGTGCTTGTCCGAGTCATCGATACTGGCCTCCATCTCGTTCGGCGTCCGGTCCCCATGACGAAACAGCTTAAATACAAACAAAAACATCGTATTTTTCACGCACGCTACCGTCTAATATCGATCGAAAATCTTTTCTATGTGTACTCACGACTTGCACCAGTTCGAGGCTCAAATTGCTCTTGCACTCCATTCCTCGAGCCGCGAGAGCTGCAAGAATCATTGTTGCGAAAATTAAGCGACACATTTTTATCGAGAGTATCGAAAAAAACTTTAAACTCTGTCTCTCTCTGTTTTCTCAATTAAACGGCATAATATTTTAATTAATAATAAAGAATCTCTTAATAATAATAGTAATGTGCTGAAAAGCAGCCACAGCAGATAAAGAATAATTTTAAACGCGAGCTGCCGAACGGAACGAGCCGACGTTCATTTTAATACTATGTGTGCTAGCCCTGCCAACGCCGCCGCTGCTTGACCACACGATAATTCGACGATCAATTTTATTTTTTATTTATATTATTTATTTTTTATCTCGGCATACGTATGTAAGAGAAATTTGCGTAGCGAGAGAGAGAGAGGCACGCGAGCGAATTTCGTATATAGCTCAACCCTACATCGATAAATAAACTTTTTATCTCCTGGCTATATACATGTATATATTCGAGACTCGTTAAACAGTACGCGTCATCGTTCGCGGGCGAGCGTGACCTTGATAACGCCGATGAAATTTCGTTCAATTTGTATCATTGGCAAAAAAATCACACGAGCTTTAAGGCACTGATTAATTAATTAATATTAATTATCAATTATTCGATTATTAATTATTTTACGAATGAGATGAAATGCAGGGAGATTATTGAACGTTTAATACATTGTGCTCTGATCTTGCGAAAAATGATGGTTTTTTTTCTAATTTTATCACAGTAATTATTTCATGGGAAATAGATGAATAAATATAGTTTACGATTGTTTCGATACACTCTACATTCTTCGTTCGACTTACAATTTATGTATTGCGCCGTAGTCCGCCAATTCGTTTACTCATATGGCTTGCAAAGCCAAGTGTCTTGTCACGCTAAATCTAACATTTGTACAATGAAATTTCATACCTAAATAATTTTCTATGCATGCGAAAAATTTTCGGTCTCGTTATCATGAACTACCTTCGTGTGATTAATAAAATCTCTTTTATCGTAAGAAACTGTTTTCGAATTTTTGACGTGTGGACTATTCGAATTTTAAATTAACTGCATCCACGTGTTTCGTTAAATAATTGTTTCGAGCAAAAAACCTAACACACTCTTCATACTTGTGATTGTTGATATTTAAATGAATCGTATCTATGTGCTTCATTAAATTACTCTTATGTCCAAAAGACTTTCCACACTCTTCGCACTTGTGTTCTTTGAGTTTTAAATGAACTACATCAATGTGCTTCATCAAATGATATTTTTGTCCAAAAGACTTGCCACATTCTTTACACTCGTGAGCTCTGAGTTTCAAGTGCACTACATCTATGTGCCTCATTAGATTAGAATTGAGCCCGAAAAACATGCCACACTCCTCACATTTATGATCTTTCATTTCTTTATGAACTGTTGCTATGTGTCTTTTGAAAACAACTTTGGTACCAAAAGATTTTCCACACTCCTCACATGTGTGCTCTTTGATTTTCAAATGAACTGCATCTATGTGCCTCATCAGATTTTCCTTTTTTCCAAAAGATTTGCCACACTCTTTGCATTTTTGATCTTTGATTTTTACATGGACTGCGGCTGTGTGCTCGTTCAAACTTTTTTTATCAAAGAAAGATTTCTCACACTCTTCACACATGTAAGCTTTGATTTTCAAATGAACTCCATCTATGTGCCTCGTCAGAATCCACTTCTTTCCAAAAGACTTGCCACACTCTAAGCATTCGTGATTTTTCATTTTTCGTTGATGTAAATTAATGTAGATATTTAAAATGTTTTTGTACTTATATAAAATTATAAAAATATGTTGTCAAGGATATTATTGCTGCAAATCAATTGAATTTCCTGATCTGCGTTTAACAGAATATTTTGCTATAAAAAATTTTCAAGTATACTTGACAATGCTCTCATCAACTAAACAGTTTAACTATATAATTAACTACACTATTTTGTGTACTGCTAATAAAACTGTACTTTCTATGTATGCACGAATCACGAACACACGAATAAGAAAATTATTTAACTAGAAAGATTTATTAGAAATTTATTGAGCAACATCAAATTTTGAACGTTTTTGTGTATATAAACTAAATATGACTAATATTGAGATGAATGACAATATTAAAAGTGTGAGTGTTGATAAATTTGAATTCATACTCAGAATTAACCAAGTCTTGTTTATATCAAGAAATTTGATTGTCGACCTTGCTCGAAGCTACGTGACTATTTTTATATATATTGTACCGATCGACAAAACGCTGCAGCACGAAAATAAAATGAAAATGACGATGGAGTAATTTCTCCAATGCGAATCTACTGTCACGTATCAGCGCTGATTAAAATAGGCTACTTTACAGTCTAATAAATGCTTCAATCTAGCGGTGTCGAACGAAAAATTGGAAATTTTCAGAGATTTTTTTTATAATGTTTACTCACAGTTTTTTATTATGAAATACCGGTGGACTGGAGTCGCAGCGAGAAACAGAACAGGAGACGAGCGTTTTCTACGAAGGTCGCGAGCGAACAGAAGAGAGCCGATCGAGGATTGTTTGCTTTCTTCTAGAATTTCGTAAACTCTGAGATAGACGAGTTCGGCAAAACGATGTTTTGTAACGACAAATTCAAATCCAGTTTCATCGGTATACGTTTTTAGAATCGACTTTGAACTTGTAACGGTCGTGCGCGCGACTTACGATAATAATATGATATAAAATGTCTTTTTAATGCAATATAGACGAAGCCAAAAAAATTCTTGTTTATTTAATTCTAGTGAAGGATATATTAATTTATTGTATGTTCCATTTTTGACATAATAGTATTTATTTATTAAATAATGAAAATAAGAACAATGAAAGACACTGTTGTCATAATTTTGAGAAATAAAAATGCAGTAGCTAACCCTGATAAAATTAGCTTACTTTGAACATTTTCAAAAAGTATGAGTCAATACAAAAAAATTTATAACCGAATACATAATCGAACGTCCACGGACTACATTGGTACTTTTTTGTGTTATTCGAGTCGCTGCGAATCCGAATCCTTTTTTTCAATATGTTTACAAATTAATTACAAATGTATTCTTTTAGTGTCAAATGTACTACAACTGTGGGCTGCATCTAATTAGTTTTCGTTCCAAAAAACTTGCTGCCGTGTTTGCAAGTGTATACATTGATTCGTTCCACAATTTTTCCACTGGTGGGCTTTGATTTTTTCAGATACTATTGTAACATGATTATTCAAGTCAATTTTGAAAACTAAAAGCTTAGCACTTATGATTTCTGATTTTTAAATGAACTGCGTCTATGTGTCTAATCAGATTGCTCATTAATCCAAAAGACTTGCCACACTCATTGAATTTGTGATCTTTGATTTTTTCTATGAAATTGTGGCAATGTGACTGTCCAAGACGCCTTTATAACCGAAAGATTTTCCACACTCTTCGCCATTGTGATCTTTTATTGTCAAATGAACACTGTCTATGTACCTTATCAGATTATATTTTATCCCAAAGGACTTATCCACACTCAAAGCCTTAGTATTCTTGAATTTTTTCATGAACTCCCTTCGTGTGATTAATGAAATCTCTTTTATCTTATCTATGTGAATCGTACCTATGTGATGCATTAAATTACTCTTATCTACAAAAGATTGGACTCTTCACACTTGTGTTCTTTGAGTTTTTAATTAACTATATCAATGTGCTTCATTAAGTTATCTTTACGCTCAAAAGTCTTGCCACATTCTTTACACTCGTGAGCTATGAGTTTCAAGTGCACCTCATTTATGTGCTGCAACAGATTACTCTTGAATCCAAAAGACTTCCCCCATTCCTCGCACACGTGATCTTTAATTTGCAAATGAATACTATTTATGTGTTTCATAAGATGAGCCAATTGTCCAAAAAGTTTACCACACATTTCGCATCTGTAACCTTTGATTTTTTTTTTGACAATTGCAACATGTTTATTCAAGTAATTTTTGTATCAAAACGATTTTCCACATACTTCGCATATGTGTTCTCCGAGTTCCAAATGAACTGTGTCTATGTGTTGCATCAGATCCAACTTTTCTCCAAAAGACTTGCCACACTCTTGGCATTGATGATTTTTGAGATTCAAATAAACTGGATCTATATGCCTCATCAGATATTTTTTTAGTCCAAAATACTTGTCATACTCTTCGCATTTGTGGTCTTTGCTTTCTTTATGTTGCATATTTTGAAACAAATAAAAGTCATTACATTAAATGGAAAAATCTAACGTCCGCAGATTACATTGGTATATTTTTATGTTATTTCGAGACACTGGGTTTTGAATGTGGGTGAGGTTTTTAGTGATCTCAAAACTTTTGAATAAGAATTAACGAGGATTAAAATATTCAGTGTCAATAAGAGTGATTGATTCTCGCAATTGTATCATTACTGTTCGGGACTAGCCATTTTTGAGCCGTTTTTTCTTCATTATCTGCCTTTGATGGAAGGGGCTCAAGTGTTTCTTCAAATCCACATTCCGATTAAATGGTCTTCCACACTCATTCCCCTCTTTACTCTTGACCGTGAACTTCTCTCATGTGTTTATATAATTTCGATTTATAATCACAAAATTGTCTACATTCTGCACACGTTTGTCCTTCAACGTCAACCAAGTGTCGCATCAGATCATCCTTTATAGGAAAAAAGAAATCACAGTGTTCCGGGCAAATATATGCTTGGAGTTTCGAATGAACCTCATCCAAGTGTTTCTTCAGAGCGTCCACGTAATTAAATAACTCGCCACACTCCTCGCATTCCTGACCAAGGTTTTTTCCGTGTTTTTTTGCAAGGTGGTTATTCAAGATTGTTTTGAACCAGAACTTATCTTCACAATTCTCACACTGGTGCTTTTCGATGGTTCGATGTTTGCTCATAATGTGAACAGCCCGTAATAGGTCGCTTTTAAATTCCTCTATACAATCATTCGACTCTTCACACGCAAATATTTTAAAATGAACCTCTTCGAGATGATCTTCCTTTTCTTTTTTAATTAAAAAAACTTTATGACCACTTTCGCATGTATACCCTTCTGAATCTACCATTGTAAAAATCTATCGACTTTACGCTTTAAAATTATACCGTCTATTGATCAGTATTACTCTTTCACTTCTACTGTTGTCCTTTCAAATCTCATGTATACTTGGAACTCATAACTCCCGTGACAGTTGAAATTTTGTTTAATTAATCGTTGAAATTTATCGAGTCATCGTGTCAAGCGAATCGATTTGAATTTATTTGAACTTTATTTTTGGCGCTAGTGAAATTCATAATTTGGGCATTTTTTCGGAGCTGGTTTTTTCGTGCAATAATAATTTTTAAAAAAGACTACGTTATATCCCAAAAGACTTGGAACGCTTCACGCTTGGAACATTTGTAATTTTAAATTATTTCATGAATTGAGACAATGTATTGATTCAAGCTTCTTTTGTAACCAAAATCCTTCCCACACGTGTTACACGTAAAATTTTTGATTTTTTGATGGACATTCATAACGTGATCCTTCAAATGTTGATTTGTGACAAAAGACCATCCACAATTGTAGCAAAAAAATTTCTTCAGTTTCAAATGAACTTCATCTTGGTGATTGTCCAAGTTTCTCTTCGTTTGAAAAATCCTACCGCAATCGTTGCACTTGTGACGTACATTGACATTTTTATTTTCAAATCTATGCTCATCCAAAGTTGTCATTGTAATAAATCTTGACTTTTAAGTTTTAAATGTATAATACTTACCGATACTACTATTTCTCTGCTTTTGTTATGTCAGAATTCAGGTATTCTTAGAACCGTTACGTTCGGCTATTGAATTTTTATTTAGATTGGAATTATTTTATCGAGTTTTTACGCAACAAAAGTTAATTGTATTTATATCAAACATTCAAAATACTTTCACAATTAATTTTAAATTATTTTTTTAATTGATTTTCTCCATTTCATTCCTTATCTTTCATTCCACGTTTGGATTTCTGGATAACACTATTTTTTCAAGTTTTCGGGAGTCAAATTTATGATCGCCATTTTGAATTTCGTAATAATAACTGTTTTACAATAAAGTATACAAGCCATTGACCAAATTTATATGCGTGAGACGCCCGAGCGAACCTTTTTTCCGTGTTGAAATTTGAGTTAAACGAGATTTTTTTTTCAAAATTTCATGTTTTTTTTTTACAAAATTGTTTATAACTTTTTATTTAATAATTTTTTTAAATTCTGACCCCGGGTTCGAAAAGTACATCAAATTTTACGAGAGAAATGATGCCTGAAAAGTTTTTTAAACAATTTCTAGTCGGTGTAATTCATCGCTATAAGTGTTGTCCAAAAATGGTCATTTCAGGCGTTAAAGGGTTAAATTTGTCCTAATCCGTTTAGACAAGAAATCCTTATAAAATTTGAATTCTGACATGTAATGAACACACAATTTAGAAATCAATAGATAGCAGTCTTAGAACGGCTGTTAGTAGTGAATTTTGAACTATAAAGCACAAGAAAATCAATTTTCAAGGATATTAATAAATCAAAAAGTTACTTATGCATTTATATATCATGATCAAAATTTTGATTTTTACATAATTAAAAAAAAAAAAAACGTAAAACTTAATTTCATTGTTGATATAGGTTCTATTTTTTATTCTGTAGTATTTATTTACAAAATAAAATTTGTAATATTGAAGAAATTGGCATATAGCAATATCCCAGTAAGGATTGTTGTATCATGAGTGTTTGGAAAAAAATATGAAACAATACAAAGAAAATATGAGCAAAATAAATTAGTTTAGCATTCACGAACGGCAATGGGATACATTTTTTCCATTAGATCACGGGGTCTTAATTTTCCTGATTTTAAAACTTTTCAATTAGTAGTCAAAGGAGTTACAACACTTATCATCGAAACAAGCACACCATTCTCGCGCATCTTCCATTGCTTGTCATTAAATTAAATATGTCACTGGGTTTTCATCCGAAGTTGCCGTCAAGTTTTTATTTCGATCTCTTAGTTTCTTTATGGTTTTCCCTCACGTGTGTAGATAATTTAGATTTCTTGTCAAAAACCCTTTCACATTCTTTGCATCGGTACTTTGGGTTAGCCACTTCCGCACAGTGCTGCTTCAAAGCATCCTTCGTTGCAAAAAACTTCCTACAGTGTTTCTGGCAAATGTATTCTTGGACACTCGAATGCTGCTTTTCCAAGTGCCTCTTCAAATTATCTGTTGATATAAATCTCGTATTGCACTCTTCGCATTTATATTTCAATCTCTGATCCCGGGCAATATGCGTTTTAACGTGCTTCGCCAAATAACTCTGGTATACAAAACACTTTTGACACTTTTCGCATTTGAATTTTTTTTCTTTTGTATGCATAGCGGTAGTGTGATCATGCAAGTTTTTTTTGCTACTGAAAGTTTTTTTACATTCGACGCATTCGTAACTTTTTATTTTTAAATGCACGACATCTTTGTGCTTTTTCAAGTCATCTATTGTGTTGAAATTCTTGTCGCAATATTCGCATGTAAGATTTATGATTATTTCATGAACCGTCGCGTGGTTGTTGGACAAGACATTTTTGGGAAGATGGGCTTCTATGTGGTCCTTGTTCGTGCAATTTTTCATCGTTAGGTGGACTTTCGTTATATGAACAACCCAATCTAGTTCTTTATAGAAATCCTTTCCACACTCATCACACGTCCGTATATCGAAATGAACTAATTTTAAGTGTTTTTCCATTTCTGTTGCACTTGAAAAATTTCGATGACAACCTAACCGACAAGTTAATGTACCTGAATGAATTTCTAAGTGATATCCCAGTTCTCTCTCACTTGAAAAGACTTGACGACAACTTTTGCATGGATACCCTTCTGAATCTGCCATTGTAAAAATCTCTCGACTTTACGCTTTAAAATTATACCGTCTATCGATCCGTACTACTCTTTTTCTACTGTTGTCCTTTCAAATCTCATGAATACCTCGAGCTCATACGTTTGGCGGCCCTTGAAATTTTGTTTACAACGTAACAAATTGAACGAGTCATCGTGTCAAGCGAATCGATTTGAATTTATTTGAACTTAATTTTTGACGCTAGTAAAATTCGTAATTTAGGCATTTTTTTGGAGTCGGTTTTTTCATGCAATCATAATTTTCAAGTAAAAAGTAAAGAATGGCATCTTTGACACAGTAGCTTATGGATTGTGTGTTGTGCTTCTTAAGTTTTTCTATAATGCCACTCTTGTCTTCTAATCTTTGCTTTTCCAAAGCTGACATAGTGAAATTTCCTCGACTTTTCACTTCAAAATCCATCTACCTATAGTACTATTCCGCGACTGTAGTCCTTGCTTCTAATCTCTGAAATTTTATTTATCGAATGGAATTTATGTTAATTAATCAAAAAAATTTCGCTATAAATTAAAAATCATTTTCTCAATTTCTTTATTTCGTTCTTCGTTTTTTTAGCCAAGCTATAAAGCATTCCGGTCTGCTTGTCCGAGCAATCCTTCCAAACTGTGCACTCCCGATCCAACGCGTCCGGCAGAACGTTCTCCACCAGTCTTGCG
This sequence comes from Trichogramma pretiosum, assembly GCF_000599845.2. Taxonomy (NCBI): domain Eukaryota; kingdom Metazoa; phylum Arthropoda; class Insecta; order Hymenoptera; family Trichogrammatidae; genus Trichogramma; species Trichogramma pretiosum. The sequence goes on along the minus strand of NW_019640861.1, from coordinate 115,230 downwards.
TACTTCTCCAACGGACAGAATTGACCACAGCTCGGAATCGTCAGGGTGATCAGCTCTTCCGACGGACCCGTCCAATACAGCATCTATGAAAAAAAAAAGTAATAATAATAATCACATTCATTTCACTCATGAAGATATCGCCGAACTACGTATATAAACGATTTTTTTTCTACCTTCACGAACGACTCGTTTCGCGAATTGCTGTACTTCTCCACGACGACGGCCGAGGTGAAATCCGCCAGCGGCGGCGCCGTCGTGATCCGGTGCGCCCTCAGAATGTGCGCCACGTTCACGTCGTGCGCGCTGTACAAAAATATCTTTCTCTCCTTGTCGTTGCCCAGCATGTTGCTCAGCATCTTCTCTATCGTCGGGCCGGCCGTCATTCTCACCAAGGACGGCGTGTGTATCATCGCGTGATAAGTTATGTTGGTCAGCTCCTCCAGCGAATCGATCACCGGTGCAGACCATTCGGGCAAGGGCAGTCCCATGCTCATCTGTAATCGACGTTAACGATGACGATGACATCGAGATCGAGTTGCTCTTGAAATTATATACTCACGATGGCTTTGAGGTGATTGTGCAGGAAGAACATAGACATCAGTGGCTTTTTCCAATTGGCGTCGGTTTTATTCTTCACGTAATTAAACTCGCGCTCGTACTTCTTGTAATGCGCCTTTAATTCGGGCGAATTCAACGCCTCGTCGAAGTGTCGATCGAATCTACACAGGAATTTAAAAAGTCGTTGTACAATAATTTCAAGCAAAATAAATACATTGACAAAGAGCTTCCTCATAAAATAATTATTGCTCTTCGATAACACTGATTTTTGCTGCTCTTCTTTTAAAATCACTATTCATATGTTTCAACCACTTACACCACTTGATCTTTAAATGAACTGTATCAATGAGCCTCATCAGATATTTTTGTAGTCTAAAAGACTTGCCACTTCGAAGCATTCGTGGTTTTTCATTTTTCATTGAGATAGATTAATGATGATATTTAAAAAGCTATGATACTTAACAGTTTGAAAAAAAAATTGTCAAGGATATTATAGAGACAAATCAGTTTAATTCCTGATGGTTCAAAGAAAGATTTTTTTTCAAATTTTCTACAAATTTGAGTTATACTTGAAACAGCTTTGAGCAAGTAAAGAGTTTATTTATTTTAATATATTCGTATGTGTATTGTTCAAAAAACTATATTTTTAATGTATGCACCAATGATGAACACATGAATACGAAAATTATTTGACTTGGAAAAATTATTCTAGATTTGAATAATGTAGTTTGAGTAATATCGAATTTTGAATATTTCTTCTGTTTATAAGCTAAACATAACTGATATCGAAGAGAAGAGAAGTGAAAGTATTGAAATTGTGTATACTAATGAATTTAAACTCATACGCCATCCTTCTAAAGTCTTGTTTACGTTAGAACCATGACCCAATATGATATTGAAAAATTTGAATTACGGCCTTGGTCGAGGCTACGTGACTATTTTTTTGTACATCGTGCCGATTGACAAAACCTCGTAGCTTTGGCAGGGACCTCCGATTGCTGCACCATGAAAATAATATGAAAATGACGAAAGTATAATTTCTTTGAAGCGAAGTTGCGGATATTTTTTTGCATATCGGCAGACATTAAAATGGACTGGTGGTAGGTTACAATCAAGTGAAAAAGTAAACCGTGCAAAGTCGAGCGAAAAACTGAACTTTTTAAAATTATAATCAAATACAAGTTAATGTTATTTTATATTTGGTAAATACGACGTTTACAATAGTAGTTCTTTTCTATAAAATATCGAACATGAGATCAAAAATAGACATTGTTATTATAATTTACAGAAATAAAAATACACTCGGCAACAAAATTATCGCAACAAAAAAATTCATCGAAATTTCGTCGATTTTCAAATGCTTCTATCTTGGGCTAGATTTATCGTATCGACACGCTTTTTTTTAATTTCTTGGAAATTTTGTCCTCTTTAAATCCATATAAATTAAGATAAGATTCAAGTTAATGTTGAGTTACCAGTAGTATTTGAGCGCGACACTAAAAATTACTGAAAAAAAATGACTGTTTGAACGTGTACCAGTACCACAGTGATTTTTTTATCGAAATCTAACATACACCATCGCAAAGTGCTCTTTTTAACGAGTAATTTAAAAAAAAAAGACCTCTCTACGATTTTTTTAACACCCTGTAGGTCGATTTGAAGATACCATTTAAAGTACGTAAAATCCCCCGTTTAGCTGAAATCAAGACGATTTTCTGGGCATTTTGCGTACATAAACCGTACCTTTAAATCGACCTACAGGCCGTTAAAAAAATCGTAGAGAGGTCCTTTTTTTTTAAATTACTCATTGAAAAGAGCACTTTGCGATGGTGTATGTTAAATTTCGATAGGAAAATTACTGTGTACTGGTACACGTTCAAACAGTCATTTTTTTTCAGCAATTTTTAGTGTCGCGCTCAAATGCTACTGGTAACTCAACATTAACTCGAATCTTATCTTATTTTATATGGATTTAAAGAAGACAAAATTTCCAAGAAATTAAAAAAAACTCGTCGATACGATAAATCTAGCCCAAGATAGAGCATTTGAAAATCGACGAAATTTAGATGAATTTTTTTGTTGCGATAATTTTGTTACCGAGTGTATTATAACTAATCCTAAAATTAAATTTATGTTGCATATTTTGAAACAAATAAAAGTCATTACATTAAATGGAAAAATCTAACGTCCGCAGATTACATTGGTATATTTTTATGTTATTTTGAGACACTGGATTTTGAATGTGGATGAGTTTTTTAATGATCTCAAAACTTTTGAATAAAAATTAACGAGGATTAAAATATTCAGTGTCAATAAGAGTGATTGATTCTTGCAATTGTATCATTACTGTTCGGGACTAGCCATTTTTGAGCCTTTTTTTCTTCATAGTCTGCCTTTGATGGAAGGGGCTAAAGTGTTTCTTCAAATCCACATTCCGATTAAATGGTCTTCCGCACTCGTTACCCTTTTTACTCTTGACCGTGAACTGCTTTCATGTGTGTATATAATTTCGTTTTACAATCACAAAATTGTCTACATTCTTGACACGTCACTTTTTCAACTTCAACCAAGTGTCGCATCAGATCATCCTTTATCGGGAAAAATAAACCACAGTGTTCCGGGCAAATGTATGCTTGGAGTTTCGAATGAACCTTATTCAAGTGTTTCTTCAGATCGTCCACGTAATTAAATAACTTGCCACACTCCTCGCATTCCGGACTTAGGATTTTTCCATGTTTTTGTGCAAGGTGTTCATTCAACACTGTTTTGAACCAGAACTTATCTTCACAATTCTCACACTTGTGCTTTTCGATGGTTCGATGTTTGTCCATAATGTGGATAGCCCGTAATAGGTCGCTTCTAAATTCAGCTATACAATTATCTGACTCTTCACAAGCAAATATTTTCAAATGAACCTCTTCGAAGTGATCTTCCTTTTCTTTTTTAATTAAAAAAACTTGATGACAACCTTCGCATGTATACCCTTCTGAATCTGCCATTGTAAAAATCTCTCGACTTTACGCTTTAAAATTATACCGTCTATTGATCAGTACTACTCTTTCTCTTCTACTGTTGTCCTTTCAAATCTCATGTATACTTAGAACTCATAACGCCCGTGACAGTTGAAATTTTGTTTAATTAATCGTTGAAATTTATCGAGTCATCGTGTCAAGCGAATCGATTTGAATTTATTTGAACTTAATTTTTGGCGCTAGTGAAATTCATAATTTGGGCATTTTTTCGGAGCTCGTTTTTTCGTGCAATAATAATGTTTAAAAAAGACTACGTTATATCCCAAAAGACTTTTCACGCTTGGAACATTTGTAATTTTAAATTATTTCATGAATTGAGACAATGTATTGATTCAAGCTGTTTTTGCAACCAAAATCCTTCCCACACGTGTTACACGTAAAATTTTTGATTTTTTGATGGACATTCATAACGTGATCCTTCAAATGTTGTTTTGTGACAAAAGACCATCCACAATTGTAGCAAAAAAATTTCTTCAGTTTCAAATGAACTTCATCTTGGTGATTGTCCAAGTTTCTCTTCGTTTGAAAAATCCTACCGCAATCGTTGCACTTGTGACGTACATTGACATTTTTATTTTCAAATCTATGCTCATCCAAAGTTGTCATTGTAATAAATCTTGACTTTTAAGTTTTAAATGTATAATACTTACCGATACTACTATTTCTCTGCTTTTGTTATGTCAGAAATTCAGGTATTCTTAGAACCGTTACGTTCGGCCATTGAATTTTTATTTAGATTGGAATTATTTTATCGAGTTTTTACGCAACAAAAGTTAATTGTATTTATATTGAATATTCAAAATACTTTTACAATAAATTTTAAATTATTTTTTCAATTGATTTTCTCCATTTCATTCCTTATCTTTCATTCCACGTTAAATTTGTCCTAATCCGTTTAGACAAGAAATTCTTATAAAATTTGAATTCTGACATGTAATGAACATACAATTTAGAAATCAATAGATAGCAGTCTTAGAACGGCTGTTAGTAGTGAATTTTGAACTATAATGCACAAGAAAATCAATTTTCAAGGATATTAATAAATCAAAAAGTTACTTATGTATTTATAGATCATGATCAAAATTTTGGTTTTCACACAATTTAAAAAAAAACGTAAAACGTAATTTCATTGTTGATATAGGTTCTATTTTTTATTCTGTATATTTATATACAAAATAAAATTTGTAATATTAAAGAAATTGACATATAGCAATATCCCAGTAAGGATTGTTATATCGTGAGTGTTTGAAAAAAAATATGAGCAAAATAAATTAGTTTAGCAATCACGAACTGCAATGGGATACATTTTTTCCATTAGATCACGGGGTCTTAATTTTCCTGATTTTAAAACTTTTCAATTAGTAGTCAAAGGAGTTACAACACCTATCATCGAAACAAGCACATCATTCTCGCGCATCTTCCATTGCTTGTCATTAAATTAAATATGTCACTGGGTTTTCATCCGAAGTTGCCGTCAAGTTTTTATTTCGATCTCTTTGTTTTTTTATGGTTTTCCCTCACGTGTGTAGATAATTTAGATTTCTTGTCAAAAACCCTTTCACATTCTTTGCATCGGTACTTTGGGTTAGCCACTTCCGCACAGTGCTGCATCAAAGCATCCTTCGTTGCAAAAAACTTCCTACAGTGTTTCTGGCAAATGTATTCTTGGACTTTCGAATGCTGCTTTCCCAAGTGCCTCTTCAAATTATCTACTGATATAAATTTCGTATTGCACTCTTCGCATTTATATTTCAATCTTTGATTCCATGCAATGTGCTTTTCAGCGTGCTTCGCCAAATAACTCTGGTATACAAAACACTTTTGACACTTTTCGCATTTGAATTTTTTTTCTTTTGTATGCATAGCGGTAGTGTGAGCACGCAAGTATTTTTCACTACTGAAAGTTTTTTTACATTTGACGCAATCGTAACTTTTTTCTTTTAAATGCACGACATCTTTGTGCCTTTTCAAGTCATCTATTGTGTTGAAATTCTTGTCGCAATATTCGCACGCAAGATTTATGATTATTTCATTAACCGTCGCGTGGTTGTTGGACAAGACATTTTTGGGAAGATAGGCTTCTATGTGGTCCTTGTTCGGGTAATTTTTCATCGTTAGATGGACTTTCCTTGTGTGAACAACCCAATCTAGCTCTTTATAGAAATCCTTTCCACACCCATCACACGTCCATATATCGAAATGAACTAATTTTAAGTGTTTTTCCATTTCTGTTGCACTTGAAAAATTTCGATGACAACCTAACCGACAAGTTAATGTACCTGAATGAATTTCTAAGTGACATCCCAGTTCTCTCTCACTTGAAAAGACTCGAGGACAACTTTTGCATGGATACTTTCTTGAATCTGCCATTCTAAAAATCTCACGACTTTACGCTATAAAATTATACCGTCTATCGATCCGTACTACTCTTTCTCTACTGTTGTCCTTTCAAATCTCATGAATACCTCGAGCTCATACGTTTGCCAGCCGTTGAAATTTTGTTTACAACGGAACAAATTGAACGAGTCATCGTGTCAAGCGAATGGATTGGAATTTATTTGAACTTAATTTTTGGCGCTAGTAAAATCCGTAATTTAGGCATTTTTTTGGAGTCGGTTTTTTCATGCAATCATAATTTTCAAGTAAAAAGTAAAGAATGGCATCTTTGACACAGTAGCTTATGGATTGTGTGTTGTGCTTCTTAAGTTTTTCTATAATGCCACTCTTGTCTTCTAATCTTTGCTTTTCCAAAGCTGACATAGTGAAATTTCCTCGACTTTTCACTTCAAAATCTATCTACCTATAGTACTATTCCGCGACTGTAGTCCTTGCTTCTAATCTCTGAAATTTTATTTATCGAATGGAATTTATGTTAATTAATCAAAAAAATTTCGCTATAAATTAAAAATCATTTTCTCAATTTCTTTATTTCGTTCTTCGTTTTTTTAGCCAAGCTATAAAGCATTCCGGTCTGCTTGTCCGAGCAATCCTTCCAAACGGTGCACTCCCGATCCAACGCGTCCGGCAGAACGTTCTCCACCAGTCTTGCGTACTTCTCCAACGGACAGAATTGACCACAGCTCGGAATCGTCAGGGTGATCAGCTCTTCCGACGGGCCCGTCCAATACAGCATCTATGAAAAAAAAAGTAATAATAATAATCACATCCATTTTACTCATGACGATATCGCCGAACTACGTATATAAACGATTTTTCTTTCTACCTTCACGAACGACTCGTTTCGCGAATTGCTGTACTTCTCCACGAGGACGGCCGAGGCGAAATCCGCCAGCGCCGGCGCCGTCGTGATTCTGTGCGCCCTCAGAATGTGCGCCACGTTCACGTCGTGCGCGCTGTACAAAAATATCTTTCTCTCCTTGTCGTTGCCCAGCATGTTGCTCAGCATCTTCTCTATCGTCGGGCCGGCCGTCATTCTCACCAAGGACGGCGTGTGTATCATCGCTTGATAAGTTATGTTGGTCAGCTCCTCCAGCGAATCGATCACCGGTGCGGACCATTCGGGCAAGGGCAGTCCCATGCTCATCTGTAATCGACGTTATCGATGACGATGACATCAAGATCGAGTTGCTGTTGAAATTATATACTCACGATGGCTTTGAGGTGATTGTGCAGGAAGAACATTGACATCAGTGGCTTTTCCCAATTGGCGTCGGTTTTATTCTTCACGTAATTAAACTCGCGCTCGTACTTCTTGTAATGCGCCTTTAATTCGGGCGAATTTAACGCCTCGTCGAAGTGTCGATCGAATCTACGCAGGAATTTAAAAAGTCGTTGTACAATAATTTCAAGCAAAATAAATACATTGACAAAGAGCTTCCTCATAAAATAATTATTGCTCTTCGATAACACTGATTTTTGCTGCTCTTCTTTTAAAATCACTATTCATATGTTTCAACCACTTACACCACTTTAACTTTGTAAAAATTGAAAAAAAATCCTAATGAGTGACAAAATATTACACGAACGAAAATGAAAATTTTTCGGGCATCATCCTCAACCCAATCGAAAAAAATGCAGTTCATTTCAATAACATCCACACAGACAGACAGACAGACATCATTCACAAATTCGATCTAGTTTATGATGAATATTATATACTCGACACATGTGAGACACAACAATTGACAAAGGCCCATTTTAAACCCATCACAGAGCTTCCTCTACATGAGGAAGCAAAATTAACTTAACATACCTCTTACAGTGATTGGTCATCAAGAAATTTTTGCCCGACCTGTCGGACTGATACGGTATGGGCGACCAACCGATCGAGTCGCTCCAGGCCGTCGTCTTGCTGGGCGGATACAGCCCGGCCAGTACCAGCTGGAGGGTCATCTTGGTGCGATCGAGATCGGTGCTGTAGCCGTAGACGTCGCCGTGCTCGTACTCGCCGAGATGAGAGTCGTAACGTCGGCGCAGCATTTTGCCGAGCTTGTGGGCACGTTTCTTGCCAACCTGTATCAAGAATCAAGAATATGCAATCGACTGAGAATCGAGGATACTTTTTTTTCGTTGCGTATATTGTAATACGAACATTTGTTAATTGTCCATACTGTTTCGGCCCATAGTACTTGAGATTGTAGGGATCGAGCGGATAGATCTCCTCGGGGGTCGGGTAACGATCGCCGTGTCGGAAAAGCTGCGAAATTCTCACGTGTATTTAATTATTTTTATACGAATTGATTAAAAATGTTGAAAAACTCACGACTTGAACTAAATCTAGCTCGCACTCTTGATTATTGATCTTGATCCTGAACGCGTCGATGCCACCGCCGACACAAAGAATCAAACTCGAGATCGTAATTAACGAAACCATCGTCGTCGTCATGGCGGGGCGTGTCTCGCGCGACTGCGAACGCGACGAAATGAAGGATTTATTTTAATTTTCCTGAAGCCCGAAAAAGCGAGATAAAAAAATATATCAACGTTAATGATCGATAATTGCTTCGTATCGCGCATTATCGATGACCCGACTGATTCCGAAACGAAAATTGCCGCGACGGAATTGCGAGCTTTCGACGAAATTTCGATATACGCGTACGATAAGGCGAATCTCTTGTCGCGCAGCTGCACGTGACTTCCTAAATTTCCACGCGAGATTCGTACATGCGTTATCGTGTTAATAATAAAAAAAAAACAACAAGGACAGATTAAGATTTTCACAATACGATTCGTTTATTCATGCAAAAGAAAAGCACAGATGGCAACGTGTTTGTGAAAATTCATTCGATCATTTTCATTATATCGTCGTTCAGGCTGAGCCAGGCTCGACGCTGTCCGTGTCGAAGATCCGCTCGAGGTCCTTGGGCTCCAGGCCCTGGAACAGGCAGCGCATGTCCTCGTCCGTCGGCACGATCGGCGCCACGAGCTCCTCGTACCTCGACAACGGGCAGATCTCGGCGCAGCCCGGCATCTCGAGGCGCATCAGTTTCTTCGGCTCGCCGATCCACAACAGTAGCTGCGGGACAAAGAGACAAAGGTAATGAGCGTGAGTCATTTTTTTGGCATTAAAATTGAAGTACGCTGAGTTTTACGGCAGAAATTTTTTATGAAAATTACTGTTTTAAATACGGATTTCTTATTTTATTTCTTTGCACTCGAAAATTCAATTATAATTAAGTGCAGACTACATCACTAGGTGGCGAGTACCTCGTATTGGTAAAATCTGCAAGTGGCGAAGTCAACGTATTCCTTTAAGTACAGAGTGAAAAGTCTTGTTTGTTAGTCTTTTCATTTCCATTTCAGAACACTGACAATAACCTTATTAAATTCGAATCGATTATTATAATCAAATTGAAGTTTTATACATTTCTAATGTAGAAGATTAAAAATAAAGTATAAATTCATATAAAAAAATTAATATTACGTAATTCGAGTGCAATACCAAAATGTAACTTCAAGTAAATCACGATTTTCAATAATTCCATCGATCTCTTGGCAGTTGAAAATATATACATCGACGATACAACTCACTCTTTCAAAAAAAAAAAAATATCTCGAGCTCAAAATTAATCCTCACCCTGACGTATCTGTTATTCTCTCCGTCCTTCAGCTTCTCGATTATCACGGCACTGCCGTAATCCGGATACTGGCCGAGGGTCAAATTGTGCGCCGCCACCACGGCGTGCAGATTCTTGTCGTGCGACGCGTACATGTAGAGCTTGCGCCTGGCCAGACGCATGTTCTCCAAAAATTGGCGCACCAGAGTGCCGCCGTTCAATCGCTTGAGCTCCCGCGTCCACGACAACGTGGCCAGATAGAACTCGTTCGCGCGCTGGATCTTCTCGTAGATCTCGTCCGTGTACCAGTCGGGCAGGGCCAGCTGCAGATCCTTCTGGATCAGCAGGAAGTTGTAGGCGCAGATGATGTTCATGAAGGTGAAGTTCTCGTATCTGCTCTTCATGAGGTCGATCACGTCGGCGAATTCTCGGAGGGTGTCGCGCACCTCCGTCGTGTTGTAGAGCCGCTGCAGCGTCGTTATGAATCTGCGCGAGTCGAACGCGTTGAGCATAAAAAAATTTAAAAAAAAATAAAAAATTAAATATATTCTCTCGATCGTCGCTTACTTGGGACAGAATCGTGGCTTCATGAGAATGTCCAGCTGGCGGGGATTCGAGTTGACGGCGATGGGCATCCAGTCGAGGTCCGGATTCCAGATCTGCTGGCCCTTGGGCGGATAGAGGGACGCGAGGGCGAGCTCGAGCGAGGCCTTGGTGCGCGAGTAGTCCGAGCTGTAGGCGTAGACGTCCCTCGGTCTGTACTGATCGCCGAGAAAATCGTCGTATCTCCGGCGTAGCATCTGGCCGATTCGGTACTCCTGCTTCATGCCCACCTGCGTGACCAAAAAGGGTCGAATCGTCAATCGCGATTTGAATGTAATATAATTATGTGCAAAAATTTTTCAGACACTCACGTTAGTGAGTTGAGAGTAGCCCCAGGGTTGGTAGTAGGCCTCGCTATTGTTCGGTATGAGGATCGCCTCGCAGCCGATGGCCGTCCTCGCGCCGTGCCTGAACAGCTATACATGTAAGCAAACACAAAAATTATGTATGTTTTCTCAGATTTTGAATGTGAAAGTCTAAATAATAAAATTAAAAGTGAATTAGCTGATAAGTAATTTTTCAAAGTAAAAAATTGTCATTCTGTACTCGAATTCAAACATTACGATTGAGTTTACTTTAAAAAAAATGTATGCATGAAAATTCAATCATAATTAAAGCCAACATCCACCACTAGATGGCGAATGCCTTTATCTGCGTAAATCTGCAAGCGGTAAAGTTAAAATAATTGTATATAAGAGAACAGCACATTTTCGCAACAATATCTTTGATTACATGAGAATTGGGCTGTCATTAAAAAAATTTTCACTCACGACTTGAACCATCTCCAGTTGATAATCATCCTCGTCGAATTTCGCGACGTTCTCCAAGGGCGGCAAACCTTTGGCCTCGCCGAGGGCCCAGAAATTCGAGCAGAGCAGCAGCAGCAACAGCGGCGCAATCGTCATCGTGATTATTGCGAGGTTGTTCGAGAATTGACTGACGACAACGACGACTACCAAGAACGAGGAAGATCCGATGTCCGGCCCCCCCGAGACGCCACGTAAGAGTCAGTCGAGACTTTTATTTACCCATCAACGTTGCGACGGAGTGAGAGAGAGATGTGTTATTTGCAATAATCTAATCGCCAAGTAATAGCGGAGTCACGCTTAGTAATATAAAAAACACACTATTGCGTAAATTGTGTCAATTTGCACAGCGTTCGGACATGGCCGAAATATTTCGCCGTAATAAGTCAATAAAATAATTATTAATATTTACTGATCTCTATATCTCTAAAAAAAAAAAAAAACATTACAGCCTCGCCGAGTACAACGAGAGATAGCAGCAGCCTTACAATTATAAATCAGAGATCGTCGATTTCCGACGCGGATCATCGTCGCATCGCAACGCGCGACGACGCACCGATAAGACTACGAAAAATTTTTCTCCCCTTCGAGCGCACGAGCATGCACAAACGCGTTCGAGATAAACAATATCAATTGCCGAAAAAAATGAAATGAATTGTTTTTATGTACGAGCCGAGTTCATTGACGCAAATCCGTCCGCGCCGATCGATATATAATTCGACTTTTTAAAATAATAAATGATTAATTTTCGACACTCGAGCTATGCGTAACGATAATAATTATACACATCGTCGTCTCTGAGGGGATATAAGGCGCATCGATGACTTTGCCCGATATACGTATGTATAATAATACATGTATGTATAAATCGAATCGTAGAATCGTCCCTTTTCAACGCGGGACGGGCACAGGCACGTGTCTCGCGCTTCAAAAGTACACACCGCGGACAGGCGCAAATAGCAGCCCCGCGCGCGCTTAAGCCTGTTACGTCGGCTCTTGAAAAAAAGAAGAGAGAGACCGTATAATAGAGATTTCACGCCGCGGGCGCTTGGTTCTCACAGTCGGGGGTCGTTGTAGTGTATATGTAGCATATATACACAGTCTAGCCCACTGCACCCTGCCTTGACCCCCACACCCTTACGCACGTACGTACGTACAGCGGCGCTAAGTATCTGTTTATAGTCCGCGGGGATCAATTTGTTTGGCCGATTTATTTATTGGTCGTCGTCGTCGTCGTCGTGGGTACATAAGGCAAATTGGCCACGGCTCTTCTTCTTCCGACGTTACGTGCATTTTTTTCCTTTACACACGTATATTATGTAATGCGCGGTTGGGAAAGGCAAATATGCGCGTGTTATACGTATACGGCACGCGGCCGGCGGTACATAAACTGCGAGCTGCTAACCGGACAGCTCTGATTGTTACGGCGCTTTAAAGAGACACGCCACGATTTGTTTTTCCTTTTTTTTCTCCTGCGGATCTTTATATATTTTTCGAGTGGATTTTTTTTAAGCGGGAAGGGTTGAATATAAGTATGTTTTACTCGTGACGATCTCGATGACGAAAAGTCGATCGCGCGAGTAAACCCCCCCGCGAGATATCGAGTTATAAACATACGTATACGCTCGTGTAATGAAACAACAACAACAACAAAACAAAAACAAAAACAATCGCAATTTCTCGATATCGTGCAGAAATCATCGCTACGTACACACGGACGTCGCATCGTCACGTGTAGACAATATCATACATTTATCATCGCGTTTATGAGTGGGTATGTGCGTTAGGCACGCGGCTGCTGCCAGCGACAATCGTCCCACGTGTTGGCTAATTTCATGCCTCGGCTCATCATCATCGTCTCCCTTATGTAAAAAAGAAAAGGTACTAGCACGCGCGCGCGATGACGAAAATTCAACTCTGCACTACTCGCGGCTATATATATACATAATAAAGTAGCTACTTATAAGCCAAGATACTCTCCCAAGAGTATTTGTCGACCGTACGGGACGGGACACGCACGAGGGGTGGGTTATTATAGAATCTCTGAATATTCAAATGAGCCACACACGCTCGTGTGTACGTATACAATATACATACATAATACCACAAGTAGCGATATATATGCGAAAGGTAGGCTATACACATATGCCTGCACCCTTGTATTTATATGGGTACGGGAACACACACACACACGAGCTTCTGTGGGCGCCTGTGTCAGCGAGGTGTTGACACAGTTAATTGGAGGCACGCCGTCGACTGTGACGATTCGCTCACTCGCTACGCTAGTACGCCAATTATGTAATAAAAAAAAAAAAAACGAAACGATTTTTTTTCTTCGGCTTTTTTCCGCGGATCGTAATCGCGTGCGTCTTTCGAAGCGTGATTTTATTGATTCTCGTTTTTATACCGTGCGAGCATGCGGCTGCGCCTGTGCGGAAGTGCAAACAGGAAAAAAAACAGTTACCTGCAAATATTTGATTTAGGAAAGGCGTATATAGGTAGCTGCACGTGTATCCGAGTATTTAGATATATACAGCCGAATTATAGCAATTGTAAAATTTTCACACAGTCCCCCACCCTCGTGTATTATGCTATTATCAATCTATATATACGCGCATGCCTGCCCTAACTTTAATTCATCCCGATGACGATGATTTGCATACGATCGCTTGTCCGGCGCTTATTATTATTTGCGGCCTCGGAATTAGCTCTATCTCTATCTCTCTCTCTCGTTCTTATTCTATGCACTCGTCATAATCCATCCCTGCCACTGCTGCTGCTACTGTCGTGCGGTCGTCAGCACAATACACGATTGTGCCGCAATAGAAAAATTATTCGCGCTCGATTGACTCTCTATTGCCGCATGTACATTTGCGGGACACACATTAAGCGTGTGATTCGAGGCATTTGTTTAATTGAGCGAAATTATACGCGCGAACCGAGAATCGTATAAACCAAGGCGCTATATCATTATCGAGTCGAGTGATGATTTATTATAAATATTTTTGTACTTTCCACGAACGAATTCACGAACATTTTTTTCCGTTCTAACTAGCGCAATGCTAAATTTTCCATTATTTGGTAATTCCGCTCTTGTGCCGTATCAAAAGTAACGATCGCTCGTTTTATTAACTCGACTTGCAAAATTTTTCCCCTATTTATGTGCGCGCCTCGCTCGAATCGGATTTATCGTTTAACTAATAAAATTCAACAATTTTATTATATACTCCATGGACGAGCGAAACGCATTAAAACTAATATTACGAGCGCGCGGACAAATGAAATCCTCCGTCGGCGGGGACAAAAGCCCCAACAGCAGCATCGTCTCGTCAACAACGACGATATAATTATTCAACGCGCAGCGACGTAAACCCACCCACGCGTCCACCAATGGCGAAGCGAAGCCCGTCGGGCGAGCAGCCATTGGCTCGGCCGCGAGAGGGTAGCCAACCCCTCTACCGATGTCGCGCGCGCACCACCCCCTTGGCTGCTGCAAAAAAGGGGTTGCCACCGCTAACGGAGGGGCTGGTTCATCGCGTATATAAAGTCTCGAGACGTCCGGGCGAGGAGCTTCATTGACCGACGAGACTCGCGGCTAAAGGTCGTCTTCTCCGTGCGTCGCTTTGTGTATCATTACATGTTCGTCTCGTGAAAGTGAGAGCGCCGATGCGCTGCCGACAGTGCGTGGGTGGCTGACATTGTGCTTTCATTTCGTATTTTTAGTGATAGCGTTTTCTCTACGAGTGAGTTGGAATCGAGGTGATTGTTTTATTTTTTGGCCGTTGTTGTTAAAACCATCTCAAAAGTTGCATAATGGCCACGCACTCGATTTACGATTACGACGACGGCATCGTCGTCAGCGGCGGCGGCGGTCAGAGGCTTCAGAGGCACAGGCTCGGCGGCATGAAGTGCGCCGATTCCGCCGTGGCTTGTACGAGGTACATACGTGATATTTTTTTCATTCAGAGCTCAAAAATGTAATTCACACGTTTTACGGATGATTGATTTCTTAATTTCAGATTAATTAATTTGCATATAATATCACTCGTCTTTACAAACATATCTATTTTAAAATACTTATGATAATAATACGGATTACTTTGCTATACCGATGAGGAAATCTTATAAAAAGAACTCAAAAATGTTTATCCTGTCTTGTCAGTTAAGTATTATCTCGCAGAATGAAAATAAATATCGAGGGATGATAATCCGCGAAAATCGTATACGTAGTATGTCGCGTAATAGAGATCACAATCGCAATCGAATATAAAGTTTATGAAGAATACATACACGTACAGACGTACATACATCTCGAGAATCCATAAATCAATGAAAAGTTTGCTGTTTGCTTTGATAAAGATAAAGATAAAATAAATAAAAAAAATAGAAAAAACATCAAATATTTGCCCGCGCGCACATGTTCGAGAAATTTTTCTTTCTTTATCGTGCGTTAATCCCCTTTCTCGATTTCGATCACATCGATTCAGGTGAGAGAGAGCATCGCAAATTGTAATCGATGTTTATTTTTTGTAGCGCCCAATACTACATGGGCCCCGGCGGCGAGATGAGCGAGGAGGATCTCGTCGATCTGCCGTCGTGCGTCTACGCGAGTCGGCCGTCTCAACAGCAGCAGCAGCAGCAACAGCAACAACAGCAGCAGCATCAACAGCAACAACAGCATCAGCAGCAGCAAATTTCACATCAACAGCAACAACAGCAGCAGCAACAGCAGCAACACATGTCGCATCACGCGCTGGTGCAGCAACACACCCACTCGCCGCCTCTGCATTATCACCACGTCAATCAGATGGCCCAAGCGCAAAACGGTAAATCTCTTTTTTAATCTATATATTAATTTTTATACGAACAATGTAGCGATTGTCTCGGTGTCGCAGATCACACGGAAAACGACATGAACGGCATGGAGGAGAGCTACTATCCGAACGGCAGCCCGTACAGAATTCAGCGTCACGCGGCCAACATACGCGAGCGCAAACGCATGCTTAGGTGAGCTGCTACATAATAACATCAATAAATAAAAAAAAAAAATTTTAAACACAACGACAAATCGAACTAAAAGTCCCGCTCTGTGTCTCTCTTTGGACTCCTGCAGCAGTATCAACTCGGCCTTCGACGAGCTGAGGGTGCACGTGCCGACCTTCCCCTACGAGAAGCGACTGTCCAAGATCGACACCCTGAGGCTGGCCATCGCCTACATAGCCCTGCTGCGCGAGGCCCTCGCGACGGATCTCGATCCGTTGACCTACATCGAGCGCTGCCTCAAGGGCGAGCTGAACGGCGAGCGGGCCGAGTGGAACACGAGCGACTTGACGGCCAGATTGTCTTGGATCAATTGGGCGAATCTGGGCGTGAATCCGAATCGACGCTCGGTGCTCACGTCGTTGGCACTGACGTCCGACAATATGAATTGAAAAGGAGAAAAAGAGTCGTAACGGATCTTGTAAATATGTATTTATCGAATGCCAAAGATTTTTGACGATAGGGATAGAGTAATAACGATAATATTATATATTTAAAGAAATGGGCAAAAAAAAATACAAATATTTTGACTCTTCGCCTGCTAGTAATCTCAGTCTTGTAATAAGTGCAATAATAACACAGCGAAGAAAAAGAAAAACATTGTAAATGCGTTGATTTATATATCCAAGTTATACACCAACACACATTCGATGTAGAGTGAGAGAGAGAATGAGAAAGAGAAAAATAAGAGATTAAAACAATCGACAATGTGAGTTTACGTACACAACAATTTCGGATCCTGCCTTGTATTAATTCTTTTTCGATTAATCAACAGTTCAAATCGTGTCTGACCTTGATCTTTTCCAGAATTTCGTTTCTACTTATACATTTATTTTCATTTTACCACTTACAGATTTACAGATACACGGGTGCTCGCCATCTGGCGGCGATGTCTGTGGCTTTAATTTTGATCGAATTTCTATGCATTTTTTTGGTGTACAATTAACGCGATATATAACTAAAACATTAACTTTAAATCAAAACGCATGAATTTAAGTATAAAATTAAATATTATTTTATAATTAATTTTCGCGCATTAAGAATAACATACACCATCGAATTTTCATGAATTTTTTTGGTGTCGGTTAACGCGAAAAAATTCACTTAAATTAAAATTCAGTATCCGTGATTTCGTTTCGCGATCAACTGAGCGGATACTTGAGCGAGAATATGTCCTCGCGCATCACCAGCCACTCGGTGGAGGGCTTCGGCTCGCCGGGCGGCGGATACCTCACCAGGTCGCAAAAGATGTCGAGCGAGTAGCAGTACCTCACCTCGGCCGTGGGCAGCAGCGGCTCGACCAGACGCCTGTAGTCCTCCAGAGGACACTCGTAGCCGCAGTCCGGCATTTTCAGGGGTCGCAGCTCCTCGGTCATGCCGTCGTAGTACATCATCTGTACAGCAAAAAAAAAAAAAAATCAATGGTTCGATCCTCGAATCCGAACAATTGAATCGAAATTATTTGTTTACGCGTACCCTCAGGTAGACGCGCTCGTCGTCGTTGCCGCGCAGCTTCTCGATTATGACGGCGCTGCCGTAGCTGCAGTCGTCGGGCACCCGATCGAACTCGTGCGCCCTGAGGAAGGTCGCCAGATTGATGTCGTGCCCGCTGTACAGATACATCTTTCGGGCCTCGTTCACTCCCCTCTCCTGCTCGTACACGTTGTTGAGAATCTCGTCGATGGTCGGACCCACGGCGATGCGTCTCATCTCCTCCGTGGCGACGAGAGCGTCGAACAGCATCGCCGCGATCTCTCGAAGCTGCTCCATGTGCTCGGCGGCGCACCAGTCGGGCAGGCCCAGGCCCATCTGCAGCGCCGAGTGGACGTTCGTGTAGAGGACGTAGGGCGTGAAGAGGCGTCGGGTCGTCAGACCGGTGACGTTGCGCAAATAGGCGTAGAACGACTCGTAGCGACGGAACTTGGCCCTCAGGTCGGGCGTGGCCTCGAGCTCGTCGAAGAGCTTGCGGAATCTCGGGCACTGGGTGACGATGCGCATGAAATCCAGCTGGCGCTCGACGTACTTGACCGGGACCGGGGTCCAGTAGAGCTCGTCGTAGCGGCGCCGAGAGTTGAGGCCGGCCAGTACGAGCTGGAGCGACATCTTGGTGCGCTCGTAGTCGGTGCTGCGAGCGAAGTACGAGTCGTAGCGGGTCACGGGCCCGAGAAGCTCGTCGTAGCGGCGGCGCAGCAGCAGGCCAAGTTGGTACTCCCGTCGCATTCCTTGCTGCAATTATTATTACGAGTATGATTCATAGACGAAGTAAATAAAGGAGAATAAAAATCGTCTAATTAATACTTTTATAAAAGTAAAATAAATAAGTTTTAGTAAGTTTTTTACAATGTACTACTTTCTTCATTGAACTTTGATGACCCGTGGTTAGATGCCAATGACTTATTGGAATTTATTAATTGAATGCTTAAAACTTTTATTCAAGAATTTGAATTTTTTACCATTAGAAAAGTATCAAACGTTAATTTCATGCTATTGATTGGTTGAAAGTATCAATTAATCATATCATACTTTGTCTGTGTAATAGCAGCTTGTTAGTAAGGTTTTTTATATGTAAGGTGTGTGTCCCTATTTTCAGTCAATAATTATATTTACAACTTAATTGTTCGAAAGACAATTTTTTCTTTAAATTGGCCGAATAAATCTAGCATCTTCAAAAGAAATATATTATTCAATTTCAGATACATCAAGTTCCAATCCTATATAAAAAATTAATTCAAAGTTGACCGAAAATATAGGGGCGTATACCTTATTTATAAATACTAAAAAATTTCTTTTTTTATCAAGTGAATAAACATAAGATTATAGGAAACAGTGGGTATAAATATCGATCGAAGATAACTCAAGGGTCAAAAAAAGCTCTAATTTACCTCGGTCAGCTGACCATAACCGGACCTTCGATAGATGTCGTCGTAAGGGTCGGTCTTGTAGACCTCGATCTGGCCGGCAGCTCGATCTCCGTGTCTGAATATCTGCGAGACATTTTAATAAGCATAAACATATTTAAATGCCAAAATTCGGAAGCTTCGTGTCGAATCGAGTACTCACCACTTGCACCTGCTCGATCTCGAAGTCCTGATCGGCGCGCAGGGCAACGATGAGAGCGGCCGCCCAGACGCAAACGACCACGGTAGGCGCGCGGCGACTCATTTTGCGATCGAAACCAAAAAAAAATAACGATTTTTCTTCTTGCTTCGAGGCCCGCGCTGCAAGCTCCGCTTTAGCGAACTGCGGGAATCACATCGTCGAACTCCACGACGACGCCGCCGCCGTCGCGCCTTGCACCGTTTTATATAAAAATATCGTTACCGCGCGGCTAAACGATCGGATTCGAGCAGCAGATAAAATATCTTTCTCTTCTTCTTCCTCGGTGTAGTGTGTACTCAACGATATATACATATATATACCGAAACGTATCTGCTTCACGCAGAGCTCTATTTGTTTAGGCTGAGGCAAAGATTATATATATGGATACGATGCATACGGCGCGCGGTGAAAATGACGCGCGACGTATATACAAATACGGAATTATATCGCGATTCGCTGCACTTGTGAAAATATCTATTTGTGCATCGATCGATCTTTGTACAGTTTACACTGTGCGATCGTAAAAATCGCAAAGAATTTGACTATTCGCAGTTTACTTTGTTTTCTCGCGGCGATGTTTGAGGCATTTCTCGATCGTAGCCGCGATAGCCGAATCTGTTTTTCTAGCTGCGTTTTTGCAGCTTTACGCGATCGAAAATCGCAAAAAAGAAATAAGTCCACGGAGCTTGAAAAGCTCCGAAGCTCGATATTTTGAAGACGATTGAGATTGAAATATTGGCAAGTCTTTTTCGGTAATTTATTTACAGGGTTTTTTTTAATGAAAATCGTCGTGTAAATCTATCTAAAATATTCAAGTACAAGCACTTTTTTTAAATTTGACTGACACGAGATATTAGCTTCATTTGAAATAAAGCTCAATAGGCAGGTATCTTCAAGTCAAAGCTATTCTTATCTTTAATGCCAGAAAATAACAAATATTTTACCCACGAAGTAAACGAAAAAGGCTCAATTAACAGTAAAGATAAAAAAGCACACTTTTGTAATGCTATAAAGGCAATAAAAAAAAAAAGTAAAATCCTTGAAACATATAATCAAAATTGTTTTAATTTTCAAGTCCTTGACGCAGTAAAAAATTGAAAATAGAATAAAATGTGATTCTTGCGGCAGCATGTTTAGTTTACAATATTCGGACAAATCATCAGATGTAACGTTTTAATAAACAACATAATATGAATTTTCTGGAAATACTTTCCGAATTGTCGAGTTATATAACACATGCTCATATTGTTGTTTGTTTGACGAACGAGGTAGCCAGTTCGTCGAGTATTTAGCATACGTTACGACGCTCCGGCGTAAACAGAGAAAATATCGCATCGATCGCAGCAAGTGATTTTCGCGAGAAAAGTTGAAATTATTTCATATCCTGATAGTTATTTTTCCTCGAGTGTATAGAACAATGTCCGACGACGCGAAAAGTTTGAACGAATTGGAAAAATTGCGCGCAAAGTTCAACTTGGACAATACAAAAGAGAGAGAAAAATTTCTCAATGAATTTTACAAACTAATCAAAAGTTGGCAAGGTCGACGACCAAATTTCCGGGACATTTTTCGGCCTGAAGATATCGATTGCATTCTCGAGGAGGGTGTTCGTTCTGACTACGATCCAGAGAAACTAATCGACTTACTTATCGATACCGGCTATAAAGACGAACCCGACGTGGATAAAGACGACAAGCCACTTTCGCGCCGTAGCACAGCTGTGCATGCAACTCAAGGCCGTTATCCAGGGTGGAAGCGGATAACCCGCAAGCTGTTTAAAATCTACGACAGATTCGACGTAAATTACACCGACGAATTCGGCGTAACGCATTTTCATTTAGCCTGCGAGTATGGTCTTGAGGAGATCGTTCAAAAATTCCTCGAGCTAGGCCAGGATCCCAATCTACAGAAGGGCCGTAGTGCATCGCCACTGAGCTTAGCCGTGAGTGCAGGTCACAAGGATGTGGCACTGATGCTTCTGAAAAATGGCGCCGATCCAAATCTGGTCGTTTACGAGGAATCGACCATTCTGCACTTTTTATGCGATGGATATTACGATGTTAAGCTGTTGAAGATGTTATTCGAGATCTGCGACGAATCGAATCGGCCATTGCAGATCGATGCTAAGGACAAGTTTGGTCGGACACCTCTTCAATGGGCCGTGGCGAGACTCTTGCCGAATATCGTCGATGTGCTCTTGGATCGTGGCGCTGATCTGTCCAGCTTCTTTTTCCCAGCTGTGAGTGACTTTGGCTACACTTACGAAAGTTTTATTCAGAATAATCATTCCAAATCGAGAAAAATATCTAGCGTTCTGTTGATCGCCGAACGTCTCGAGAAAAAGGGATACGAATTGGACCTGTACGACGCTCTCGCGATTATGCATTTTTTCGACAAGTACAAATTGTTCGATCAGTCGTCGATTTGGGTAAAATGTTCGAACCATGAAGAGTTCGAGAGTAGATTGAAAAATATAGAGATACGCCCGAGTCTGTCGCTCTACGAGCTATTTCGGATGAGATCCGACGAGGCTGCGAAACTAGTCACAATTGCGGACTACTTCACGTTGGCGGGCACGGGAAAATTGAGTGAGTTAATCTACGAATATAGACAAGTTTGTGACTTGCATCTGTGCGAGATAACGTTGAGAAGATTTTGTCGACGATGGGCACTGGATTCTTTTTTGGAGCTGACGCGTTACCGGCTGCCGATTGTCTGCTGTGATATAATCATCAGAAATCTAATAAACAAAGATTTGTTTCATATTTGTTTGGCGGCTGCAGGCCAGAACACGTGATGGCTCGTTAATTTTATTAATTTGGGAGAGCGGAGAAAACTAATTTTCAAAATTTCAATTCCGAACTATGAGTATTGCAATTGAGATAAAATGAAAGTTTATTGTCTATAATAATTTTGAATGTTTGATGTAAATCTGGAGATTCTCAACGATAATTTATATTAATAATTTTCATTCGATTAATTTATAAATCTTTAATTTTTCTTCATTTTTTACTTGTTTTTATTTTTTATTTTCATTTTATAATACTAAAACATTTCATAATACTAAAGATTATAATTCGATTTACTCGACTCGCGATTCTGACGTGAGTTCTTCATTGATATTCATCTATGCGGTCTTAAAGTCTTCAGAAAAGTACCCATACACACTTGAGCCGAGCAGAATTTGGAAAAAAAAGTTTGATTCTCTTCCCAGAACTTACATATGGCATTTAGTGTTGATAAAATTTTCACATTTTGAAGTTCATATAAAGTTGTATGCAATTTTTCCAAATTCTGCTCCGCTCACGTGGATGAGGTTACTTTTCTGAAGATTTTCACACCCCATAGATCAATATTGATGAAAAACTCACGTCAGAATCGCGTGGTCCTTGAATCCAATCACAATATTTAGTATTATCAAAAAGTAATGTAATTATTATTTCAGAGCTTCGGCAGGAGCTGTTTTAGGTCAATCAGTGATAGGATGAACATATTATACTATCACATGAAAAATGTCAACTATTTCGATTTATATAGCTGTTTTTAGCTGAACCTGAATTTAAGCTTCTAACACAGTTCGTTTTCCGTAGAAATTTGTACATTTATTGACTTTTTTTCAAATTTAATAATTTTTTTATACAATGAAATAACCCTTGAAATGACTCATGATCCTGTCAAAAATTAAATATTTCTAATTAGAGTTCCAAACATACTCTAAATTTTATACGATTATTATGAAGGGCCTAAGTCGCTTAATCAGACGAGTAAAAGAACACACGTACGCACAAATCATTGTGCACTGAATCAATAAGTTTCTCGAAGTGATTCTTTATTACAAATGTCTTTTGGTATGTATCACATGCATAATGCGATACTATTGCTATTCATTATCGATTCGAAGTAGGCGTTCAGATTAGACTTTTTTGAAAATGACCATTCGCAAATTTCACACGTACACGTCACACTCTGATACATAGTGGCAGATTATGGAGCTCGTCAACCACTGGAATTATTATTAAAAATTTTTTGATTTATCTGAGGATTTATTTACTGAATGTTACCGATAGTTATTTTGGAATACTAAGTTTTGGAAAAGTAGAAAAATTCCTCGAAGAAGTCGGTCGAAAAGTAAGAATTTCAAATGATTAATCGGTACTTTAATTTACCTTCAATTATTTAATTTTTACTCACAATTGTTAATTTTCAATACAGTCGGTAGAGTATAACACAATCAGTAAACGTTGAGACGGCTCGGTGTCAACAGAGCGGAAGATCATATCGACCGCAGCGAGTGATTTTCGCGGCGTAAGTTAAAAATATTCTCAAGTTAAAAATGATGTCCGAAAACACCCAACTCGACGAGCAATTTTTTTTGAGACTATTGAAAAACGGATATGCAGAGGCCGATTGGGAGAGCGAAGAAGGGCGAAGCAAATTTTTCTATGGAATACACGGTTTATTCTCACATTGGAGGGGCCAACTTCCGGCCGACCTCCGGGAGATATTTCTTCCCAATCGCTTCTCGGTCGATCGGCTTCTCACGGAGGCTTTGTACAATGGTGATCATCCGAAGGCTCTCGTCGACTTTGTGGTCAGTACCGGCTACAGGGACGAGCCCGAGCTGGATCGAGACGGCAATCCACTGTTGCGTCGCACCACTGCGCTGCACCTCACCTTCAAAAGTCGACACCCCCACAGGACGGAAGTGGCCCTTGAGCTCTTTAAAATTTACCGGGCGAACTACGTCGACGAGGACGGATTGACGCACTACCACGTGGCCCTGTGGTTCGGCTTCGACGAGGTCATCGAGAGATTCCGCCAACTGCAGCCCTCAGGGCCCGGCCGACTCGGGGGCGATCCTCTGCTGCATCGGGCTCTGGGGGACGAAAACACGGACCTGGTGGAGCGACTGCTCGGCCGATACGACGCCGATCCGAACGAGCTAGATGCCCAGCGGGGAGCGACTCCGCTGCTGAGTATCGTCTGGAGACAATTACCCTCGGCTTACGTCTTTGCCCGGCTGATATTCGAGGTCTGCTCCCGTCCCGACGTCAATCAGACCGTCCAAGTGGATGCCCGAGACTGGTCGGGTAACACGGCGTTGCACTGGGCCATGGACAGCGGCGACCCACGACTGATCGAGCTGCTGCTGAGACAGGGCGCCGATCCTAATTTAGCCAACGCAGAGGGATCGACTGCTCTGCACGTCGTTTGCCGGAGAGACGCAGACGATCGAGCGTCGGTGACGAGGTTCTTCGAGGTCTGCGGCGAAATCCAACGGGAGGTGCGGGTCGACGCTCGAGATCGGTGGGGCCGGACACCGCTGCAGTGGGCCGTGGCGAGACTCCTGCCCGAGGCAGTGGCTGTGCTCCTGGACAATGGCGCCGATTTGTCGCGATTCGTCTTTCCCACCGAGAGGCACTTGGCCGAGATTCCGCAGTCTCGCCTCTTGGCGAGTTGGCCCCGGGTCATCCTGCGCCTACAGGCCGGCGCCTTGGCCTGCCTCGAGCAGCTCGAGGGAAGAGGATACGAGCTGCAGAGGAGCGACGCCACGTCCGTCATGAGACTGATCGGCAGCCGCGAGATGTTCCAGAAGCCGATCGACGTCGAGGAGTTTTTCGAGGACTACGCCGAGTTCGAGATCGAGGCGAGACGCACCGAGGTACGCAGTGCGGGCCCGCGCCTGACGCTCCACGACCTGATCCATTTGCCGCCGGGAGAAGAGGCGACGAGTCGATTCGCCTACTCGGATTACGTCGATTTGGCCGAATCGAGAAGCGCCGAGTCATTCAGGGTTTGGCAGGTGCTGCCCGACGACGACTATAAAATTCGGGAGGCTTGCGAGGAGCACCTGAGCGAGGCCATGGCGAGAGGATTTTTCCGGCGGTGGGCACTCGAGGCTTTCTGGGAGCTCGTACGCCATAGGCTGCCTATCGAGTGCTGCCAGATTATCCTCCAGCATCTCATGAACGAACATTTGTATTACATTTGCTTGGCGGCTGCGGGTCGTGACTGGTAACGTACGTCGATCAAAGTGTTTTTTTTTCATTTCCGACGTCGTTAAAAATTGTATACTCTGCATATTACATATGTTTTATGTATATTATGTTACAAATGTGTTTTGTATATTTCAAAATTGTATAATATTTTGCGTATTAATCGAATAAATGAGTTTACATTTATGATAAATTTTAGACCCTTATTCAGACGCATAATCCCTGAAAACGCAACTCAACCGGTCAAAGTCAAAACACTCGGTCGCGTAAAAGTTAGATTTATTTAAAAAACCGCTACCGATTCATAGACAAAGAGCTTCATTATAAAAGGTGTTAATGTTGATTATGTATTTTATTATGTATGAGAAGTTGAGCGCGAACATTATTTTAAGCGCAATAAAAAGTAGTAGTTTACGTATAAGTATACCAACGTGAATTCAAACCACTTGGGAGTTTTTTTAATGAACATCAACGTAAACAGTCATGATTATACGCTCGTGAGATTGAGCATCATCGAATTTGTTCCCAAACTTTCTGAAAATTTTAATTGCAATAAGACAAAATATGATACATTGTGTACTGTTTTTTTTATTATTCTTTTTATTACCATTTCATAAGCAAAAGGAAAACTGCTGTCAATGCCTTGGCAAAGAGACGTTCCACCTTGAAGATCTACTTGACAATTGATGTTGCTAAATAACTTACTTATTGAGAAATCTGTGGAAGGGGTCAAAAACGAGCGAAGTTTAGGAATAATTTCTGCTTTAAGTTGCAATGGAGGATAAGTGTGTAGAGGGTGCTTCATAATAACCACAAAAATAATAATAGTTCAAAATGCTTTATTGTTTTTAACAAAATTAAATATTACATTACTGCCCTAGCATCACCCTTATAAAAATTTCCAATAGGATCCCGCGAAAT
This sequence comes from Trichogramma pretiosum, assembly GCF_000599845.2. NCBI lineage: Eukaryota > Metazoa > Arthropoda > Insecta > Hymenoptera > Trichogrammatidae > Trichogramma > Trichogramma pretiosum. The sequence continues at coordinate 89,158 of NW_019640861.1, read as the reverse complement.
TCCTATTGGAATCCTATAGGACTCCTGTAGGAATTTCGCGAGATCCTATAGGAAATTTTTATAAGGGCACACGTGCTCTGGGGTTTCTGTTTTCGCGGGATAGAATTGCATACTATTTTTCAAATTCTCTGGCCCGAAAATCTTCTCTTTGCGCATTTCCAGGCCACTGATATGAAAAAATATTTATACGAAAAACTTTGTAAAATTGCGCTAGAGTATTTCATTCAAAATCTGGACAAATATCACATTCCTAAGATTTTTAACGAGTGTGTACAGAATCTTTATAAGAATTGAGATTACCTTTCAATCTTTAAATTATTTTTGACTAGTTTCACATTCGAAAGATTTGCTACAAATATAAACTCCGATAACGTGAGTTTTGAGGCTAACTTTTTGTCCAAATGATTTATGATAAACCTCACATTCAAAGGGTTTGCTCTTATTATGGACTGTACTTATATGCCTCACTCACTCGCTTCGCTCGTGATGCTAATGTCGGGGCAAGCATCAAACTTCGAAGCTTAATTACAGAGTCATATGTTAAAGTCTAGTATGACTTGCTAGGCTCACAATGCTAAAAGTAAAGGAAAAAAATTCGCAGCACATATAACTGATTTCATGTAAAAGTCAATAATAACCATAACCGCTTAGTTTTTTGCACAATCAGACAGCAAATCAAGACCTCGATGCGAAAGAAAAAACAAATGCAAGTCTTTATATGCATTGAGATCTTGAATTCAATTTATATTTTGAATTTATTAGGATAATTTTATGAAAACTTTTGCGCGGGGATGGAAAAAAATACTATTTCTTACACGGGTGAAAAATGAAACACCCTCATACACGTGATATGACGCCTCGGCGCCATTATCACGTGCATGCGGAAGTTTCATTTCTTCCCCTTGTAAGAAAATCTACTAATTTCAACGTCTTGTTCGGAGCTAAGATGGGCCGAGCGAAAGATTTTGATAAAGATGTAATCGGTAATAACCATATTTTTTCTGTCAAAAAAAGCCAACGTTGGAAATCATTCAATTATTCAATTAAGGAGGTTCGATAGTAAACTTCATGTCTTTAGAAACGCCTGAAACTTTTTTATTTCAATCTTTGATAAGAAATGAATACACTGTTAAAATCTTAGATTGATCTACAATCTAGTTTTTGAGAAAAAAAAATCAAAAACGACGTCTTATACATGGGTCTTATGGGGAAAGTTACAACGATGTCACAAAAAAAGGAATGAAAATTCAGAGACAAATAAAATTTAAAAATCACTGCTCAATCTAAACAAAACAAATTGAAAATTGAAAAATTGAGAAAAAATAAATTTAAATAAAAAATCTAGAATTCTGAAATCAAATAAGTAAAAACTAGAAAAGTAAAAAAAAACAAATTTAAAACAAATTAAAAATTAAAAAAATTAAAACACACACACACACACACACACACACACACCAGCACAAGTTTCGATGTTTCACATCTGGTGCTTTACTGGTGATTACTTAACTCAATAAGAAGGAAAGATTTTAAGAGTAAGCACTCATTGATTATGCACCAGATGTGAAACATCGAAACTTGTGCTGGTATTTTCTGAATTTGTGTATGTGTGTGTTTTAATTTTTTTAATTTTTAATTTGTTATAAATTTGTTTTTTTTTACTTTTCTAGTTTTTACTTATTTGATTTCAGAATTCTAGATTTTTTATTTAAATTTATTTTTTCTCAATTTTTCAATTTTCAATTTGTTTTGTTTAGATTGAGCAGTGATTTTTAAATTTTATTTGTCTCTGAATTTTCATTCCTTTAATTAATAGATAAAGATGTTTCACATCTTGCAGCTGTTCTTAAACAGCTGATTTTTTTCTAATTTTTTCAATTTTTAATTTGTCGTTAATTTGTTTTTTTTTATTTAATTTTTTTCAAGTATCGAATTTCACGCTCTGGTAATTTACTGGGGAAATAGTGGAGACCAGCATAAGTAATACCGGGCAATATTATTTCTATATGCCATGATTGCTTCTTTCACTATATCTATACAGTTAACCAACGAAGCTTGAAAACTGGTATTCAGATTGAGCTTACCGACAATTAAACTTTATATAAATTGTATATTTCTATGATTCAAATCGAAAGATAAAATCATATTTATTTTTAGCCAAATATTTTTTTCTGACTTTTCAGTGGGTTTTTTGAATTATTTTATGAAAATTGTAGATGAAAATCCAAAGAAAAACCCAAAACGTTATAATTGTTAAACTCATCACTTTTTAATGCTCTCTTTTGAAGGAAGGGAGGAGGGCCTTACTCATTAGGCAAATGAAAACACTTTTTTTTCAATTTATTTATTTTAATAATATAATAATACATAAAAAAATCACGTCTTCAAATTAGTTTATCGTCAACAAACAAATATCAATCTTCGACCACCAGCCAAATGTAATATAAATCTTCATTCATTCGATAATCACTTTACATTACAAAATTGGTAATTTGTATAGTGCATCGATTTTAATCAAAAGCTGCTAATTGCCAGTCCAAAAAATAGCGTGCCCTTGGTATATTTTTGCACAGGTGCTCAGCGCAAATCTCCCAAAGACTTCTTCCCAATGGCCCAATGGGAAGCTTACCCCATTTTTTCGAACGCGCAAATTCCAAGTAGTCTGTTGACTTGAGTTGTCTTTGCGCTTCATCAGATGGCAACCGTATCAGGTCGTAAAGTGACAGATTCGGCTTCATCATTATTTTTTTCGCTCCTTCTGCGAATTCCTCGTCGTCGTACCAAGATTCTTGGACATTCGCTGACGTCTCGCTCGGTCCGTACTTGATCACTGCTGTAGTGTAGTAGATAAGAAAACTGGACTCATTAAATTGCAGTCCTCTGTTCTGAAGACGTTCTACGACGGCTATAATCCCAGACACTAATATCAATTTAAAGTTCTTCTTCCATTTGTGATACTCTGGCATAATTTCAGAGGGTATAATCAATCTGGAACAATCGGCACCATTATCCAAGAGTACGTCGACCAATCGTGGGTACAATTTTCCCACGGCCAATGTCAACGGTGTATTGCCAGAATGATCTGGCTTATCGACTTGTACTTGTAACGGCTTAATTTTAGCTTCCACTTCAAGACCTAATTGTTTGCTTGTGTTCAATAGTATTTTTGCCAAGTAGTCCGAGCGGTGTTTATGGCTATGAATGATTACATGCAGAGAAGTTAAGCCTCTCTGATTAGTTAAATTTGGATCTGCTCCATTTCTTAACAGCCATTTCATCATGCTTACGTTACCGCGCTGCGAAGCGTGGTGCAAAGGTGTGTTGCCCCATTGATCGGGTTTATCGACTTGCAGCGGCCGGCCGCTTGCCTCCAAAAGTATATTCGCCAATTTTTCCGAGTTGCTATCATTGAAATTGATAATGAAATGTAGAGGAGTCAAGCTTGTCTTATTGGCAGAGTTTGGACCGGCGCCACTTCTCAACAGTTCTTCGATTATCCATACGTTGCCACGTTGCAAAGCGTAATGTAGCAGTGTGTTGCCCGAACGATCTGGCTTATTGACTTCCACAGGACAGGCGCCATTTTTCAACAGCCATCTGATCATGTGTATGTTTCCGCGTTGCAGTGCGTAGTACAACGGTATGTTGCCCGATCGATCTGGCTCATCGACTTGTACCAGCCGATTTACTTCTTTGCTGGTATTCAAAAGTATATTCGCCAGGTCTGCGGAGTAGTCTTCATGGAAATTAATAATGATTCGTAGAGGAGTCAAGCCTTCCCTATTCGCCAAGTTCGGATCGGCGCCATTTCTCAACAGCAATCGGGCGATATCTTTTTTACCGCGCCGCAAAGCGTAGTGCAACGCAGTGTTATCGTACTCGTTCTGGGCATCGACTCGCACGAGCGACGTCTTTCCTTCTCGATATTTTCTCTCGTTGATTCGGAATAATATCTCTCCCAAGCAATAGTGCCCATACAGACTAATGAGGTGCAGAGGAGTCGATGCCTCCCCGTTGGAAAGATTCGGATCGGCGTCGTGTTCGAGCAGCAATCGGAACATCGTGAGGTTGCCGTAGAACAGAGCGAGATGCAATGGTGCCTCGCCCAAGTCGTTCAGGGCATCGACCCGCAAAGTTTGATTCAATTCGTCGTTAACGTCGAAGAACATTTTCACCAAGTCACTGTTACCGTGTCTCTTGTTTAAAATGTGCAAAGGTGTGAATCCCCATCGGTTGGCTAGATTTGGATCGGCGCCATTCCTCAGCAGGCGTTCAGCCACTTTTTTGTGTCCGTTCTCTAAAGCCAATTCGAGTGGCGAATCATCTGTTTCCGACACGGTATGAATGGGGTTTGGTTTGAACTCGAGAAATCTTTCAACGATCTCATCTAATCCAAATTTACACGCCACATGAAAGTGAGTGTAACCGTACTCGTCGATGTAATTCACGTCATAGCTATTGTACATTTTGAACAGCTCCTCGATGATAACATGGATGTCTTCGTAGTTGTTATTAGCCGCGCTATGTATAGGTGTGGTTCGATGCAGCCATGGCATACCTTCTTCATCGAGCTCAGGCTCGTCCATGTGTTCTGTCTTTATCACAAACTGGACGAATTCTTTGGCTCTCTCAAACGTCGTTTTATCCACTATAGAATGTATGGAATCATTGAGAAGACATTCTATTTCTTTGGGATCAAATAAGTTATCGAGTTCAGGAAGTGGACCTCTCCACTTATGGATCAGAAGTTCAATTCTAAAAAGAAACTCACGTCGCTCTTCGACACTCCAACCCATTCTTTTTCTCTCTTCCGTGAATATTTCTAAGCACTAGGTAGCACTGATATATACATACTGAACCATCTTCAAATAGAAAGTTACAAGAATTTCTAAGCTATTGAAGGCAAGAGTAGTGCCAGCTATATACATCAAAAGAGGAGTGGCGAGCGTTGTCCGAAATCGAAGATTCGTTCACAGCTGATTGCTTTCTCTCTCTTCTTTATCGACCGGTGGTGTAGACAATTCAAAATAACATTTCAAGTTATTCGCGCGTGCCAGATCGTGATTTCCGTACGATTTTCTATCCATATAGCTAAGCTTTGATTTTCGGCTGAATTAACCGGTCGCATAATTCGCGATGATACAATGATTGTAAACAACCACCCACGCGCGCGATATTCGTATTTTAATTTATTCAACCTACACTGAGAAAAAAGTTTAATTGAATCAATGAATTTTTAGTTGATTCAATGAAATAATTTAATTGCCGGTTGCTTATTAAATATTTATTTGAATTAAAGAAAAATATGTAATTGTTTCAGTTAGATAATTTAGTTGATTCAAATAAATATCTAAGTAAATTAAATAATTATCTAATTCAAGCAACTAAATATTTCATTGAATTGCAGAATAAATCAATTGTTTCAATCGAATCTATGGTTGTATTAAGAAAATAATTTCATTACTTCAAACAAATATTTACTTGATCGAATATAATATTTTTTTGAATGCAAAAATATATTTCATTAATTCAAATAAATATGTATTAGATTTGATTAATTAATTTGGCACCGCGAAAAAATATTTAGTCGTGTTGATAAAAATATACTAGTGAATCTAATAAATTATTAAAAAATAATTTGAAGTGATGTCTTCAACATAGTGTGGTATATTTGAATGCGACTTGGTTTTCGTTCCGGCTGTAGAGGGGATAGAAATTAATTAATTATTTAGTTAAAGTTATCATATGATCACATCGTATGTATGTTATATGTTAATTAGTTTATTACATAATTATTGAACAATCTTAATAACTATGGTATATATAAATTAATTTCTACCTACTCTAACGCATGAGACTATCGCTTAATTCTAACGCTCGGATGACAGTTCGCTCGCAGTAGTCAATCGCATACTATCACTACGGATATTTCTGTCTTATATAGTAATCTCGAACACTTTTTTGCCACTTAGGGGTACGGGAAATGCGCCATCTAGGTAAAAGACCGAAACTAAAATAATTTAATATTTAATTAAAAATCGAATAAATATTTAATTATTTCAATAAAATCTAAATATTAAAAAAATTTGTTTTTTTTACTTTTCTATTTTATTGGAAATCACATTTTCAAAAAAAAAAATGACTCGTACTTTAATTATTTTCTTTAACTTTCATTTGTAGCTTCGAAAGTACATTTTTATTAATTAAATTAGTGCATTGAGCGGTTATCGTTCCTTGTATGTTAATATAACATGATAAAAATGTCGACTTCCCTTAAGAAGACACACACTCATAGACACGTATACATGAATGCATTGTTGAATATCAGATTTGAAAACATGCATGATAGGGCGTAGAATCTTGCGACGTATACGCATAGACAGCACATACGTATTCTATGTATTATCGTACGCATAAGCAAGAGAGAGAAAGATATCTCAACGCAGTCAATGCCGTGAGCTAAGCTGCTGCTGCTTATGCTGTTACATAGCCTCGTGCGTATACGTCGTAAACACAGTCATACGCGCGTGCGAGAGAAAAAGAAATACGCGCGTCGAGTTTCGGCAGCGGGCAGCAGCAGAAAGCAGTTCGTTAGCTGGCGCGGCAGCTAATCACAGCGCGTAGCGCAAACCGACGCTGTATAGGCAGTTTTACTACCAAAGTTGCGCTCGCTCGGACGGACGGACGCTCGGTTTTCACGGGTTTACCCCTGATGCCAAACGCGAATATAGATGTTTCACATCAAAAAGCATTATGTAAACGAATTAGACTTAAGAAATGAAAAAAAAAACTATTTTTTAGAAGGCCAAGAAGGTATTGATCATTTTGAAAACAAAACGACTCGTTTTACAACACCGAATGCTCAATAAACAAGTCTAAAAACGTGAGATTCTGAGCCACGCGAGCCGAAATGTCGCGTTTTTACACGTTCATCGCTGTATTTCAGCTAGTAAAAATAAAATGTACTCTATGGAAAATATGTATTTCGATGGGAAATTTCCTCAGCTTTCGATTGAGACTACTTTGAAAAATCTTAAAAATGCGTTTTTTGAGATATTTAATGTTAAAAGTTTATTTTTACAATTTTCCGTGGAAAATGGAAAATTTTTGAAAATCTGACTTCACCATCGGAAAGCTGAGGAAATTTCCAATCGAAATCATATGTCACATATTTTTTTTAAGTGCGTTTAGGGGGTTTTTCAGCGAGATAGAAGTTAAGTAATTTCGCCTATAAGTGCCGTGCGGCCGCTGCATGCTGTTTTGCTAATAATATTTTGTTCCCATGAGTTGGTATCACTCCTTCGTGCCCGTGTATAAGCATAGGCGCCCCCCTCGCCCCGCCTGCCCCTTGAAAGTGCTATCGAACCTCCTTAAAAGCAACAAGTGTTTTTTACTTTTTATTTATTTATTTATTTCGATCTTAACATTGTAGCGAAGAGTTGGAATAGCTGTTACAGGATTACCAATAAAGCAATGACAGTCCTTTACAAACGTACGATCACGAGTTTTGACCGAAGGCCAAACAAATATTGCACAAGTCTTGGTTCATCAAATTATCGATGATCATTTCGCAGCACAGAATCGGCAGTCGATAATGAATCAGCACCAAGAATGGCTCCATTGCCCAGTCCCGGAAAAATCTCCTGGACATTTTTTCGCACAAATGCATAGCGCAAGCCTTTCTCGATTCTACGGGTAATCGATACCACCGTAAAATGCGCTCCACTGATCCCAGTATGAAGAATTCCAAGAAGTCGGTGTTCGTGCATAGCTTCTCCACCTCTCGGGGTGGCAACTGCATCAGATCGTAGAGCGACAAGTCCGCTTTTACCATGAACTCTTTCGCTTTGCTCGTGAACACCTCGTCCTCGTACCAATTGAATTCGAAATGCCTCAACTTCTCGATTAATCCATGCTTAGCGAAAAATTTCATGACGATCAGCGCTTCGCTACGGTACAACTCGCGTCCCCTTCTCTCTAGGATATCGACAACTGCCAGCGCTCCGGACACCAGATTATACTTGTAGTGATGGTCGTGCTCGTTCCCAATTTCATGGAACTGGTCAAAGTCCTTCTCGGCAGGAAAAGCGAAGCCAGACAGATCAGCGCCACGATCCAAGAGTTCATCGACAATATGCGGAAAAAGATTTGCCACGGCGTAATGCAGAGGTGTCCGACCCCACTTGTCCCGGGCGTCGACCTCCACCGACTGATTCAACTCGTTGTTGACCTTGAAGAATAGCTTGATCAAGCCAATACGATCACAGTCCCCCTCCGCGCAAGGTACGTGCAGAGGGGTGAATCCACACGAGTCTGCCAAATTTGGATTGGCGCCTCTTCTCAGCAACGATTTGACTTTCTTCTTTGATCTGTATCTCATAGCTAAGTACAGCGGCGTCTGACCCAGCTTGTCCCGGGCGTCAATGTGCACCGAAAGATTCAATTCGTCGACGATCCGAAAAAATGGCTCCGCCGAGTCATCGCTGCAATTCTGGCTTAGGAAGTGCAGAGGGGTCGATCCCTCGAGATTGGTCGAGTTCGGATCCGCGCCTCTGCTCAGCAGCAATGCGGCCACCCCAAAATGGCCGTCGTGTTCCAGAGCCAAGTGCAGCGGCGAGTTGCCATTTGTTGGCAAGGGACATGTATTGGGATCTACCCGGCCGAGATCGAGGAATTTCTCGACGACGTCGTCGAAGCCGTAACGACAGGCTATGTGAAAATGCGTCACGCCATCCTCGTCGACGTAATTCGCGTCGAGTCTGTTAAAAATCTGGAATAGGTTGCGGATAGCGTAGGAGGCGCCGTGAACACGTCGAGCCGCTCGATGCACCGGTGTGGTTCGACGCAGCAGCGGCTCGTCGTCTACGCCGACTTTGGGCTCGTCCTTGTATCCGGTGCGAACCAAAAACCCGATTAATTCACTGTTTCGCAAATCGTTCAGCAGACTATCTATGCCCGTATGCATAGTGTTTAGAAGACTCTCGATGTCTCCTTCGCGAAAGATGTCTCGGTGATTTGGAACTGCGTCAATCCAATCACGGACAAGAGGATAAAGTTGACGGATAAATTTATGTCGCTCGCCTTCGATCTGCAAATTGAATCTTTCTCGTAATCCCTTCAATGTTTCTAATCGATCCATTTTGCGCACTCACATACACTACACACAATCACTTATAATAATTTATTATACTTCTTTTTTTTCACTCGCTGCAGTCGATGCTATCTTTCTGTACGCTACGGCGTCGTAACGTGTACTGAACGATCATACGTACACTACGGTCTACATGTGAGACTGTGATGAGCTCGGCGCTTCTGCGCCAGTCGAAATTCAGCCTTCACCGGCAGCGACATCTGGCGGCCTCGTAAGGCACTATTGCATAGGTCTCAGTAAGTGCGCCGACGAGTAAGTGCGCCTGCACTACAGATTAGTCTAGGCGCTGAGGGGGTTTCGTATGCATTGGCAGGTCCCACAAAAAACAAAGTGTTTTTCTGAGTATTTTGACCCGCTGAATCCGAATTATCAACTCTCACCTCGCTCAGATGGTCGAGTAATTTGTTATAAACAAATTAATTGTTTATACGGCTATAACTCTTAAACTATTGAGTTTTTACTAAAACAATTTTTTTTTTCATTTTATTGTACACAAAAAGACGAAAATTTCCTTTTTTTATTCGTCTTGATACGACCAATAGAACCGGAGATATTGTTAAAATAGTAAAAAATAACGATACCGGACAAGGTCGGTGCGCAGCGCTCGGACTATTGCGTCCATAGCTCGGCCAATAACCAATATTTTCCGACCATAGGGTACTCATTTTAAAGGTATTGATTGTACTTTAATTTTATGCAAATAAAAATATGGATTAAACAATTACAACGAAGCTAGCATGATTAAAAGTATCAACTTTTATCATTTTTTTAGCCTGCTATTAGTTTATAAGTCGACATCGAGCTCTTGGCAAAAGAAAATCGCACATAATTATGTATGAGTAAATTGTAAATTTGTTCTAGTTTTTAAATATTACTCATTTTTTCAAATATCATTATTAAAACTAGAGTTATTGCATTTTTAACAAATCATTCCATCCGCTCGGCAACCGAGAGTGAACCGCGTAACCTACGCATGCCCTATAATCAAGCGTGAATGTAAAAATGAATTTAGCAAATAAGTATTATCGGTTTATAATATTTTTATTATATGTTTTTACACTTATCATGTTTTTTACAGTTACAGAAAGAGCAGCATTTTACTCCAAATGATACACACACGCACGATCTTGAACATGTGGTATCAGTGCACTGGGGAACTAAGTCCTCTATTGGTGGAAATAAAAGATGGCTTTTTTTGGTATAAACATATCATCCTCTTCATCCCAACCGAAATCAATAGGATTTAGTTCTTTAAAATTGTTTTCAAAAATGTGCGTCTGCTCATAAACTATATAAAGAGCGCGTAGAATGTGCAATTTTATAGAATTGGACGTTGGTGGCAAATCTTCTACTAAAGAACAATTGGAATATTTGTATTCATGAGTTTTTCCTTCTTGACCTGGATCTTGCACTTATTTGAAAATTGACATAGTCCTATGACCGAACCTTCTTCATCATTTCGGATCTTTTTTCTAAGCGTAAGTGGCGGCCCTCGCCGCCTCATCGGCGATCTCGTTGCCTTCGATGCCATGATGCGCGGGGATCCAGACACATTTTATGACTTTCCGCGAATTCGGTTCGATGCAAGCCTTGTACAAACGTCTGGCACAGATAAATAACGCGGGCTTGCAGTCGCTGAATATTACGAAATAGTTTTCGCGATGACCTTGACAGTACCTCAACGCCATCTCGAGCGCTTTGCACTCGGCCTCGATGCTCGAGTGGTGATTTTCCATGCTAACCAGGATCTTGACGTCGTCGCTGGGAACGTAGACCGCCGCGCCTACGTACGGAGCATCTCGCCACTTGCTCCCGTCCGTATAGACGGCAATGGCTCCGTCGTGAAGTTTCATGTATTCGTCGAGCGAGTCGTTGGGCGATTTCATCGCTTGTAGCTGCTGGCCAAACTTCAAGTCTATTTCCAGGCCCCAATTATTGGAGGAGCTTTTGAAAGAATTCGCAGGGACATCGCTAATCGAGGAAGGAAATCGTTGTACGTATTTATAACGTCGGCAACTGGACGGCTGATTTTTGCTCTCGTCGTAGCTGCTGATCGTTACGTCGCTACGACCGAGGGCCAGTTGCAGCAGTGGATCGCCCAACCTGTCCGGGGCGTCGATCGCCAACTTACGTGCCAGGCAGACGTTGCGATTGAAAAAAATCGCCAGCGCGTCGGCGTCGAGATTGCGACAAATGACGTCCACGGGAGTCAGGCCCCAGACGTTGGCCAGATTCGGATCGGCGCCCCGTCGTAGCAGCGACTCGGCCAGCCTCTCGTGGCCCTTGTCCACGGCCAAGAGCAACGGGGTGTCACCCAACTTGGCCTGACTGTTGACTTGCACCGTCTGTCCGATATCTTCGTTAACTTTAAAAAACCACTCCAAGTCATCATTGGCAGTGCCTCGATCGCTGATGACATGCAACGGTGACAATCCCCACTCGTCGGTGGCGTTTGGGTCGGCCCCTCGTCTCAGCAGCGACTCGACCAGCTGCTGGTTGCCCGAGAGGGCCGCGTGGTGCAGAGGTGTGTTGCCCCGCTTGTCCTGGGCATTGACCAGCAGCGTTGGCTCAACGTCGTCGTTGACTTCGAAAAGTATCTCGGCCAATCTGTTGTACTTGTTCCGACAAATCATCATAAGCGGCGTGAAACCGTCTCTGTTGATCGCCGTTGGGTCGGAGCCTCTCCTCAGCAGCCATTCGGACATCTCTTCGTCTTCATTTTCCAGAGCCCTGAGCAGCGGCGTGCGGCCCCAATCGTCTCGGGCATGGATCTTCACCGGCCGACGCTTTGTATTCTTGATCCCGAAGAATATCTTCGCCAAAACCTTGTATCCTTTTTGATCGATGATCTGACGAGGCGTCGATCCGTCTTTGTTGGCTAAACTCGCGTCCGCTCCTTTCCTCAGCAGTAATTCGGCCAACTCCTCGTGTTCGTTCATCAGAGCCCGATGCAACGGTGTGTTATCGAATACGTCTTGGGCATCGATCGGCATCTTTCGCTGGGACGAGCCGCTGTACTTGAAGAGCAGCTTCGCCAAGCCTATATCGCGATTTTTCCGACTGCTAACCAGGTGCAGAGGAGTCCGTCCATCCTTGGTGGCCGCACTCGCGTTAGCGCCATTTTTCAGCAGCAATTCGACTATCGTCTTGTTGCCGGAGACCAGAGCCACTTGTAAAGGCGTCGAACCCTTCGCGTCGGCCAAATTTGGATCGGCCCCGCGTCTTAGCAGCGATTCGGCGAGTTCCACGTTCTCGAGGTGCGCGGCGTAGTGAAGTAGAGATTTGCCCCACTTGTCCCGAACATCGACTCGTAACGTCTGCTTAGTGTATTCGATGACTTGGCAAATTATTGCCTCTAAGCCAGGATGTCCGATCGTTCGACAAATATGATATAGAGGAGTCGATATCTCTTTGTTGGTAATATAACGACCGGCGCTTCTTCTCGGCAGCAACGCGGCCACGTGTTTGTGGCCGTTTTCCAAAGTCGAGCGCAACGGTGAATCATCCGTCTCTTGCACGAGGCGATACAGATCTTGACCAAACCGAAGAAATTTCTCAAGAAAATACGTGAAACAATCGTATATTTTACCAAATTCACGCATCACGTCGTCCGCGACGCGTGTTATGCATCTAACTGCATGATGGTGCAGCGGACGCGACGAGAATTCGCGAATCAAGAAGCGAATGAATTGTTCTCCTCGACTATCTCTACCCAAGTTACGTATGAAATCCACGAGTGGATGCTCGGTTCTCTTGGGATGAATTGGAAGTTGGCCCTTCCAATTGTAGATCATGGGATAGGTTTCATTCGAAAGGTGATATCGCTTACTTTCAATCTTCGAAGTCGCGTTATTTAATATACCCATTCTCATGAATTTCTGAAAAATTTTTTGGTTGGAGTCCTCGCTCTCCACGTGAGAACTTTTGCTGGAACACAATCACTAACGAATTGATATATATTTCTTGATTATTGCACGTAAAATCACTCGTCACAGTGAAAATGCTACTGTACCTTAACGCGTCGACGTCGAAAAGTCAACTGTTCACCACATGCGCGACAGTCTACGATCTATTGACTTTGGTGAAAGTACGCAACAGCCTAGTCTTACGATCTAATGGTAAAATGAAATGCACAGACGCCGTAGAACTATGGCTTCTAAAAGTAACACCTACCATGAGCGTGAGAATTCAAATTCATGTAAAGATGTAGATTAAAACATCTATTGTACAATTAAATTTTTTATGAATTTATTAAAATAAAAACACAGTTGTCAATCTAATATTGTGCCGGAAAACCCAAAATATAATTATTATAATTTTTTTTGCGCTTATTTTCATTGTTTTTATCAGTTTTGCAATGCTTATTTTCTCTTCGGTGCTCATTGGATGATAAATAAATATTATCACGTTTATTTTTCAATTAAACAAAAAAAAACGTGATTTTTCGATTTAAATTTGTATTAAACGCGTTCGGTATATAAAATTAAAACACGCGTTGGTAGCGGCTAGTATAGCTCAAGCTGATGTACGAAAATAAGTAGCATAGAGTTGTAGCAGCCACCCGCGTGTATATAGCGTCTGTAGCCAGAAGCACATGGCTGGGTATAGGCCACGCCCCTACTTCGCTACTTTCTCTTTCTAAAGCTACAATCGAGTTAAGGCCCAAAAATGAATGAAGTTTGAACAGGTGGCTGGCGTGGACACACACATACGCGCATATTCGTGTCTTAAAGTAGTGGGGTGATGATAATAATATTAATATTGACAGATGGATGGAATAGTATAGATTTGACGTATTTAGGTAGGTATTTACAAGCACACGAGGCACAGCTTTGGACAAAATTCATCTTTAAAAATTCATCTTTAATAATAAATATCTCTTTAAGTAGTTCGTTGGAGATGCATATTAAATTATATCAATAGAAAGGCGAGTATTCAAGCTATCTACTGGTATGCTTTTTATTCACATCTGTGCGTAGATAACCAAGATAAAGTTGATTAAGTGCGATTTCTGGCCGTACGCCCATAAGAGACCATGTTAAAGACTTGACTTTTACATTAATTGTTGTTGAAAGTTAGTTCTATAACCGAGGCGGAAATTTTGGGAAATATCAAGGAAGTCACTAAGAACAACCAACTCCTTAAATAGTCAAAACGATGTATTCATTTTCGATTCATCACCCAACTACTTTAAGTAGGTAACGATCAGAAAAAGTGAAAGTTCGGCCATGTGTTACTATTATCGCGCTACGAGTGCATCTGCTACTCTTATATTTCTATACTAGTCACTGTACACATCTCGATTTAACTTGTATCTCCTGTATCTACGAATTTGTTTTTTACTCTCTAATCGTAGTGCATGTGAATAAAGTCTATTTCAAAAGTTCATAATACTTTCAAACTGCAATTAATTTCTTCGCTATTGTGAAAATCCTAGGGTTATTTGGAAAATAATAATCATCCCTGTATCGAGTGTAATCAAAATTTAACATGTGCTACATATTGAATTCAATCGTAAAAACTATTGTTTGAATTGTATGAAAATATCTTTCGTAATAAACAATTAAAAGTTATGATACTGAAAAATTAAAAGGATAATCATTTCTATAGATATTCATTGATTGAAATATACTAATTTATTCAAATTAATTGATAGTATTATAATTTATTAAACAATTATTTGGAATTATTATATTCTAACAAATTTGATAACAATGTATAAAAGATAAGAAAATTTTGTTTTTCTACATGTTTTTAATAATATACGTATGTAGATTAAATTAATTCATCATTTGATAAATAAGTATAGTATTTAATCACAATTATTAAAATAAATTGTTCGCTCAGCTTTAGCAACAATTGTTGACACTAGACTATAATTTTTTTTACAATGTAAAATTCATGCACAAAATTTTACTTTTGCGCGTTCATGTGGTAAAAAGGCGATTAGCTAACCAGCTTATCATACTTTTGTTTCATAGGTCATTGTGCGATTTACAAGAAATCGAATGATTTCCAGAGTACATTATTTTTAGACTCGTCTTAACGTAATCGCCTTTTTACCACATTAACGCGCAAAAGTAAAATTTTGTGCATGAATAATTCAAACCCGTGGTAATACTTTTTTCAAAAGTTTAAATAGGGGCAAGTGTGACAGCCTGATCCTTTTGATTTGAGTCTAAATTTAAAATCCTTTTGTTTTTCAAATTGTTGAAACTCTTAATCTCAATCCACTATTAATTAATTACTTGGCTATGATAGTAATGAAATTAAACATATTAAGACATAAGTACTCACGCAGATGTAATATTTTTATTTCTTAAACGATAACGACTACTCAAAGTTTGTGATAGAATAATTCAATCAAATATTTAATTAATATAATTGTTAAAATGCATAGTAACTCTTACCCGGCCGTCTCAATCGAAATCGAGGAGCGCGCTCGCGCTCGCTCTGGCAAGTATGGCAGAAAGAGCTGCGGCGTACACGCTCCTCATATACATCGCACTGGCGTTTTGAGCTGCCCGCGAAAACTCTTTTTCACTCTCATTTGAATTTGATAACAGATATCTCAATTCTGTAAAGTGCTATGGAATCCTGGATAAAAATGCAATCCATCATCAAGACGTTCGCCTTCGTCATGAATTTAATAAAAAATTTCAATTTCTACTGAAAATTTAATAATATCAGTTATTATTGCTATAAATGATTCTTTAACATCTAAAAAAAATTTTTATTGCAATTTTATTGGATAGCATGTGGAATTTATTTTCCTTTTGATAAGAAGAGCTTATTAGGGGACTTGCGTTTATAAATTGATTCATAAAAAAATGAATCGTCTTCAAACATGATGTTATCATAAAAAAAATTGAAAAAAAGACTGAAAAATTTGGTTCTGTAATAAACTATAAATTCAGCTATATTGGAAGTTCGCAAACCTTTCTTTTCATCATGTTGTAAAGGTTCGCATCGATTTTGATTTAGACGGCCGGGCAAGTAGAATCATAAGTAAGGTTTTTTTATACAAAATAGGTGTTAAAAATCACGTACTGAATTATTTTTCAGACTTTTAATATAATTAAAGTTTGAAAAAGAAAATTTCATTTTGCGTATGAATAGTTGTCAGAATATGCTTGATTTCATTACTATCATAGCTCATTAAATAATTGTTCAATGGTAGATTGATATTCAACTATTCCAAAATTAGAAAAATAAAAGATTCGTGAGTTAGATTTGAATTGGGATAAGACTGTCATACTTGCACTCATTTAATCTTTTGAAAAAAGTATTACCACAATTTCAAATTACTGTATGGTAAACTTTTTAATTTGGTATAGTATTTGACAAATAAAAATTTCAGTTATGCTGAATAATTGTTAGAATAAAGTTCATTTCATTCATATCATAGCCATGTAATTGAACAATGGTAGATTGACTTTAATAATGATCATTTGGATAATTTGAAGATCATCAAATTGGATTTGGATCCATAGAATTTTCTCTTTTAAAGTTGAAAACCAGAATTTGCAAACTATTGTCATAAAATTTGAGTATGTATTCCAACTAACTATTTTATAATAGCTTGTAAAATTTTATATCAATAGCAAGAATAGTTTTCATTTTTCAACAAAAGGTTCAATTTCTTGTCGTCACAGTAAAAAATGAGATTTTTCTGTTTTACTGTTTAAACCAGAATTTGCAAGCTATTATCATGAATTTTGAGTATGTATTCCAACTAAGAATTTTACACCAGCTAGTAAAATTTTAGAACAATAGCAAGAATAGTTTTCATTTTTCAACAAAAGGTACAATTTCTTGTTGTCACAGTTATAAATGAGATTTTTCTGTTTTACTGCTTGAACCAGAATTTGCAAGCTATTATCATAAAATTTGATCATGTATTCCAACTAACTATTTTACACAAGCTAGTAAAATTTTAGATCAATAGGATGATTAGTTTTAATTTTTCAACCAAAGGTACAATTTCTTGACGTCAAAATAAAAAAATTATATTTTACTGTTTCAAAGTAAAGATCTTATTTTTCTAAATTTTAAATATATATATTAAAAACTTCGTCTTCCTCGGAGAAAGTTGTCACCGGGTCGATATTCATACTTGGTTCACCGAGTAGACCACCCTGGTGAACGAAATAGCGGAAACGGTTCGACTTCCTCGGAGAAAGTCGTCGCCGGGTCGATATTCATACTTGAGGCACCGAGGCAGCCAACCGGGTGGACGAAGTAACGAAAAATGTTCGACTTCCTCAGAGAAAGTCGTCGCCAGGTCTATATTCATACCTGGTGCACCGAGTAGGTCACCCGGGTGGACGAAGTAACGAAAACCGTTCGACTTCCTCGGAGAAAGTCGTCGCCGGGTCGATATTTATACTTGGTGCATCGAGTTGGCCACCTGGGGTGATGAAGTAGTGAAAACAGTTCGACTTCCTCGGGGAAAGTCATCGCCGGGTCGATATTGATACCTGGTGCACCGAGTAGGTCACCCGGGTGGACGAAGTAACGAAAACCGTTCGACTTCCTCGGAGAAAGTCATCGCCGGGTCGATATTCATACTTGGGGCACCGAGGCGGCCACCTGGGGTGATGAAGTAGAGAAAACAGCTCGACTACCTCGGAGAACATCGTTACCGGGTCGGTATTCATACCAAGAGCTTCCAGTGGGCTACCGGGGTATATCGGATAATCGAGGTAATACTCGAGTTTACGAAAATGTATTATTATTATTGTATCTCGATCATACATCATATACATCGACGGTGTAACAACGTATAAGCGTATGACGTGAACACAGCAAATGGTCTGAAACTCATTTTGGTCTGACCACTTTTTGGTAAGAACGTTTTTTGCGAAGTGAATTTTTCTTTCAATCGCTCGTATTTCGTTGAAAATAAACTTTTTTCGGTATGTTATATACATCGTTGGATTGCATTTTTATCCAGGATTCCATAGCACTTTACAGAATTAAGATATCTGTTATCAAATTCAAATGAGAGTGAAAAAGAGTTTTCGCGGGCAGCGAAAAACGCCAGTGCGATGTATATGAGGAATCGTGTACGCCGCAGCTCTCTCTGCTATACTAGCCAGAGCGAGCGCGAGCGCGCTCCTCGATATTTAGTTTTTGCAAAACAAAAGTACTTTTTAAACTATTATGAAAATTGTTGTGCAAATCTTCAAAAATGCATGAACAAAAATGAATTCAAAACAATGAATACTTAAAATGTTGCTTGAATCATTAATACTACTATCATTTAGATACGTGTAGCATTTCATGACCTCTTTAAATCGGTTTATGTAAAGTCGAGTTTATATTTGAGGTGTGCGTTTACTCAATATGCCTGTAGTCTTCGATCTGTTTACGTGCGTCTGCGATGCGCAAATGCAGCAAGCAGAGAACCAATGTAGATTTGGCACGCCGACTTTTCCGCGCGATCGTAAACAATCCGCTATTGATACGTGCATAAGCAGTCAACTGCTGATTTCTGCTCGTGATCGAACGTGCATAATTTTCTCGTGCGGTTATAATCCTTTTTTCAGTACTTCATTAGTCTTTCCTTTCATCGTTGCATTAGTGAAGTGATTTAGTGCTGCGTAACTGTGATTATAGTTTATTAGTACTTGAAAAACGTTTAGAATGGCTCGACACAACTGTTGTTTTTCTGGGTGCAACAGTCGGAAGGATCGTAATCCCGACCTGACATTTCATCGTTTTTTCGTGCAACCACCCGATGCGTAAGCAGTTAAAAATTTATTAATTGTAATCGAGTTTAAAGTGCATACATGTTAAAATAAATAAACGTGTCGTGTTCGTGCGTATTTACGTTTCCAAGAAGTGCTCTATTCTTGAAAACACAGTCGCACATCGTTGTTGTCGGACCATTTTTAGTATTTTTATTTGTATTTCAGAACTACGTACGTACTTTTTACAAACAATTATGAGCGTTGTGTCGATAAAGACCGGTGTCATTGTGTGATTTAAAAAATCATAATATACCAACGCGTGAACGGCTGCAATGAGTAATCGTAGATGTATCTACCGCATTTCGAGTTTGAGAATTCGTTTCGATTTATTTTGTTTTTAAATGCGCTACCCGGCATCCCATAGATTAATGATTACAGGCCAGCAATTCATGATTTATTATTTAAGGCTCGCATTTAAATTTAAATCACGTAAGTGCATTATAATTACAAAGGTGTGCTGTTCAAATGTTCAAAATAAATTTTGATAATATAGCTTCAGCTTGAATCGATATTTTTAAATTTTTCGTAGCATTACAGTTACTGGGAATGTTTGTGATGTTTTGCGAATATAACTTTTGTTTTTTTTCGTGACCTCCGATTTTTTGCTAATTGGCTTTTATTTTTGTGATTGAATTAAGATTGGTTATTAATGATTAAGTGCATATTTAAAAAATTGAAGTTGGTTTTGCTTTATTAATGCATGGAATTTTAATACTTTTTGAAACATAAAAACGAAAAACGACAAACTTTATTAGATAACTTTCGCTTGCTTATACTTTTCACGATTTTCTTGTAAATTTTTTCCCTTATAAAAATTCCCTACAGGATCCCGCGAAATTCCTGCTGGAATCTTATAGGACTCATGTAGAAATTTCGCGGGATCCTATAGGAAATTTTCATAAGAGTTTGGCATTTTCATGTGTTTGTGTGGTCTTTTTGGCATACTATTTTATTTCTTTACAGTATGAAGGCATGGATTGCAGCGAGCGGTAACGCAGAGCTTGCAAATCTTAGTATCGAACGTCTAAAGAACAGAAGGGTATGTAGCAAGCATTTCTTAGCGGAGCATTTCAAATATGCGGGTCTTAATAGAATAGAATTATTGGACACTGCTATTCCTCAACCTGTTAATATTTTACCTAATTTGCAATTACGTTTACCTCCGCAAGTTCCTAACGATACGATTGATAATAACGTAAATTTTTCTGCTTCCGTTGAAAATCATAATCATGCCGGCTCATCCGTAATTAGCAATCCTTCGACCTTTATCAGTAACAAATCTATTCGTGTCGAACGCCCAAAACGTAACTATAGACGTCAAGTAAAATCAACTTTTGACCTTTTATCTGAAAATAATTTGTTAAAGAAAAAGATTGAAACTTTAAATTCCACAATTAAAAATGTAAGGAAGTAGTCCAGCACAGGGTCCGACGGTACTCCTTCCTTTATATTGTATCCTAGAATCCCTTCCGCCCGAGAGAGAGATCGGAAATAAGCGAGCCTAGTGGTAGTGCGGATCGGCGCCAATTTATCGATAAGCGCCGAATTTGCAGAGAGAGAGAGAGAGAGCCGTGATCAATGCTAAGTGCGTAGACGGGTCTTGCGCGTGCTGCCTTATGAGCAGACGAAAACCTGTCAAGTGGAAAGGGAGGCCTATGCTGACTGACGAGCCGACGAGGAGTTGATGAAGCGAACACTCTGTGTTGGACCTCGCGTGAAATAGCTTCGAGCTACCGACCCCTCTCGTGTGGGACCCGCGATGGCCAGCGTGTGTGAGAGTGAGTCTGCCGTCCTGGAGATCATCAACATCTGGCTGCCTTCTCGTCTGCCCTCGCTATTTTTGCAGTCTTCGTCAGGCCCAATCAACCACCAATAAACCATGTAGTCAACAAATGTAAGTCCCTCGATTCTCTCCTGCATATGCGCCATATTATTGTATTCTCAACACGCTCGATCTCTTTCGGTCTTGTCCCCGCCTAGCCCAAACTCACGACCGTCGTATCTACCGAAATATAGCCGCGGTGGCCTTATGCCGTTATTATAATTGTACGGGTGAATATTTCGTGCCGAGCGAACAATTATCGCATATCATTTGTAATTCTTAGCTTTCTTGTATGTTATATTATTAGGCGTCACTATCGTGACTGGCGCCCTTTTTAATAAATAAGCCTAATTATTATTTATACATTACATGATCGCGTGGATTATTTTTGGCATGCCTTTTCTTCGTTCCCCGTTTACAGGATGAAGGACATCTCACCGGACAATTTACTTGCCTCCCGACGGTAAACTGTTACAAAAATTACAAACGTAAATTGACTAGATCTAGAAATAAACCACACAAGTGGACAAAAGACGAACTTATCACTGCCCTTAGCATTTATTTTGATGATAAACTTTTCATTTTTTTTAAAATACAATTAAATCGTATCGGTAAAAGAAAGTGGGAAGAGGACGAAAAGCAATTTGCTTTGGGCCTCTACTACAAATCTCCTAAAGAATTATTTTAACCTTCCTTGTCTCACTAATATTTATAAATGGGTCAACAGTATTAACTTGCGTCCTGGGGTTAATGTAGATTTTCTGGAACAATTAAAAATTAAACTTAAATCAAAAAATAATTATGAAAAACTTTCGGTTTTAATGTGGGACGAGATGTCTATTAAAAAAGGGCTTTCTTATAATACTAAATTAGATCTCTTAGAGGGGTTTCAAGATATGAGTGACGAATTTGGTGGTCGAAGTAGCGAGATTATTTCCTCTGTACTTGTATTTATGATCGGTGGCTTGATGGGCGACTGGAAGCAACCATTCATGTATTTGCCTACAGCAGGCTCTGTACCTGGTTCTGATTTAAGTAAAATAATTAAATGAGTAGTCGAACGAGCACTTGATGTTGGTTTCGATATTCGTCATATGGTTTGCGATCAGTCGACTTCTAATCGAAAAGCTGTTGGCGAACTGGGCGTCACCCTTGAAAATCCATTTATTTATGTTGATAAAAAAAAAATTACCTTCGGCTATGATGTTCCTCACATTATCAAATGTATTCGGAATGTTTTGTTAGATAATGATATTTCAGTAGATGGTCAAATAGTTTCCTGGGCCCCTATTAAAAAGCTCTATGAGCTTGAAGTAGGTAAGCCGTGCAAAGCAGCAACAAAATTATCTAGCGTCCATATTATGCCAAATAATTTTGAAAAAATGAAAGTTCGTTTTGCTAATCAAGTATTTAGTCATAGTGTAGGCGCTGCTTTAATGACAGCAGCAACCACGGGAGAATTGGGTAAAGATTTTAATAGTATCAAGGTTGCTGTTAATACATCCGACTTTTGCGCTCGAATAAATCGAATTTTTGATTGTTTAAACGCTCGAACTCCGTATGATTCTAATCCATATGGGAGAGAACTGTCGGAAAAGCCTATCGTTCGAGAGGAACTTGAAAATTCTATAGGGTGGCTTGAAAAAATCGATCTTTTAGATTGTAAATCATTCACTATTAAAAATTTAATTCTAACGATTAAGGGTATTTTAATTTTATGGGAATCACTCAGAGCCGAAGCCATTCATTATGTTTTAACTTCTAGATTAAATCAGGATAAGCTTGAAAATTTTTTTGGATTTTTAAGGGAACGTTGCGGATATAACAACAATCCAACACTCACCCATTGCGTTAAAAATATACAATATGCAGTTCTCGTCACACTTCTCGTACCATCAAGCGGAACCAATTGCGAAGCCGACACAGCGCGTCTTTTAATTTCTAACTTTAATTCTATAATTTCAACCGAGTCCCAGAATGTTGAAGATTTAATTAATAAAGAATTAGAATCATGGTACATAAGCGACAATTTACATCATAACGACGGTGACGACGAGCAACTGAAAGACGATAAAAAAGACAAAAAAAAAAGACAAAAACAAAGACAATAAAGAACACGACGACGAGGATGATGACGAAAACGACGACGACAACGATGACGACACATAACAATTAATTAAAATCCCGCGGTTAAAAATTACTGAATTAGTAGAGCCAAAACTTTTCGAACACGCTAAAACGTATGTATCCGGGTACCTTGTTTATTATTTAAAAAAAAAATTAATTGCGATTTTTGTCATTTTAAATACACCGAAAGAGACTATAAACTAAAAGCAACAAAAGACAGCCTTTTATTTTTTAAGACTTATCAAACGACACAGACTGATGTATATGGAAGCTTACAATATCCTTCAAAATTACTTCATGACGTTATCTTAGCAGCTTACGCAATTTTTGAAAAATCTTTTCGTAAAAATGCTCACGTACAGAATATAGGGCAACTTTTGTTTGGACTTATTTTAAAATACGTAGAGACTTATCATAGTGATTTTTTTATTCACGGGGAGGATAAAACACATCAATGATGTTTTTGTTGCTTTTTGTATTTTTTATTTCTTTGCTGCTGACGTTTTTACAACAAAAACTTAATCGAAAATTATCTAAATCGGAGTCGGTGAGCGTAGCTGACAGCTCGTCATCATCAGCAGCAGTAACATAAAACAGTTGGGATTCACTCAGGCACTTAATAATCTCACTCTCTCCTAATGACATTATTTTCACTTATACAATAACTTTATCACACAAAGAAGAATAAATTCGCATTTACTCACGATCAATTTGATGGCAGACGTCACGCTATGAGACGAGAAGAAAGACTGACGCGGGAATGCAACAAACTAAACACAGATCAGTATAGCGAGATATTTGTTTTTGAGGATACAGAAGACAGTCGAACTGTGAGCGATCGACGTTAGGAGCATTTCCGGAAATTCCACCGTCGAGTCGATTAGCGGAAATATTCTCGCGCGAAAACAGACCACGCTGCATCGTGCGTCGCGTGATCATTTTCACACGCACTCTCTCGGTGTTATGTTCAAGTCGCGATCGTTCTTTCGAGACGTCGTAAAATAGCGTATAAATAAATTATTGTTTTGCTTAATTAAGAAGCTGTAGTAGTGTGTTGGGGTAGTGTAATAGTGTGCATTGAAATTATCTAGCTAGATTGCACGATGGAAAAAAATATGCCCATAAACGGTGCCGAATGCGACAGCTCTACATTAATGATTGAAGCCAACTTTTTCGTAAGTGTCTTTCAACCAAATAAAAATGTCAATATTGATGCAGAAGGATCTCATAAACTATAATTTGTATACAGAATATGCAGTACGAGAATCAATTTTTAATCGATGAAGATCATGAGTGGGACATGGATATTGAAAATTGTGGGATAGAAAACTATGACAGTGAGTTAGAAGATAACTATGACCGCGTGAGTATAGAAGTAATGACATTCGTAATTCGTGAGTCATTTTATAGTCTATTAATTTTCTATAATTTTCCGTATTCTCAGACTAATTAAAAGTCTTTTTTTTTTTTTTTTTTTTCATTTGCTCCCATAAGACATTCGAAAATCGCAAAGGTAAAGAATATGTCGAAAATAAAGGGTCGTTCGCGGGGACTTCGCGATGGTACATGTCATGTCAAATTAGAATAAAGAGCATAGCTATAGGTACGTGAGTCGGTGTAGTTGATTACAATGCTCTTGACAGAGCTGTGTTTGCGTCGCGCTCTGAGATTTTTTATGAAATCGTAGCTTCACTTTTATGATTTTTCTCTAGGAACCGCTCAATTCGTCGATCAATAACAGTGAATGCACCATCAAAGAAAAAAAAGGAAAAAACGAGAGAGGGTACAACATTAGATGGTTGGAGGTTCCAGCATTTAAACAGTGGTTGGTTTTAAATCGTCAGAACCGTCATACTGTGCACTGCAGTAAATGTGATGCTTTTCTAAAAGCGAAGCTTGATACATTGAAAAACCATGCACGCAGTAAGCGGCACCGGCGTTTTTTAAACGACATGAGAATGCCGACTGAGGCAGAACTACAGGTACCTGAAAAGAACCAGTGTGAATCTGAAATTAGGCGAGCTGAAATAGAACTAAAAATTGTGGGAATGGCATTTCGTCTCAATATACCCTTTCATCAAATTCATGACATTACTGATTGTTTTAAAGAGATAGAGCGTGATTATGACGGTCCGTGTCTTCAAGACCTTAGATTCTCTGCAACTCGATGCCAATCCATCGCCACGAACGTCATAGGTACCACTGTGAAGACAGATATTGCCGAAAAATTAAAAAATAATTTGTTTAATGTGTGCATTGATGAAACTTCAAATGTCTCGAAAGATTGTGTGTTAGCGATCGAAGTACGTTTTCCTGATTTCGATAAAAAAAAGATTGAAACTTTATTTTGGGAGCTTTCACCTATGTTTATCAAAGGGGAGGAAGCGAGCACCAACTCGCAAAGAATTTTTGAATGTATCGAATCTTCATTTGAATATTACAATGTTCCGCTCAGTAATATTATTAGTGCTAGTTTCGATGGGTGTTCGACAATGACAGGGCGTCTCAAAGGTGTAAAACCTCTTCTTCAGGAAAATATTCCCAACATTCTTCTTCTTCTTTCTTTGGTAGCGCCGACTGTGAGCAAGCTCTATGTCATACGGCCATTAACAGACTTTATAAAAGAGGCGCGAGAATATGAATACAGATAGGTGAATTGAAAGTGTAGCAAGGAGGGATTAAAGTTTTTTGTTGCATTTGATCAAGAAATTGCAGAGGATTTCTATGGTGAGAGGTTCGGGATTATAGAGGAATTCAGATATTGTAAAGGGTGGAAATTTGTTTAGTTTTATTAATTTTTTTAAGAGTGTTGTTCGATGTATATTGTGTTTTGGGCAGGCCCAGAACACGCGGTTGAGGTCTTCGATGTCTTCATTGCACTCGCACCAAGGAGAAGAAGAAAGGTTTTTTCTAAACAAGCTATGGGCCAGATTGTAATGGTTGCTGCGCATTCGATTAAATAGAGTTATTTGTAGTCTAGATAGAGTGGGTGCGTATGCGTTAAACCATGGCTTCATGCAGTCGGCGTGAAAACTTTCAAAGTAATGAATGCCTTTATTTTGATCTGTGTCTCGTAAAAAGGAGACGAAGAGATTGCGCGATTTTAGTTTTAAGGATGCCGTAAAATCCGAAGGTGATAAAAGATGAGGTGGGGCGACACCTGAGCGAATTGCCTGTTTAGCGAGGGAGTCGGCTTTTTCATTGCCAGGAATGTTGATATGACTGGGAATCCATATAAGTTTAACTGACTGGTTAGATGAGTTAAGCTCGTATAGGAGAGTTTTAATGCGATATATGTAAATATGATCAGATTCAAGGAAATATGATTTACTATTAATAGCATTAAGAGTGCTCAGGGAGTCAGTGAAAATTATTGCATAGGGAATGCATTTATGTTGGATGTATTCAAGAGTTACTTGAATGGCAAGTGCTTCAGCAGAAAAGATTGAGGAAAATGAATTAATTTTAAGTTGTGCTTCGAAATTAAGGGCTGGACAGTGTGTAGCAACACCAACAAAATTTTCTGAATTTGCTTTTGATCCGTCAGTATAGAAAGCCACATGGGAAATGAAAAGATTTTTGAATTTTTCGTCAAAAGTTTCTGCTGGATTTGGGGAATTTTGTAATTCTCTGCCAAAGGTAAGGTCCATGTTCGGTAGGAATTGTTGGATTGCAGGTGAGAAGAAGTAGCAAAGGGGAAAGGGACAGGAATGTATAAATTTTTTGTATTTGAGGAGGTCTTTGAAAAGATTAAGGAGGTGAAAATTTTGAATATATAGCGGGCTCCTTGCGGACAATGAGTTAAAAAGAGAAGAAAGAGAGGTAATGGTTGGATGGTTGGAGTGTGCGAAACATCTTAAGATATATTTTGAGACGTGGAACGTTTGGCGAATATGCAGGGGCTGTTGTTTAGTTTCAGAGTAAACAATTTTGTTGGGAGTGGAAATTCTTAATCCAGCTATGGCACGAAGTGCACGACGTTGAATAATGCTTAATTTGTTAAAAAGTTTGTGTGTGGGAGGGAGAATTATTGCGCTATAATCAATGGTGCCAATAAAGAGAGCTTTGTAAATCAGCGTAAGACATGAGGGATGAGAACCCCACCAAGTAGAGCAAAAAGATTTTATCACATTGCTGTGTCCGGATAGTTTTTTCATGAGATTGGCGATATGCTTGTCAAAGGACATCTTGTGATCAAAAGTGATACCAAGGAAAGTTGCATCAGTTGACGGTTCAATCTTTTCATTGTTGATAGTTATGTAATGTTCATCTAGGTTGATATTTTTTCTTGTGAATATTACAAGTTTAGTTTTAGATGGTGAAATTGAGAGACCTCTGGAAGCTAAGTGTTTGTTGAGAAGATTGAGGTTTAGTTGTAGGTTTAGTAAGGAGTCCTTTAAGTTAGTAGAAGTATTATATATTGCGACATCATCCGCAAAGTTGAGTTATTACAGTTATCAATAATGTCTTCGAGGTGGCCTACACCGATGTTGTATAGGGTAGGACTCATGGAAACACAGCCTTGGGGGACCCCTTTGAGTGACACAAACGGTCCAAAATTGTTTCCGTTAATGCTGAAATGGATATATCTTTTAGAGATGAGATTATAGAAAAATAGACATATAGACTTGGGTAGGCCTAGGTCTTCGAGAGAGTTGATGATTGAAGAAGTGCAGATGTTGTCGAAGGCACTCTTGACGTCGAGAAATAAGACTGACATGTATTTGTTTTTAGCCATGGCTTGATATGCATCCGTTGAGAGGATAGCAAGATTGTCAGTACAACTTTTAGCTTTTCTAAAATCGAATTGCTTAGAGGGGAGTAATTGATTGTGTTCGAGCCACCAAATTAAACGGTTGTGAATTAATCTTTCACACACTTTGAGCAGGGACTGAGCTAGAGAGATGGGTCTGAATTTGCCGGAATTACCTTTAGGAATGAAGAAAACTCTGAAATGGTTCCAAGAGGAGTGGAAAAAACCATTGGAGAGCACTTCGTTAAAGATTTTTAAGAGTATGTTATAGATGTTTTCTGGTAGGTTGGAAAGTATGACGTGGTCGGTCTTGTCGAGCCCAGGGGCAGAGTTAATTTTTTTGCGGCAAATATTAATAGTTGCATCTAATTCGTATCGCGAAAAAGGTTTGGAAAAGAAGGCTAGACATTCGGTGGTTGAGTGAAAAGACGATGGGAAGAAAGGTTTAAAGCAGGAAGGAGGACAAAGAGAGGGAATGAGGTCTTGCATTGTTTTGATGTTTTTGGTATTATTAAGAGCAGCGTCGTCGGAAAGAGATCTGTGTCTAAATTTTTTGACAGTTGACCAGATTTGTTGTAGCGGAGTGAAGGGGTGTAAGGTTTCGCAGAATGCTTTGAAACTTTCTTGTTTCGTTTTTTTAAAAATCTTTTTCGCTTCTTGTTCAGCAACGATTAATTCATTGATAGTATTAGGATTTTTCCTAAAGTTAGTGAGTGCTTTTTTGCGATTTTTATTGGCCTCGATGCAGCTAGAGTTCCACCAGGGAGGTTGGGGTGGTTTGTTTGGATTTCAGAAATTACGTCTGTGATCTTATTTAAAAGAGCAGAGTATAACTCGTGGGAGTCGCTGTATTGGGCTTCATTGAAATCCTCGAGAGCTGAAGAGAATTCATGCCATTCGAGTGCTTTCCAATTGTTGAAATAATGTCTGTTGGGGTGTTTGGAAAATTTCTGAGTTGAGATACCAATTGTTGTGGAGATTGGTAGATGGTCGCTGAGGAAATTGTCGTCTGTTGTTGACCAAGAAGATAAGGAGAATAAATTTTGTGAGACGAAGGTTAGGTCTATGTGTGTAGGATTGTCCGGATTAGATTTATTGAGAAATGTGTAAGAGCCGTCATTTAAAAGTAATAGATTTTTGTCACAAAAGGAATCATAGATTAAGTTGCCATTTCGTTCTGAATTGGGACTACCCCAACTGGGATGATGACTGTTGAAATCACCGCATACGAATAATGAGTCGTAGTTGGGAATTGAAGAGAAAAATTGCTTAATTATACTTTGAGTAATGTCTTGAGAAGGTGGCCTGTAAACGGCAATGATTATGAGTTTTTTGAATAAAGAGTTTTATTCAATTAAGATACTAAGTGTTTCAAAAATTTGTGGAATGTGATGTATAGATGGTATCTTTGTAAAAGGTATGTTGTTGAGTATGGCGATAGCAATGCCACCTCCTCTGGTATCTGGACGATCCTGTTGAATAATGACAAAATTTTTGATTTTCATTTCATAGTTTGAATTGAATTTTGTTTCGAAAAGTATTATTATATCGTAATTGGGTGAGATTTCTTCTAGGAAAGCGTGCTTGTTGCTGAATGCATTGCAATTCCATTGAAGGATGCGAATATTCGGAGAGTTATTGGCTGTTGGTGTGTGAGCCAACAAGAGGAAGTCATACTTGAAAAATTGTCCAACCCGAAAGGACGGCCTCGCGGCAAAGCATTGGATGCAATTGGTTTACCGATTAGCAGAACGATAAAATGCAAACCTTATGAAAAAATGAGTGATTTAGAAAAATCAAGAATTATTCTGAAATGGATTCTGAAACCAGGAACACTCAATAAAAAAGTTTTAGATACAATTTTTAATGAATCTGATTTCATTGATTTTAATAATATGCCAAGCTGGATTTACGATCCTGACATAGATATTAATATCGTAAAAAAAGAATTGATAAAAGGATTTTCAATCGCCTCAAATCGGTAATTAAAAGAAACGAAAAGAACGTTCAATGAATTTGCTCCAAATGCAACAACGATTTGAACAATGATGAATATTCAATTGGCTGCGACGGCTGCATGAAATGGCAACATTACGAGTGTGCAGGTTTAAAGAAAAAACCAAAACAGTACTTTTTTTGCCATGATTGCAAGAAATCAATTTAATACTTTTTTATGACAATTCCTTAAATACTAACTTAAATACTAATTTCCTCTAAACATTTTTTGATTGTTTTTTCTAAATTTAAAATTTATGTAAGCAAAATAACGTTATATGAACAAACATTGTTGTGAAGAAAATTGAGTTGTATACATATACTTGTAACTTTCATTTTCAATAAAATATTAACAAATATCTCGTGTCACTAACTTTTATTGACAAACCAACGTCAATTGCAATAAGACCTAGTTTAATTATAATGAACCGGGGGGAGGGGGGGGGGGGNGGGGGGGGGGGGTGGTTAAAAAGTGTATACGCAAAGCCTTAAGTATAAATTTCGATGCGCCAAAGTGTTATATGTGCATAATATACTTTTAGAAAAGTGTAATATATATTACATATGTAAGTGTAATATATATTACATAAATTTCGACGCGCCAAAGTGTTATATGTGCATAATATACTTTTAGAAAAGTGTAATATATATATTACATATGTAAGTGTAATATATATTACATAAATTTCGACGTGCCAAAGTGTTGTATGTGCATAATATACTTTATAATATACTTGTAATATATATTACACTTTTCTAAAAGTATATTAGGCGCATATTAAACTTTGGCGCGTCGAAATTCATACTTTAAGCTCTAAGTGTAAGTTACTAGACCCAACCTTAAATAAGAGCAGGACAAAAATCACTAGCGGCCAACATATGTGGTCGTGCCTTTAGCAACGCCGAAAAATTAATGAGCCGTTACGAACTTTGGAGTTCGGACGTCAGTCGCCAAGCCAATACGACATAAATCTTCATTGCCCAAATAGTCAAAGATCCGTTCACAGCAGAGAATTGGCAGCCGGTAGTGCGTCAACTCCAAGAAAAAGTCCAGTGCCCCTCGTCGACAAAATCCTCTCGCCATTATCTCGTTAAGGTACGCTGTACAGACGTATTTTTTTCTCTCCGAATGGTGGATATTACGAATATTTTGCGACGTCATAAACTCGTAATAGTCCAAATAAGTTAGTCGTTTTTCAGCCTCTCCGGGTCGCAACCGAACCAGCTCGTGGAGCGACAGACTCGGATTAATCATCATCTTTTTTGCACGTGCCTGATAACTTCGGCCATCAAGTACATATTGGTCAAAAAATGCTGTCGCCTCGCTCGACCTTCTGAAACATTCATGCTTTAGGAATAACTTCATAACTGCCAGGATGCCGCCTCGGTCCAGTTCGTATCCTCTTTGTCCGAGACAATCGAGAACACGCGATGCTACTCGCATTTTGAAAACATCGTAATATTCATCAAACATCTTGTCAACTCCTTCGCCGAGCTCGGTGGGAAAAACGAGATTCGATACATCAGCACCGTGATCCAATAGTATTCTCACCAATTCCGGCGCAAGTGTCGCCACGGCCAATTCCAGCGCTGTTCGGCCTAGATTATCCCGAGCTTCCAATTGTATCGTTCGACGTCGATCTTCGATAATCTTGAAAAACGCCTCCACAAAGTCGCGAAAGACGTATTCGTAAAAGAAGATTCTGTTTGAAATCATGTGCAGAGCCGTCGTCCCCTCCTCGTTGGCTGAATTGGGATCGGCGCCGTTTTCTATCAGCAGTTCTATCACCTCGATACAATCTCTGCAGGTGCTCACAGCCGAGTGCAGCGGTGAATCGCCTGTTTGTTGCACGCGGCTATTCGGATCCTGACCGAGCTCAAGAAAT
This sequence comes from Trichogramma pretiosum, assembly GCF_000599845.2. Classification (NCBI taxonomy): domain Eukaryota; kingdom Metazoa; phylum Arthropoda; class Insecta; order Hymenoptera; family Trichogrammatidae; genus Trichogramma; species Trichogramma pretiosum. The sequence goes on along the minus strand of NW_019640861.1, from coordinate 57,672 downwards.
TCCTCGACCACGTCGGTACAGTCAAGCTGGCAGGCCACGTGAAAATGCGACAATCCATCGTCGTCGACGTAGTTCACATCGAATCTGTCGTATATTTTAAACAGATCATGGATGAATGAGTACTCATATTTTTTAGCAGCATAATGCACCGCAGTGGTACGACGCAACAAAGGCTTGCCATCGTCATCTATTTCAGGCCTGTCCTTGTAACCGGCTCTGATAACGAATTCTATGATGGAGCCTCCACTCAGTTTGCTGTTTCTTTTGCAATAGTTCTTGATATCCTGCACGAGAATCCAATCCATTTGTTCGGGCAGAAAAACGTCCCAGAGATTCGGAAGTTTGCCCGTCCAATTGTAGATCAAGTCGTGAAGTTGATTGAAAAGTTCCAGACGCTCTTTCTTGGTCTTCCAGTTCGCTTTTTCTCGTAATCTCTTCAATCTTTTGAGGCAGACATTGCCAAGCTGCTCCATGTTCGAAATCGATGCACGCTATACGCACTCACGCACAAGCCACAAACACACTTTTTTTTAAGAAGATAATTTCACTTTTTTGTCGCGAAAATCATTCGCTGCGATGTTTCTTTGTTTATCGTGGTGGCGACGCGTCTTAACCTGTACTGAACTGAACGAACGATCAACGAAGTACGAACGACTGGACATTCCATGCAGCGCTGCCATCTGCATCAAATCTGTCACATTATCAAGGCGAGATGAAGAGATAATTGAATGAAATGATATGTCTTGAAAAAGTCGGCGGAACCCATACAGCCCCAACAAGTTGACGTTTATAACGAATTCCCAGTTCTCTGCAAACCTGTACCTAAGGCCGGTAGACGACAAAACGGCCAAAAGTATTATGATAAAGAATTGTTTGAAGTCCATCTGCGAAAATACGAATGATGTATCTCGTTTAAAGGTCGTATCAAAAGCAGCATAGAAATGTTTGGTCGATGCATCAATAATGGTAAATAATAAATTTAACGATCATTTTCCAAGAACAAATCTTAAATTAAATGCAGCTGCAGGCGATCGATGTTGGATGATCGAGCGGAGAAAAATTAAGTGGTTTTTTTGAATTGCTATACTCGCGAGAACGTTGAACATTTAAACGGATGGCTACGGAATTTGTATTTTGTATACGCGTGGAAATTGACCTACTACTTATATCACGTTTTTAATAAATAATTCATTTCGGTCGGCACGAGCGTAGATTATAAAAAAAGTAGCAACAATAATTTCTATGCAAAAAGAATGACGAATAAAAATTACCTTTAAAAAGTATGAGTAGCAGAAATCGTAGCGGACTTATCACACCACTGATGGTCTAACGAAAACCAACAAAGCTTCGATCGCCAACGGCTGTCGATACTTCACTGCAAGATGCTGTATCCTTCGTTCGTCCTCGCGAAATCTGTACAGACGAACACAACCGAATTTTACGACTGAACGATATACACTGCAGCGCCTCAAAATTCTCGCGATCTATTTTCCCCGTGTGTTGCGACTGTCGCGAAAAAAACTTACATTCAAATCGCTCGATGTATACAAATACAAAGAAGAATTTATGCGATCGAGCACTTGTGGCATAGCGCGCGAATATCGCAACTGCGTTGAACTATCGAACGCGAAAAGTCTTGCCTATCGTTTGCGTTGTCGAGACTGCCGGCACATTTGCGCGACAAAACAAAATTCAAAATTTTCCATTAATTATTCTTGAATTTGCATTAATGTTCTCGAAATCGATAGACTCAGTAATTGTAGGGCTGCGAAGGTACTTGTGGTTTTATTAGGATTAATGAGGAATTCAATAAGATCCATGCCTATGTAAGTTTCTGAAGAAAGTCATGTTATACATCGTATTTTATTTAAACGTTCTTATTGTTTACAAACTGACAGACCTTAAGTTTATGGAATCACGATAATGTCACGATAATGAGACGATTTGTATAACAAACATTGTAATGAACATTTTCAAATTATTTTATTTTAAATCAGACGAATTGATAATTTATTAACACTTTTAAAAATAGAATTAAATCGGCGAACTTGTTGACATGATATTATAATAACTGTCATAAATGTGTACCAAACAAAGGTATTTAACTGAACTTTTGTTAATTACTTAACGTTACTCTCTGATATCGTCAAAAGTACTCATGAGTTTTCTACGTTAGTCACGTGAATAAGATACAAAAATTTCGTAACGTCGCAAAATCAATAAAAAAGGAAACCAATAAGAATTTATAGGATAGGAAGAAGTAAAAGTTTGGCGCACATTGCCGAGCAGGTCCCAAAAGCTGTGTTACAAGCTACGATGGCCGGGGGAGCGACGGCGGCAGCTACCGTTCCGAACGTGAAACCGGCTGCGGCGTAACAGGCGCCGACCAGGACAGCGCAGCCAGCTTGACATAAGCCGTAAGTCGCTACGGCGTCGACGGAATCGGGCTGCTGCAGCAGCAACGTCACACTGATAAGTAAAGCTGTGAGCGTATTCCTCTGCATGTTGTGGACTCTGCAAACACATGAACGGCGATCCATTATAAAGATGGTATCGATATGATACAATTTTCGAAAAGATACATCTCAATCTTTTATTCAAACGAACGCGAGACTCGAAGGCACACATTCATCGCGGTATACAGAAGATCGATTTACACTACTGAGCTTAGCAATCATATCCCGAAAAAAATAAAATGCAGCTACAAGCAATCAATGTTCAACGTTATTTTTGTAACAAAATAATAAAACATCAATCAATTTAGCAATTATTTTTTATAAAGACATCTTAAATCAAATGCAACTACAACCAATCGATGTTTGACGTTATTTTTTGTAAGAAAATAATAAAATCCACTACAAGCGATCAAGGTTTTACGTTATTTTTTTGTAATACAAGAATAAATACCTTTTGTTAGAATAGACGATGTGGATAATAGAAATCAAGCAGGGCCCGAGTGTCGTGCGTGGAGTGAACTAGAGTGTCGTGCGTGTTGCCGCGTCGGACTCGGAAGCGCAAATAAAACTCACGAGATTTTGTCGCTGGTATACTTTTTACGCGCGGCGTTGTAACAAAGGACTCGGCACGAGAAACTGAGGCAGTCATTCGCCTTCGGTCCAAATCAAATTTTCTGCGTTATAACATTCATAGGTCATTCGAGTGGCGGCGCTTCGGACGACTTCGTAGTATAGCACGCGACAGCGCGAAATTCGTACGACGTGCAAACTTTGTAGCCGCTGCGATATAGACGGGGGCGGGCACGTCGTTGACATTGTATGCGTATACATTTTTTACGTCTCGGATCATAAATCGCAACTCTAAAGTTCGGCCATGGTAGTACATTTGAATGCTTGAAAATTTCCTCTCAATGAACTCGAGTCCAATATTATTTTTATATAAAATATATTACATAATATGTTTGAGCTTATAAACATCAAATTTGCTGTTATGCCATACCCAAGCTGTACCTATACTATATACATCTCTCAATGCTTGCACGTGAGACAGGTAAAGTACAGCACATAAGACTCGTGTGCGAATGGACTCCCGATTTTTCTCACTGTTCTTGAATTAAAAAATCTTGCGTACACTCATACGATTTTTATCATTTGAACGAAAACATACGAAAACATGTGTGACATATCTGAATTACTTTCGAGCATTAGGATCAAACATCGTGACGTCATATATGGCGTGTCGACCCGAAGATCAAGTCTATTATCAGGTAAAAGCAATGCAAGTAAAATTAGTGGAGCTCTTGCTTATTGTTCATCATCAAACATATTCGACGCAGCAAAATAAATCATGGAACGTAAGTCAAAATCATGCAAAACTTCACACATTCATAATATCCGGTGTCTCTTTTTGTGTTGTGCGATGCATGTTTATGTTCAATAATATTGATGCACGCGGGCGCGCGACTCGACGTGTTTTCGAGAATGTGTCGGGATAGGGCGCAGACGACAGTGCCGCAACGGCATGTGATCCACACTGTCGAGTCTTCATCTACAAGTTCAGTGGACGTTACGACGCCGCAGCGTAAACAAAGAAACATCGCATCAATTGCAACGGTACAGTGGGTGTCGTGAAATAAAATAGCTTGAATTACAAACGATCGTGCGATTGTGCTCAGAGCAATGACTATGACAAACGACGGATTACTCGAGCTCGTGCAAGAAGCAGACGAGGATCCGTCGCTGCACTCGACTCTGGTCAGGGCGACAAAGAGAAGGTCGAATCGCTGCTGAGAAACGGCGCCGATCAGAATATAACCGACGAAAAGGGATCGACTCCTCTGCACATCATTTGTCAGAGAGAGGAATCTTTCGATGGTCAAAGTTTGGAATTGGTGGAGCTGTTTTTCAAAATTAACGACGAGAAACATCAACCGGTAGAGATAAACGCCCAAAACGACGCAGGTGATACGCCATTGCACTTGGCTCTGGTCAGCGGCAACAAGAAGATGTTTGAATTGCTGCTCAGACGAGGTGCTCATTCGAATCTAGCCAATGCAGAGGGTTCGACTCCTCTGCACGTCATTTGTAATAATTACGACGATGACACGATGGATTCGTTCTTTCGGATCAACGACGACATTCAGCAGACGATGCAGATCGACTCACGGGACAAAAAGGGTAACAGACCGTTGCACCTGGCTCTGACTCGAGGCAACAAGAAGGCCACCGAATCGCTGCTGAGACGCGGCGCCCATCCGAATTTGTCCAACGAGGACGGCGAGACTCCTCTGCACGTCATCTGCAAGAGAGAGCGATACTTCGACGAGGGCCTGACGGAGTTTTTTTTCAAGATCAACGACGAGCTGAATCAGCCGGTGCGCATCGACGCGCGGGACAAGAAAGGCCGGACGCCGCTGCACTGGGCCGTGACGAATCTCTCGCTGAATACCGTGGACGCACTGCTGGATCGTGGCGCCGATCTGTCGAGCTTCGTTTTCCCCACCGCGGACGAATTCGACCGGGGATTCGAGGCGCAACATTCCAATCACCGACTTCAATTCGATCTGAAACTGATGTCCGGCACCATGAAGGTCGTCGGACGCCTTCGGCAGAGAGGATACGAGCTGGAACGGAGCGACGCGCTGACGATCATGGACGCGTTGGCCAAGCACGGACTGCTCGAGAAGTCGGCGGATCTCGAGGAACGTTGGTCGCGAGACACTCGCCGGAACGAGGAGTTCGCGAGCGGAGTGAACGAGATAATGGCGAGCTTGAATCTGACGCTGCACGACGTGGCGCGGAGTCTCCGCGAGAAACTGGCGAGTTTATTTTGCCGGCCGTGGGCGTTGGATTCTTTGTTGGAGCTGACGGGCCGCTACCGATTGCCGATTCTCTGTTGTGAAATAATCATCGATTACGTAGATAACGAAGATTTACGGCACATTTGTTTGGCTGACGAGGGTCAAAGCTCGTGATGATTCGCACGTTATATTATAAACATCGTTTACGATTTGACAATTTTTCAACGATACAAAAAAAACTGTAGCGAGATGCGCAATATCCAGTCATGTACGGATAAATGTGAAAAATAATGAATGTACGCAAATAACATAAAAATAATAATAACATTAAGCTTCGATACATATGTCAGATATAGAAACAATAATTGTGATAACGCCTTTACATGGATGGCGCTGTAATTGCAATTGAAATAAAAAAAATAAAAAAGTACATCATCGATTTTTTCTACTCACGAATCAAGTCGACAGATTTTCAACGTAATTAATGAATTTTGATTTTCCTGTTAATGAGCGATCGCGAAGTAAAAACTTTGCATGCGACTAATCTATTTTTTATGACACCTTAGAACAAATGACAAATTCGACTCTTTTCTATCTCTCTTTTTAGCAGCAGCTAGCCAATCATTATCATTTTAGACTATTGTAAATGAACAAACTGTGGAATATATTCAAAAGCTTGCGCGTTGTAATTTTGTACTTGTTTGCGCATAGTAGTAGCTCATTACGAGCGAAGAAAGGCCAAAATTTCATCGTCCTTTTAATAAAAAAAACCATACGATCTTTATTATTTTAACCAACACATGTGGTACGCGTACAACTGCGAGACGCACTTAATAATTACTACATTTTCTCACGCAATCGTCTACATTTATCAATTTGATGAAAATTCGTAACCACGCATATTGTGACTCATATTATTTTGATCTTTGCTCTTGTAAAACGAACTAAGAAAATATTTTACAAAGATGTATTCAACTTTGAAATTCACATTACATTGTTTCGCGTCACAAAAAATCAATTTACATTTCACACTGCTAACAATTATCCCCCGAGAAGACATCATAAATCAAATGCAGCTACTCAGGCAATCTATATTTAACGTTGTTTTTTGTAATAAACGAATGAATAACTTTTTAGAATCGACGATGGAGACGAGAGAAATCAAGTTGTGTCGCGCGTGTTGACAGCTCGAGCTCGAAATCGCAAATGGATGCTACTGCGGGAGTGGGGAGGCGGCCACGCGCTGCTGTAACAGAGGATGAAATAAAACATCAATAAAGCCAAGGCATCTAGGTGTTGCAGACTTGAGCATTACATTTTTTTTGCCTCATCATAAGGAAAGCTACATGATAAGCTCGAAAATGAGATTTTGAACAAGACTTCGTAGGAAAATTAATTTTATTGAATGAGCACCAAAAAATATCTGTATGTAAATTGTGACATGTTTGAGTGACACGTATAAACAGTAAATGGTGCAATGCAAAATACTCTCAGCAAAATCTCTTGTTGATAACTTAAATTGAAGATTTACCATTGATTTATCAATAGTTAGATTTGGTTCGCTATATTAGTAACGATCAATTAAAATAACATATTTTTTTATTAAATCTCATTTTTACACGACTCGAATGTTTTGAATTTGACCGGATGAGTTGCGTTTTCATGGATTATGCATCTGAATAAGGGTCTAAAATTGATCATAAATGTAAACTCATTTATTCGATTAAAACGCAAAATATTATACAATTTTGAAATATACAAAACACATTTGTAACATAATATACATAAAACATATGTAATATGCAGAGTATACAATTTTTAACGACGTCGGAAATGAAAAAAACACTTTGATCGAGGTACGTTACCAGTCACGACCCGCAGCCGCCAAGCAAATGTAATACAAATGTTCGTTCATGAGATGCTGGAGGATAATCTGGCAGCACTCGATAGGCAGCCTATGGCGTATCAGCCCCCAGAAAGCCTCGAGTGCCCACCGCCGGAAAAATCCTCTCGCCATGGCCTCGCTCAGGTGCTCCTCGCAAGCCTCCCGAATTTTATAGTCGTCGTCGGGCAGCACCTGCCAAACCCTGAACGACTCGGCGCTTCTCGATTCGGCCAAATCGACGTAATCCGAGTAGGCGAATCGACTCGTCGCCTCTTCTCCCGGCGGCAAATGGATCAGGTCGTGGAGCGTCAGGCGCGGGCCCGCACTGCGTACCTCGGTGCGTCTCGCCTCGATCTCGAACTCGGCGTAGTCCTCGAAAAACTCCTCGACGTCGATCGGCTTCTGGAACATCTCGCGGCTGCCGATCAGTCTCATGACGGACGTGGCGTCGCTCCTCTGCAGCTCGTATCCTCTTCCCTCGAGCTGCTCGAGGCAGGCCAAGGCGCCGGCCTGTAGGCGCAGGATGACCCGGAGCCAACTCGCCAAGAGGCGAGACTGCGGAATCTCGGCCAAGTGCCTCTCGGTGGGAAAGACGAATCGCGACAAATCGGCGCCATTGTCCAGGAGCACAGCCACTGCCTCGGGCAGGAGTCTCGCCACGGCCCACTGCAGCGGTGTCCGGCCCCACCGATCTCGAGCGTCGACCCGCACCTCCCGTTGGATTTCGCCGCAGACCTCGAAGAACCTCGTCACCGACGCTCGATCGTCTGCGTCTCTCCGGCAAACGACGTGCAGAGCAGTCGATCCCTCTGCGTTGGCTAAATTAGGATCGGCGCCCTGTCTCAGCAGCAGCTCGATCAGTCGTGGGTCGCCGCTGTCCATGGCCCAGTGCAACGCCGTGTTACCCGACCAGTCTCGGGCATCCACTTGGACGGTCTGATTGACGTCGGGACGGGAGCAGACCTCGAATATCAGCCGGGCAAAGACGTAAGCCGAGGGTAATTGTCTCCAGACGATACTCAGCAGCGGAGTCGCTCCCCGCTGGGCATCTAGCTCGTTCGGATCGGCGTCGTATCGGCCGAGCAGTCGCTCCACCAGGTCCGTGTTTTCGTCCCCCAGAGCCCGATGCAGCAGAGGATCGCCCCCGAGTCGGCCGGGCCCTGAGGGCTGCAGTTGGCGGAATCTCTCGATGACCTCGTCGAAGCCGAACCACAGGGCCACGTGGTAGTGCGTCAATCCGTCCTCGTCGACGTAGTTCGCCCGGTAAATTTTAAAGAGCTCAAGGGCCACTTCCGTCCTGTGGGGGTGTCGACTTTTGAAGGTGAGGTGCAGCGCAGTGGTGCGACGCAACAGTGGATTGCCGTCTCGATCCAGCTCGGGCTCGTCCCTGTAGCCGGTACTGACCACAAAGTCGACGAGAGCCTTCGGATGGTCACCTTCGTACAAAGCCTCCGTGAGAAGCCGATCGACCGAGAAGCGATTGGGAAGAAATATCTCCCGGAGGTCGGCCGGAAGTTGGCCCCTCCAATGTGAGAATAAACCGTGTATTCCATAGAAAAATTTGCTTCGCCCTTCTTCGCTCTCCCAATCGGTCGCTGCATATCTTTTTTTCAAAAATTTCAAAAAAAATTGCTTGTCGATTAGGTCGTTTTGGGTCGACATTTTGCGCACTCGCGACCAAACGAATTATACGAAACTGTAATATTTTTTCATTTTCGCCGCGAAAATCACTCGCCGCGGTCGATACGATCTTCCGCTCTGTTGACACCGAGCCGTCTCAACGTTTACTGACTGTGCTATACTCTACCCTCTGTATTGAAAATTAACAACTGTGATTAAAGATATTATAACTGAAGGTAAATTAAAGTACCGATTAATCATTTGAAATTCTTACTTTTCGACCGACTTCTTCGAGGAATTTTTCTACTTTTCCAAAACTTAGTATTCCAGAATAACTATCGGTAACATTCAGTAAATAAATCCTCAGATATATCAAAAAATTTTTAATAATAATTCCAGTGGTTGACGAGCTCCATAATCTGCCACTATCTGTGAAAATTGCGGATGGCCATTTTCAAAAAAGTCTAATCTGAACGCCTACTTCGAATCGATAATGAATAGCAATAGTACCGCATTATGCATGTGATACGTGCCAAAAGACATTCGTAATAAAGAATCGAAGTTTACAAAATTTTACCATTTCTAAAAACGTTCACGCGGACAGCGTGAACAATTTAATCACTTGAATTATGAAAGAGACTGTAAGAAGAAAAAATCCTTGCTCAAAATCAAGCACAATCTTCGAAAGTCTTGTCATCTTACAATACAAAGATCTCGGTTAATCCACTCTCATTGTAGTTTACAAATTAATACTTGAACGCTGCTCTCATGACTCATCATGACATGTACCTATATATATCGAGCATCAGTCAACACGTTCCTGCATGCCACATCTCGGTTTGTTTTCTGCCGTTATTGCTTCAAGCCTCGAGTGGCGGATATATGATGCAGATGGCAGTGCCGTGCCTACCGCGCGCGTTGAGCAATTCAGTTCAATACACGTTGAGACGTCGCAGCGCGAGCACATAAAGTTATTGGATCGATTTCAACTGTAGTGAATCTCGTAAAAAAATTAAACTATATCTTCCGTAATAACAAATTGTGTTCCCGTGCGAACTTTGAGTGCGCCGAACGATGTCCTCGTCCAGTGACGAATCCGATGATAGTTCATGTAGTAGCGGAGGCGAAGAAATCAGCGCCGAACAATGGGATCACTTGGGCAAAATCAACTTTGAAAAACTGAAGTGCTTAAGAGAAAAATTGAATTGGGAAAACGAAGAAGAGCGTCGGAAATTTTACCATCAACTTGAAGATTTAATAAAAAATTGGAAGGGTCGACGACCGAATCTTCGAGACATCTTTCGGCCCGAGGAAATCGATTGGCTTCTTACGGAGGATGTCAAGGAATTCGTGAAAAAAAGCGGGAGAATACGTGAAATTCCGATCATAAGATTTGTGAAAAAGTCGGGTTACAAAGACGAGCCAAACGTAGACGAAAACGGCAAGCCACTGTTGCGTCGCGCCACTGCACTGCATTACGTTCGTGGACGCAGTTTCTACTTCACCCCGGCGGTCACTGATCTTTTTAAAATATACAACAGATTCGACGCGAACTACACCGACGAATCTGGATTGACGCATTTGCACGTGGCTTCCGAGTTGGAACTTGACGACATTGTCCGAAAATTTCTCGATTTCGAGCATGATCTCGACTGCCGCGTGCAAAAAACAGGCGATTCGCCGTTACACGTGGCTCTGAACATGAATAACAACGAAGTGGCACTGATGCTGCTGAGAAGGGGTGCCGACCCGAATCTGCCCAACGAGAAAGGATTCACTTCTCTGCATTTGATCTACAAGTGGGAATATTTTTACGAAGACGAAGATCGTGAATTTTTGAAGATGTTTTTCAAGATCATCGGAGATCAAAATCGATCGTTACAATTGGAAGCCCGTGACAAGTTGGGCCGGACCCCGTTGCAATGGGCCGTGGCGAGTTTCATGCCGGATGCCGTCGATACATTTTTAGATTTAGGCGCTGATCTGTCGAGTTTTGTTTTTCCTACCGAGAGTCACCTTGACGAGAGATTCGACAGGTGGTTCGATGACTACTGGGATGGTTTTAAATTGCGACTAGAATCTGGTGCTCTGGCCGTCTTGGATTGTCTGAAGAGAAGAGGATACGAGCTGGAACGTAGCGACGTTCTGACGATTATGAAATTTTTCCTCAAGTACAAAGTTTTCAGGAAGGTAAGGGATAATGGAAGGGAGTTCGCGAGCGAAGATTCACAGGACGACGAACATTGGTACAATTTCGAAAATTTTGCGAAAAGAGCGAAAAAAATTATGATTAATCCGAGTCTGTCGCTTTACGAGCTGGTTCGGTTGCGACCCGGAGAGTCAGAAAAACGACTCACTTATTTGGACTGCTTCGTTTTTGTGAACTCAGAAGACTTTTGGTTACTTCCCGAACTCGAGAGAAAAAATGGCTCTTGTGCTGAGCACCTGAACGAGATAATGGCGAGAGGATTTTGTCGACGATGGGCACTGGATCCATTCATGGACCTGACGAGCAACCGACTGCCAATTATTCTACGTTCCTTGTTCTCAAGATTACTTGGTAGTACTACTCCTTCGACGTAGATGTCGCACTCGTTCAGAGACTCAAAACTTCGTACCATAGGGTGCTCTGCTCTCTATCTCGCCACTACCCGTGGCGCGCTACCGTCATTATTCCTTTGTGCGTCGTAGAGTTAAGTCGCAATATTCACGATAAAATGAGCTCCGGATCATCATCCGAGAAAGAGAAACAGCCGAGGAAGCGTAAACGGTCCACAGAGGTCGAAAAGCTTGAGAAAGAAATGGCAGCTATGGCAAAGAAGCTGAGATTGTTGCAACAAAATGACATAATGGCAACAGATGCTGACGAATCAGGTTAGTTCGAATATGTAATCGAATCGCTGCAAAATCTAGCTGAACTCGAACCCAAGTCGAGGCAGAGCTGAAAAATAACCTTCATTACAAGGGATACGATGCTGAACTCGTACATAAGTCGAGGCAAAGCAAGCAAAGTATCATCGCGAATTACGCAATATATGCCAGCTGAGCTCTTGTATAAGCAGAGACATAGCTGAGAGAGACCACCTAAAAAATAGGGGTTATGTAACCTAAAACTACAAGTACATAGACTTGGTGATTAATCGTAACGTGTCTTGGTTCTGTTTTTGCGTAGATGCAACGCAATCCAGCGAGGAAAATCAAAGCCCAAACAAGGTTAAACAGGCCTCAGTCAAAGCAGCTAACGTCAATGAAGAGGAAGTGGCTTCTTGTCTAGGCGAGCTACGCGAAAACAAGACGTCGAACGAATTGGATCTAATCGACGACGTGGCATTAAGAGTGTCAGAATACCTCCGTCTAGGACTGCCTAAGGAGCAGAAGAAGGAAATCTTAGAGCTGATTCCAAGGAAACATAAGGATTTCAATCTCGTAGCGCCTAAAATAAATGCCGAGATTCTGCACTCCATGAAAGAAGAGGCAATAAAACGTGACAATTTTTTTGCACATTACCAAGATATAGCAGCAGCAAATCTGGCTCTATCATCATCGGTTTTAAGCATGGTGTTGAACGACCAAAATGAACCTTTGGAGAGAAGCAACATTTTAAAGGCATTATCAGATGCTGTAAAATTGAATGCAGAGTTATATCGCTGCTTAAA